>NW_025999806.1:1200000-1800000 GCF_019419815.1 Pyrus x bretschneideri | reverse complement strand
AAAGAAATTCATAAAACATTGTTATTTTATTTTTGCATTGTGAAAGGCGGAAATGCTCATGAGAGAATCCATTTCCGTGAAAGACAAAACAATGTATCATTGCCTTCTACACTCACTCTCTCTCTAACTCTTCATTAGAAATGTGCCCTAAACTTGATCATATGATGATATTTTATGGAGATTTTATATGTTAAACTAAACTTGTTTAATATATGGGGAAATATTATGGTTAAAAGCTGTCTCATATAAATGTTATACGTTTGAACAATAAGTCCAAGGAATATGTAACTAGGAGAATGTGATGTAAAGAAGCTAGATTCATGAGACCATTCTCGTAGTACACATATCCAAAACGTTCCTGATCATAGGATCGTCAATTAGGCATTGGCAGCCCGTTAAGATCAATATGTGTTATGTCTGCTCTCAAGGAGAGTGACTGGTCTTGTGTCATTGGTGTGACTGACACCAAGACAAGTACGTAGATGCTCAATAGAGAATGAGTCCATTGAACGTGATCAATGAGGAGTTCTAATACTCATGTCACATGAAAACTCATAGTTAGATAATGCAAAGTAGTCTTTTGACCTAAGACATCATAGTTGTCTTGTGGTTAGATCCTTGATCTTAAAGGCACTCCATCAGAGGGTGTCCACAACATAATTTGGGTTAAGCTACTTAACCATAAAAGCAGGTGAATTCGCAATAAGGGATCTCTAACTTCAAACTGTTGAGGGAGAATACTGTATGATATGATTAAGAGTCTCTGGCCAGAGTATGAATGAGATTTAGGAAGTTGTTCCAAATCACATTCAAGGTAAATATATAGACAAGAGAATCACATTGGATATAAGACATGAATAAACTATCAAACCAAACAATGTGATCAAGAGTATTGTATTAAAGAAAGACCATATTGCATTTGTAATCACAAACTGAATAGGTTGGGTAGCCATGACATACTGCTAGATGTCACTCATGGTTTGTAAAAGCCCTGAAGATGTATAATTACTAAAGGGAGAAGTGAAAGTTTCAATTCATAATTGATTAGAAAGAATTTTAAATCGCCCGCTACATCACTAAAAAGAACCTGATGGATAGCACAATGTGTTAGGTAATGATTGAAGAAAATAATGAAGATGAGTAAGGACAATTAAATAGTTTAATTGTATATGGCAAGAATATATTAATATGTTAATTTATCATACGAAAGGTTCATAATGGGCTTTAAGTTAGTGTTGGGTTTAGAGACCCAAAATGGTTTTCGTCCACTTGTGCCATTGAGTTTAAGTTATACGACAACTAAAACAAAATGGGCAATAACCCACTAAACGTAGGGAGACCGGCCTTGCTTAAAGAGGGAGTGGTTTTGGACTTATTACAAGCTTACCACTCAAGTAAAGGAAATTATAAAAGTAACTTTATAGCCTTTTGTTCATTAGGGTTTCTTTGAGGAAAGATGGGAGAATTTTTTGTTCTCCTTTTCTCTCTAGGAGGCTGGCCACATAGGAGGAATTTAGCTAGCAATCTTTTTCCTCCTATGTCACTCATCTCCATCCTTCACCATCCTTGGTGTCAGAACTTAGAGGTCTCCAACTCTGGGGACTTTTGGAGAATCATTCATCCATCATTCTCTAATAAATCCATGGAGCAAAGAAGCAAGGAATGAAGGCCCTCTCTCTTGGGTGATTAGCCTTTGCTCATGCAAAGATGATTCATCAAAAGTATAATGTTTTTCAACTCACTTTGTTTTTTAGTTGAGTCTTGGTACTAGGCTTTGAAGTTCATGGTTTAAGCTTTGTTTTAAAGTGCATAGAAACATGCTTCCACTATTTAATTGTTGAATGCATGTATTATGTTGCTTAATGAACTTATTTTTTCAAAAATTACCCTTCACTCTCCTTAACTGCCAATCCCATTAAAAACAAATAGCTCCTCACATAAAAAAAATTAAAAAAAAAAACATTTGAGAAAAATAAAAATAAAAATATATTTCTCACACTTGTTTTTTAGCGTGTGGCATTGCCAGTAAGTATAATTGGATTACAACTACATGTTCTTGGTTTCAATAATTTTTCTCAAGATTACATTGTTAATTATCGAAAGGAATAGAAACAGTCTTAATTATAGTGTTAATTTTTCATAAGATTACAGTGTTAATGATGATTTCATGAGGAGTGATGTTATTCTCGAGAAAAATTTGTATGGGGCTCAGCTTGTCATTGGACTTTGCTGAGTGGCACTACTAACTACTCAAAATTTGCCATGTGATAAGCTTTAAACATAATCATTTATCATTTATATATTTAAATTATTCATAATTATTTTTTCAACTTAATAATATACATCATGAGATTCATCTCATGGTTTCTTTTTTAGGAACACCAAGGAAAGGGGTTTCAAAACTAAGTTTTAACCAAAAGTCATCCTATAACTTTATTTAATGATAAGGACAAGATAATGAAAAAAAAAAACCTAAGTAAAGCGCGTGCAATACTTCATCAGCACCTCATTATTCTTCGTCTCCTTCTCCTTCATCAACTACTCTCCCTGACAACAATGCCTCTCCTCTTTGTTTCTAACAAGTTTATATTTTCCAATATTTTCTTCGCATCTGTATTAGACTACTACTTGTGCACGAATTTAGTCAAATTCGTCCCTTGTAGATTATATAGACAAAAGTAGGATTAGAATTTTCTATTGTTTATACTGACACACCCCGAACGAGATCAGGGCGTGCTGGCCGTCACGTGGAAGTGACGTAGCCAAGTGCACAGTGTGGAAGCTAATAAAGTAGTAACGTAAAAGTACGAATAAATAAAAACTAGCATACATAAGGTAAAAGTAATAAGTGCTAGCGTAAGTGAGACACAAGTTCAGAGTATAACGTCTAAAGCAGTCCAACTAAAATGACGCGACAACAGTACACCCGAAGGTGGTCCCTACGCTGGTGATCGTCTGTCAGAAATGCCGAGAAAGCCCTCTGGGAAACCACCGAACCTGCTAGGCAGCTAGAACCTGGAGGGGCGCAAAACAAAAGCGTGAGTGGGCAAAAACAAAGCTTTTCGAAAACCATTTAACAAATAAGTTCTAACCCCTCGCCGTAAAACCTGTATACTTCCCAGAAAATAAACATGTATACGTATATATAGATATGCCAATCATGCTCAAGGATATGCCATGTCGGAACCTCAGAATGAAATGCAAGTGCTCAGGTAGAAATCAAATCAATAACATATAGTCTGGCAGCCGGAGTCACCTAACGTGACCTGTACGGTTGAATCTAGAGCTCAAATCTCAATATCAATAACTAAACCTGCCCACGAGTCAGAACCACCTAAAGTGGTCTGTACGACAGGCCTGGGTGTAATATATATAAACGCTCTAGTGCTACGATCATGTGAAGGCTGTGCGAATAATCATGGGTCACCTACGAGTTGGAACCACCTAAAGTGGTCTGTACGACAGGACTGTGCACCTAACTTGGATCCAAGCTGAGCGTGTGGTGCGGGAGGTGAACATCACGTGAAGGACTGTGCCCTACTCTGGGCAGGAGCACTAACACCGGGGGCGCAGGTTATGAGCTCTATAAACATCTCGAATTACTACTGAATATAAACATGAATAACACTTACCTGACACTTACTTGTGCGTCCACAGCACCCAATATGCATATGTATATGTATGTTACTAATAATGTGACTAATGGTGCATAAACAACGATAATATAATGCATGGCATATGGCAAATAACAATTCAAATCAATTCCTGGGAAAATATAAGTATATAGGTATATACGGAAAACCAAAAGCCCATTCACTGGTACGTGGAAGGGTCGTAGCCCCCCTGCCTCGAGTGACCACGCTCGTCCTCGGGATACGTCTCACCTATATGCGAAATAACTATAAAAACGTAAATTTTAAAGCACAAAACCAACCTTTGAAAATAACTTCTCATACAATGCTCAAATGGGGTGTATGAATACACCAACGGGATCTACTCAACCTCACGAACATCCCAATATTTTTAAAATAATTTTTCACCGCCGCACGCGCCCCCACGCGCTGGCCACGCGTAGGCACGTGCCTGGCACGCTGACGGCGTCAACTGACGCCGTTAGGAATATTCCGTTATCCCTAACGGATTCCGTCAATGGCGTCAGGAATATTCCGTCAGACTTGACGGAATATTCCGTCTTCTTCCCGGGCGAACCTCCGGCGACGTCGCCGGCGCCGGAAAATCGCGAAAATTTAAAACTTTAATATCTCCGCCATTTTTCAACCAAATTTCACGATTTTAAAAACCACGAAATCTCACCTGCAAAATCTATCCAATTCCGGCCAACTACGAAACCAACGATCCCGACGTCCAATTCCTTCAAACGAACTACTCCGAGCTTCCTTGGGACCTCACCAAGCTATCTACAAGCTTCATTTTCCCTAAAACGTGAGAAATCATGTGTGCGTGAATAGTACCCCAAATCGACCATTGTGAAATCGACGTGAAAACGATAGAGTTCTTACCTGGAAATGGTATGGTTGGACTTGTACGAGCCTCACAAGCTCGAATATGGTCTTGGTTCCCTCGATCTGTGGACGTTTAATGGGATTTGGGTGTGTGTCTGTACGTGAATAGTAAATGGGAAGGGAAATGGGAAGAAAATGGGCACGGGATAGGGTGCAGGGAAGGGGACAAAAGGTTGAGGGAGTATGGGAGTGTGTGTGTGGCACCAAACATGCCAACAAAACCCCAAAACAAACAATAAACGTAACGAAATCAAACTAGGGGCAAAACAGTCTTTTCACGTGTACGTTTTCGATATTTTCGGGACGGACTGTCACATATACACATTATTATATAGCTACATATATAATTAATCTTCATCTATCGTTAATTTTCATAAACAGTGTAGTATTGTTAAGTGACACACCCCAACCCGGAATGTCCACCTGGACAGCGATGTGTTGGCCGACATCTGGAAGGTGATGAAGCCATAAAGTGAAGAGAGGTAGAAAATGTGAATAAACTAAAACCTAAAAGTGACTAATTAGAGAGCGCATGTGCGCGGGGTTTGAACCCATATCACACAAGTGATGTCAGAGCATAGATAAATTGCAATAAAAGAAGGGTAATGGCATTTATATTGAAAGGAAAAGTCTCATACATAGCAGCTTTTGCCAACAATCCTCGTTGTCACGAAACCTCTGGCACTAAAATCCTGGAGGGGCGAAAAACAAGGGTGGGTTGGCTTGAAAATAAAGTTTTGTAAAAATATTTTCGAAAAGTGTAACCCCTCGCTGTAATACAAGTATATGGTTTCTCAAAAATAATATAATATTGGTATGTAATACGGTACCCTACAACAAAAGTGAGTGAAAAGATGTAGGGTACACCAACAAGGTATCTCAACATTAAATCCCAAGTCGTTATTATACGAAATCATTGCTCATTAATTTATGTAAGCACACAAGTCCACTGTAGAGATATTCAGACAGTGGAACAGGCTAGGTTTACATTCTAGTACTACATCACATGAGTTGCGCTAGTCGCATCACATACGAGTCCAAAACATCACACAAAAGGATAGGCTGACACCTAACTCTGGATCCAAAACAAATGTAAACGGTGCATGTGAACTATACGTGAAGCTAGTTTTTGGCCCATGAAAGTACAAATAACTAAGAGACACCGTACAAACATATAATAATGAGCAGATAAAATGCAAGGATGTCATGCCATAAGTTTATGCTCACAAATAATATTTAAAATACAAAGTACGAAAAGTCTATTTGTAAGGCTAAACATGATATATCACATCATAGTATATAAAAGCAATTGTTGGGAAAAATCATATATACATATATATACGTAAAAACAAAAAAACCCACTCACATAACCATAGCTTTCTTGCTCTCGATAAGCCTTGTCATTCATAAATCCGAATAAGCTTGTACCTATACCAAGTCACATTGACTTAACAAAATACTTAAAACACAAATCATACACAAAAGTGGGCAGATGACAGTTTATCTGTCCAAAATTCCCCCTAAAACTAGAGGTAATTGCGAAACCGCCCTAATTTCATTAAAATACCAAACAGCCCTAAAGCTTTCAGCAAATCTTGCATTTAGATCCTCATTGTAAAAACAGTACGACAACAACATTCTTTCCTAAAATCTCCCACCAAACCAGCATATTCTATATGAATTAGAAGTTGGGACAAGAGAAACATAAGTATATTGGAGGGTTTCAAGGTGGCAGGAACTGGCTGGAAAACGGCCTGCAAGGGCGGAGTTTCCTGCCAGAAACTGGAGAAAAACCCAAAAATCAGTTAAGGGTTCCCGAGTTCGATTTCGATGCATTTCCAAGTGAAAAAAAAACACAGATTTAAGTCTCAAAAGAAGGTTTAGATTCATACCCAAAATCAAATTTGGAGGAACAGATGTCGAATCCGCCTCAAATTCGACGAATGGAGCTTGGTGAGGTTCGGCAGCTTCTGGAAATAGGAAACATTAAGCATGCATGTCCAATCTTAGTGATTTCCAGCTAAAAAAACACCACATGCATGAAGATATTTAGTACCTAGGATCGATTCCAAGTGAGTTTGAGTGCCGCCACCCACAAAGTCGACCGGTTTTGCCCGGAGAACACTTAAATTAAGAATTTGTATATTGCATTGATTCAAATATTGGTACATAAGGTAAGACGATATTCTAAGTAAACAGATCCTAGAATAAAGCTAATTATATTTACATCCTACAATCACTCAATTACAAGAGTTGACAATTTTTGAAGCTACAATCACTCTCAATCAGATCGTATGATTTCTTTTCCTTTAACACTCCCCCTCAAGTTGGAGTGTGGATGTCAATGACACCCAACTTGCCTAGATGTGTATGGAAAATAGGCGCACGTAGTGGCTTAGTAAATAAGTCTGCGACTTGCTCCCCTGTTTTGACATAGAAAGTTTTGATTTCTCCCTTTTGAACCCTCTCACGAACAGTGTGGCAATCGATCTCAATATGCTTTGTTCGTTCGTGATACACATGATTTGCGGCTATGTGTAAGGTGGCTTGGTTGTCACAAAATAATCTTGCCGGTTGGGGATGCTTAACTCGCAAGTATTCCAATAAATATCGCAACCAACTTAACTCACAAGTAGCTGCGGCCATAGATCGATACTCCGCTTCTGCGGATGAACGAGCTACTGTAACTTGCTTCTTGCTTTTCCAGGACACCAATGAGTTTCTAAGAAAGATACAATAACCAGTCACTGACCGATGTGTAATAGGGCAACGAGCCCAATTTGCGTCACAGTAACCAATTAATTGTAGTTCATTTTGAGAAGGAAACATCAAACCTTGCCTAGGAGCTCCTTTGAGGTATCGAAGAAGTCGATGTGCTGCATCAAGATGATGTCGTTGTGGTTCTTGCATGAACTGACTCAACGTGTTGACAATATATGCTATTTCTAGTCTAGTGATGGTAAAATAGATCAACTTTCCAACTAGAGGTCTATACTTCACAGGTTCGTGAAGTGAACTGCTACCTGTAGGTGATAGTACCAAATCTGCCTCCAATGGAACCTTCGTGGGTTTAGCACCCAGCAATCCAACCTCCTCCAATATGTCCAGTGTATATTTCCGTTGACAAATTGTGATTCCAGCTTTCGAACGTGCGACCTCGACTCCAAGGAAATACTTCAGAGGTCTGAGATCTTTAATTCGAAATTGACTACTAAGGAAAGTCTTTAGGTTCTCAATTTCTGCCTCATTGTTGCCTGTAATCACCATGTCATCAACATATAACAATATAATGGTGAGTGAAGTACCCTTGACTTGAGTGAACAAAGAGTAATCTGCCTTAGATTGGCAGAAACCGATGGTACATATGGCCGAAGAGAACTCTTGAAACCAACTTCTGGATGCCTGTTTAAGGCTGTATAAAGATTTATGTAGTTGACACACAACATTCTCCCCCTATCGACGATAACCCGGGGGAGGCAACATGTAGACCTCCTCTTGAAGTTCGCCATGGAGAAAAACGTTGTGGACGTCCATTTGATGTAAAGGCCAATTGCGGACAGCAGCCACAGTCAAGAGGCAGCGAACGGTAAGGAGTTTGGCCACCGGTGCGAAGGTCTCCGTGAAGTCGATACCTTCACATTGGGTGAAACCTTTGGCAACAAGACGTACTTTGTAGCATTCAAGAGTCCCATCAGATCGGCACTTAAGTTTGAAGACCCATTTACAGTCGATGGGTCGTTGGCCAGGTGGAAGAGGAACAAAACTCCAGGTTTTATTTGCTTCGAGAGCGGTGAGTTCAGCCTGCATCGCTGCAACCCAGTGGGGATTG
This sequence comes from Pyrus x bretschneideri, assembly GCF_019419815.1. Classification (NCBI taxonomy): domain Eukaryota; kingdom Viridiplantae; phylum Streptophyta; class Magnoliopsida; order Rosales; family Rosaceae; genus Pyrus; species Pyrus x bretschneideri. The sequence continues at coordinate 1,791,648 of NW_025999806.1, read as the reverse complement.
TGACAAGCCTGCTCATATGTAGTAGGCTCCACCAAGTGGGATATATGAGAAACAAAACGTTGATACCCAGGAGAGAGGGAGGAATAAGAAACATACCGATGTAGTGGATGACGTGTATTGGACGTGGACCGCGAGGAGGACTCTGTGGGCGTGAGCAAGGTGGAGTGATGAGCCACATAATCTTTGAAGTGAGCAGGTGGTTTGGTGGGACGAGTAGAGTGGCGAAGTGAGGTGGTGGAAGTGATGGGTTCAGTATGAGAAAGGACAGGTTTAGACGGTGGCGGTGGGGCGTTGATGTCAGGTACCAGGGGTGCAGTGAGAGATGAAGGCTCAGGGTTGGTCGGGGAATCGGGGTCCGTGTTGTATGGGGAAGTAAGCACCGTTTCAGGGGAAGTGTAGTGGTGTGTTGGATGAATAATGGGAGTAACATGCATGTCGTGGGTTGGATGAACATGTATGTCGGTTTGGTCTATAGTGGGTGAGTGAGTATAAGGGAAGATATGCTCATGGAAGATGATATCATGTGAGGTAAAAAATTTATGGGTGGCTAGATCATATACCTTATAACCTTTTTGACCAAAAGGATAACCAAGGAAAACACAACGACGAGCACGAACGTCAAACTTATTGGTGGGTATGAGGTTGGTAGCATAACTAAGACATCCAAAAACGCGTAAGTGCGTGTAAGTGGGTGGTGTGTTATGCAAAAGTTCGTATGGAGATTTATGGGAGAGCAAAGGTGTAGGTAGACGATTGATGAGATAACAAGCAGTTTGGATACTTTCCCCCCAAAATTTTAAAGGTAAGTTGGCCTGAAACCGAAGAGCACGACAAACATTTAAAAGGTGCCTATGTTTACGTTCAACCACCCCGTTTTGTTGTGGTGTGTAAGGACAAGAATGTTGGAAGGAGGTGCCACATGAGTCAAGATAAGAACGCATGGAAAGAAATTCACTACCATAATCTGCACGAAGAGCTTGAATGTCACGTTGAAATTGTGTTTTGACCCAAGAGAAAAAGGATTTCAAAATCGTTTGTGTGTCGGATTTGAAATTCATAAGATGCACCCAAGAAAAACGTGTGAAATCATCCACAATAGCAAGAAAATAACGTGCCCCAGAGTGTGTTAGATTTCTGTGAGGTCCCCAAATATCACAATGAATCAAATCAAATGGTGCAGTAGTTTTGATTTCACTATGAGAAAAGGGGTAAACGAGTTTGCTTTGCTAAAGGGCAAACTGCACAAATGTGTTTGGAATCAAATATTATTTCAACATTATTTTTGGCTAATGTAAGTAAAGGTGCAGATGATGGGTGTCCAAGACACTGATGCCATAGGCTAGTGATATGATGAATATGGTTGGCGAGGTGAGGGTTTTGTCTCTGTGTAAGATAGTAGAGACCATCAAAATGCTTGCCCAGGCCAATCACCCTCCTCGAATCCATGTCCTGCACAACACAAAAATCCGAATAGAATGTCATTATACAGTGCAAAGCTTTCGTCAATTTACTAACAGACAATAAGTTGACACGAAACTTTGGGACATAAAGAACTTTATCAAGAGATAGATCATGTGACAATGTTACAGAGCCAATATTTTTTTATTTCTGCTTGCCCTCCATTTGGTAAACCAACGAAATCATGCTGAGCATCAATGATGTTGTGTGTTGGTGGAGAATACGATATATGATCGGTTGCTCCGCTATCAACAATCCAATATAGAGTCGAGTGTGAATCCGTGCGTGCTATATTGCATGTAGGTGAGAAGATACCTGTTGCGTTTGCAAGTGGTTGTCCATTACCATTGCGGAGCATGGCAATGATCTGATTATACTCTTCGGTGGTGAACATATGACCGTCAGAAGTATAAGGCTTGGTGGTTGTAGTAGAGTTGAGAGCCTCGGCATTGTTAACTGCCGATCTCTTATTCTTGGGCTTCACGTTCTTGCCATGCCATTTGTGTCCTTCGGGAAACCCAATAATGTAGTAGCAACGGTCCACCAAGTGTCCATCTCCGTCGCAGTAGGTGCATTTAAGTGACTTACATGAAAACGTGTTGGAAGGCTACTTGTTGGATAACGATGGCGTTGAGGTTTGCTGAACCTGCATTGCATGAGAGTGCGCCCCATATCTCGGCGACTGGCCACATCCATCTGCCGTTTATGTTGAAGAATGAGGCCATGAACTCGGCGTGTGTCAGGGAGCGGACTCATCATCAGAATCGAGCCTCGTATAGTCGCATAAGAGTCGTTCAATCCCATTAAAAACTGCATAACTCTTTCTTTTTCTTCCCATTCAGCGAGTCCTCTTAAGCCTGCACAAGTGCAAGTGAGTGAGTCATTGTAAGACGCTAACTCGTCCCATAAGGCCTGCATCTTGGTGTAATATGCAGAAACCGAGAGCTGCCCTTGACGATTTTGGACAATTTCTTATCGAATTTGGTAGATCCTCTAGTCATTGATCTGTGAAAACCTATCTTTGAGATCGTTCCAAACTACAGCAGCAGTTTCAGTGTACATAATGCTGCAAGCAATGTCGGAGTGGACTGAGTTCACAATCCACAACGTTACCATGTCGTTGCATCTTTTCCAAGCTGCATATTTTGAGTCCGAGGGTGATGGAGCCTTAATGGTTCCATCAATGAACCCAACCTTGTTCTTTGCGCTGAGACCCATGCACATGGCACGGCTCCATTGCCCATAATTGTTCCCATCAAGTGGTTTGGAAACTAGAATAAGCCCAGTATGATCCGAGTGATGTATGGCATATGGGTCTGAGAATTCCATGAGATTCTCATTTGGTTTCATAATTTTGGTTGGTTCTGTCATGGTGTTGGCAATGGTGTTTGTGGGAGATCTGTGGTGGTTATGGGAGGGCTACGGTGGTTATAGTGGCGAAAGTGTGATAGAGTCACCAAGATCGGTGCTCTGGTACCAACTTAAATTAAGAATTTGTATATTGCATTGATTCAAATATTGGTACATAAGGTAAGACTTTATACAGAACCTAAGTGCTATTCTAAGTAAACAAATCCTAGAATAAAGCTAATTATATTTACATCCTACAATCACTCAATTACAAGAGTTGACAATTTCTGAAGCTACAATCACTCTCAATCAAATCGTGTGATTTCTTTTCCTTTAACAAGAACACCATCGGAAACTGGGTTAACAAACAGAAGGAAAAGCAGGGGATTTCAACCCTCATTTCGAGTTACATTTCCATGTAAACAACCTCCCGAGCAAGAAAATAATACCATACACAGGGATCGCACAGAGAACCTCACCTGGGGTTGAAGGTTAGAGCTCAAAGCTCTCGGGTTCTATGGCAGGTCACTGCCTAGTGCTCCGATGGCACATGCAAGGGCATTGTTGGGTTCGTTGAGTCTCAAGGATTCCAAAGACATAGGTTTCAAGTTTGATTTGTGAAGGAAATGAGGTGAAAGCTAGGGAGAAGCTCTCGGAGCTTAGAGGGAGTGCGTGTGTGTGTTCAAAAGTTCGAGAGGAAGAATGATTTTCAGAACAAAAAGAATTAGGGGGAGAGAGAGAGAGAGAGAGAGAGAGAGAGATGTGGGGTACCGGCCAAAGAAAGAAAATGATGGAAGTGATATGTGTGGAAGAGAGAGAGGGAGAAAGAGGGAGATAGAAAGAGATGACCGGTTGAATGAGAAAAAAGAGGAGGGAGTGACAAATGACGTTTGATGGATTGATAGGTTTTTAAAATATATTGAAACTATTATTTTATAGTTCCACTTGCACACAGACTAACCAACATTGCCAATACTTGCAGCAATATCTTTGCACGAAAGACAGATTTCAGTGTCCTAAAAAGGACCCATGCATTGGTGCACGCTGCACAAGGATAAAATTCTAAGGAAAATTAATGAAAATGACTTGAAAGCTTTTGGTTTTAACGATAAGAACAAAATAAAAGGTAAAGTAAATAGTACCAGGTTTGACTTTTTAATGTAAAAATGTGATTTTTCGTTAAAGTAAACAGTACCGCAGACTTTTCGTTAAAACTCCCAAAATTCTAAGCTTTGAATTTGTCTTAGGTATTTTTACATGATTTCGAACATAACTTCTTCATTATAATTTTGAATTGAATTTCGTCTGCATTCACGTGTTCATATAAATGAGTACTATTCGCAAAAAGTAAAATAAGACTGGAAAAGTGAAAGGAAAATTGAAGTCCACTTGGAAGGTCTACATGGCATCTCAGAGGCATTTTAGAAATTTCACTACTACTGAGAATAAAATACAATAAATCTTGTGATTGGATGTCACATTAAGTTTCATAAACAGATTGTGTGAAGACGCGCGGGTCCATGCATCGGTTTTTTAATATTTATTTTTAATATTAAAATTATGTTTTTTAATTAAAATTTAAGTTCTTTTGTCATTTTAATTAAAATTTAAGAATTTTTCATTAAAAATTAATTTTTTTTATTAAATAAAGTTATAGCATAATCTTTTATTAAAATAAACTTAACCTAAATCATTTTCATGAAAGTTCCCTTATTTTTGCTCCCTCTCTTTTTCTTCACAAACTCTATGCCATATCCAATCTTCTTCCCAAAACCATCTTTCCTTTCTTCATATCCAACTATCATGAAATGAAAAAAATAAAATAAAATAAAAAAACCAACACAAATTTCATTTAAAAAAAAAAGTTGTATGTGCATTTTTCTAATTATAAGCAGTATTTCGTTGAAATTTTTTATGTATTAGAGAAGTTGCAATTATTTGCTTCTTAAACTTTATATCTGGGTTCTGTGTGATATCCAACACAGGTTAAATTGAAATTCCAATCCATTATTACCTCAAATTATATTTTCCTCTCAAGTTTTCCAATGACTGATTCTTAGAGAGTGGCCAACATGTTGTCATCCTGATACACATGGAACTCTTTATCAATTATCATCAAGCTTGAAACACTCATGAACGAATGATGAGTTAGGTGGTAGATAAAATTTGGCATGGAAAATATTACACTAAAGCTTACCACGTGGCAAATTTTGAGTGGTTAGTAGCGTCATTCAGTGAAGTCCTGTGGCAAGCTGAGGCTCACATAAGTTTTTCTTGTTATTCCCACCCTAGTGTCTTATTTCCCCACTCACTTTTTAATGAAAATTTTAAATACAAGTCTGTATATTTGTCAAATGACCAATAAGGACCTTAAAAAAATACCATACTAATAGGTTGGGTGCGAAAAGATAACAGTAGTCCCATATTTACATTGGGCTGTGAAAGGAATGGACAAATATGTAAAACCAATTAGCAGAAAAATAAAAAATAAAAAACATAAAGAATGAGGATAGAAAGAAATTCTAGAATGAAAAAGTGTGGATGCTCTTTCCAATTAAAGGGTAAGAAGCTAGCAATTGATGATGATTGGATATTGATGATAATTATTGGAGTGCATAGTTGATGCGAGATTTATACGCACACAAATTAAACCCTCTTTTTGTCAATTGTAGTATAAGTATAAGTAGGGATCGTTCTGGACCGGGGATTAGGAGGGATTGCTAAAACCTTGGAAACTGACTCAAAAACGTAAAAACAAGATAAAACACTAAACTAGACTCAAAGAATGTGAAACTAAACGTTAAAACACTAAGACAAACCAAAAGACTCAAAATGCTTTTAAAAACACAAACTAAATTGATTTCTAACTAAATTGAACAATAAAGTAAAGGGGGATTGGATTTGGACGACTTTAAACTAAAAATGGAAACTTGGAAATAAAACAAATTGTAAATATGGATTTGACGGAAATGAATGGATGGGAAGCTAGCTAAGGGGTTCATCTCCACATATGTTATACTTGCATACAAAACGATGTCTAATTGCTTTTCAATAAACCATGAATTCTCAACGCCCCGGGTTAATTAGGTCCGCTTAAATTAACCGTCAAGTTTTCCTTAAGTTAATGAATTGGATGATTGCATACGACAATCCAAAGCATTCCTCACAAGTTCCCTACATGAATTGCATAATAGAGATACAAGCAAGAATCATTAAGCATCATGAAAACTATAAGTGTTGACGAGGCATTCGTTACTATGATTGCATGAAACTTATGCCAAGAATATGTTTAACACGATTGTTTATAAGCAACCTCCACTACTTGTGAATATAAGTTCATAACTATTACGTGAAACTCACTTATATTCTAGCGTCAAATTCATGCATGAAAATTAAGCGTTCATTCTTAATAAACATACATAAATAGGTTATCAATCAAACAGTTAAACAAATTGAATTCACAACTTATGAAACGTAATTAAAAGTAATCAAATCATATTACAAACATAAACATAGTTTCGAATCACCCCCTAGCTAAAGGGGGTTTATTTCCTCATACGTACAAAACAAAGAGAATTGAAATTAAACATTGAAATCAAAGAAATGCCTAAACATTCCAACAACTCAATCTTGAATTGTATGAACGTTTAGGCCCTCTTATCTTCCTCTTTATTGTAGCATAAGGTCTAGGGATAGTTGGTTGGGAGGATGGAAGTGTTGGGAAATTATGGAAATGGATGAGGAGTGGTGGAAATGGAAGATGGTTTTTGGATTCTAAGGGAGACTCACGGCTAAGGGAGAAAGGAATGTGTTTGTGGTGTGTTGTGTTGTGAATGAGATGAGATGATTTTTGAATGAATGAATGCAAGGGTATTTATAGGAGGAGTGGAGATGTATATGGCTATTTGTTTAAGGTGTTTGTGGCTACAATGATGAAGAATTGCATGTGGAAATAAAAGGGAAAATGTGGTGAAATGATGAAGTAGGAAGGTGGAAATGCATGTGAGATGTTGGAAAGGAAATGGGAATATGAGTAGGCCATGGCATGGGAGTTGTTTTGTTGGTGTAAATGTGCCATGGTTGCAATGATGAAGAATAAAGGGTGCATGTGGGGTGGAATTGAATGAATGCAAAGTGAATGAATAATGAAATGAGTTAAAGAGGGAGAATGTGGTGAAATGATGAAGTAGGAAGGTGGAAATGCATGTGACTTGTTTGTGGAATAAAGAATGAATGGTGGAATGATGAAGAGTTGCATAAAGAATGCATGTAGGGTTAGCTAGGTTGGCTTTGTTTGGGTGCATGTGTGTTAATGGTGGTTTTGCATGTGAATTGATGGATTGTTTTTGATGGAATGGATGGTTCTTTGCATGGCTTTTGAAGTGATTGTGGGCTTTGGAATTGGAAGGAAATGCATGGCCTTGGGGTTGGTTTAAGAGAGAATGGGCTAGGCCCTTTGTTTTATGTCCAAAATGAATACAAAGCCTTCAAATTCGTCCAACACTTTGGCTCCAATCATATGCTATCCATTCCAAGCCCAATTTTGCTCCAAAATGCTCCAAAATGCATCTTTTTGCTTCCTTAGCCATATGAACCTAAAAACACACGAAAATGGCTTAAACTACTAAAACAACTAAGAATTAACAACATAGATGCACGAAAACAAGCTAAGTAAGTCGCCTAAATATGCTCCTATCAAACTCCCCCACACTTATCTTTTGCTAGTCCTCGAGCAAAACAGAATAAAAACAAATAAACAAAACGACACTAAACACGTAAAACACAACCTACACCTTCCAACAATCGTTTCAGGGATTTCCAATGCACATGACAAGTTAAAAATTATTATTCCCACAGAATTTAGCCATCTTTACCCTTAAGTACATTCTTAATCATAGTCACCACATACTAGTTCACAATTAAGCATTTAAAACCATGTTTTGAATGTAGTAACATGCCTTAGAGAATTTGCTCAATTCCTTACAAGATATGCACTCAATTTTCACTCAGATTTTCTAACTACACACCCTAATCTAGTCATATGTGAGAAGATTGATGTAAACATGAAAACGAACACTCACATATATGTATCACAAAGAACGCAATTTTTGGAGTTAATAAGCATGTTTAGATTATGATCTCATGAATGGAATGCTACTACTTAGACGCGAGAACCAGTGACACCATATGCTCATACCAAGTTCAAACTCCACAAATTGAAACACATAACACTCAAGATTGAAGTCACGGGTTGTAATGGGGCTTGGGGCGTGTGGATAACAAAGAAGGGATATGGAAAACAAAGGTTCTCAAAGAAATAGTGAGCAAGGCAATTGAATCAACTTAGAATTCACTTTTGAATGAAAACTCAACTTTGGAACAAAAGGGAGAATTTAGACAATTTTGGGCCAGAATTGGTGTTTTGAGCCCTTTCTTCAATCACTCATTCTTTCATTTTTTTTCAAGCTCTTTTTTCTTTCTTTCTTTTTTTTTTTTTTTTTTTTTCTTTTTTTTTGAAACTCAAAACATACTTAAGAACAAGCATTCCTTCCCCCACACTCATTTTCTTGCATAATGTAACTCAAAAGGAATTCATTTAAGTCATGCTCACTATCTTTTAAGAACAAGGGTAAGGACGGTCATATTCTAGGTTAGGTGAAGATAAAGTGGGTTAACAAAGAACATGGGCTAACATGGCTCAACGGGGGTAAAACTTACAACATATACGAAATATAGGAAGTGAGGCTATTTGGCTATGGTGGCAACTACACAACTTCATCTTGATATATGTTATGCAAATCAATAACATGCTTTGAATGAAATGGGCATGAGTTCTAGCATTTGGAACTATATGATGAAACGCCTTCTAAGTAGTAACCAAGCAAAGAATAATGAGATCATGCAACGACTTTAGAAAACAAGAAATCACAGATTATACTCTCCAAAGAACGTTATAGGCTCAAGTCTCTCAGGGTTGTAGCGTTTGTTTGAGTTCCTTCCTTCAAGCATGTTACATAACTAATTTTTTCTTTTATGATTGCATGTGAAGTCATACATTATAACCATAACCAAGCATATACCAAGAGTGAATCAAACTTTTCTCCATGTTTATAACTCTTTTTAACAGTCATGCAATTAGAAACCAAATCCTTATCATTGTGTTGGAAGGTGACCTACGACACAAAAACGACTCAAAACACTCTTTTTAGGCTTTTCAAAACAAGTTTTTCAAATTTTTATGTGATTTTCGAATTTTTAAGTCAAAACACACTAAACACACTTAAAAACAGCAAGAAACAACATTTGAAGTTATGGTGGATAAAACCCTACGAATTTGCATCAAAACACTTTAGTAACTCCCCCACACTCAAATCAAACATTGTCCTCAATGTTAAAAACCACACTAAACACAAACAAACATATAAACAACAATTAAACATACTAAACATGGCAGAATGTATCTAACAAAGAGAAGAGTTTAGAGATGCAAATCTGGTTATGGAGTGTTCGTTCCATCTTCTCCTTGGTGATTGCAGTGAGGCTTGGATCTTTGTGATTCCACAGGCTTACTCTTGAACTGCGCTGCTCCCATCGTTGATTTTCCTTTGTGCTACTCTTGAATTGGGCAGCAAGCTTCCTTTGGTCTCCCCCGAAGGTCTGAGCTTCCTCCTCTTATCTGTTTCTTTGTTCAATCTCTCCAATTCGTATTGAAGAGGGTTAGAGGATAGCTTAGCAAAGCTAGGTAAGCAACCAGGGAATAGAGTCCAGATAGACTCCAAGTGCCGGCTGATTGCTTCTTTCACTTTGCCATGCAAGTAATATTAAGGACAAAGGAAAAGACAGGGAAAGAGCATGATATGAGATACCTTTGCTTTCGCCCTTGATGATATGAGATACCTTTGCTTTCGAAGAGGCGGTAAATGAATCAGCACATGTATTTGTTGTGCTGCTTCCTCCTGGGTCATCTGTAATCCAGGCATCTGGTATCATCTTTGGGCAAGAAGAAAGAATTGAGTGTTTCGAAAGGCTTTGCTGGGAGTGCGCCCTCAGAGATGAGGAAAAGTTGGGCATTTTCTTCAGGTTTGCCTTGCCATAAAAGATGAAAGTTGACATATATAGGGATTTCCCAATAGCAAGTGGTGGTACTGTTCTTTTACCCTTGTCGACAAACGTTTTGATCCCGCAAATCCGGCTTTTTGGAATAGTGACGACTCTTCGATCTTTGAAGACGCCTCTTCGATCTTTGAAGACGCCTCTTCGATAAAGCTGCACGCTTTTTCTGAAAAGCAGATAAAGCGTCGCCGAACTTTGCGCTTGTCGGCTAAAGACGTGTAGTTGCGATGATGGCCTCCACGTGTTGAACGCGTTTTCTGAAAAGCCGAGGGAGCGTCGCCGAACTTTACGCATGAACTTCCGGCTTTTTGAATCGGTGGACGCGTTGCCTTGGCTTTTTATAGAGCTATCGATCACCGCCAACTTACACACTCTGAAGATTTTCCATTCTTGAAACTCGTCTCCGGCCCTTTGAAAATCTACTCCGTCCATCCCTTCTCTTTTAACTTCGTGAACAATGGCTAGCTCATCCAACCCATCGAACCTTTGCTTAGATTTGAGTCTAAGCAGTGATCCGGTCGCGTCTCGTCAGGGTAAGGTATGGTGCCCGTCTTTCTTATCTTCCCATGGCCCTCTTACAGATGAGGACTCTGTGATGACGGATCCCACAACGGCTACGATAGTGGCTCGGAACCTCCTCACTCCCAAAGACAGTCAGCTACTTTCAGGACGGTCCGATGAGTTGGCCGTTCAAGAATCCCTGGCTCTGAGTGTTCAGTGTGCTGGCTCTGTGTCCAACATGGGCCAACGCCTTCTTGCTCGCTCCCGTCAGGTTGAATCCTTGATGGCGGAGGTGGAGAGTCTTAAGCAGGAGATCAAACAGCTTAAGTACGAGAACCGAAGTTTGCACGTGCTTGCCAACAATTATTCGTCAGGCATGAAGAGGAAACTTGATGAGCTTGATGACCGTCAAAGGCTTGCAGCTTTCTTCCAGAGGCACCTCTTTCCTGGGTCATCCAGCGTTCCACCAAGGTTTGGGGCCTTGAATGATCTATCTTCGGTGCCTCCCGCTCCTATGCCTTCCGCTCCGATGCCTCTTGCTCCAATGCCTTCTGCTCCGAGACTTCCTGTTCCGATGCCTCCTTTTCTGATGCCTTCTGCTCCGAGAGTGTTGCCACGTAGTGGGGCCTCACGTACACAACCTTTGTGAAGACTCCATATTTCTGCCATGTTTAGATACAATTGTAATTTATCGAAAAATCAATGAACAAGCTTTGTTTTATTTACTGTATTGGGTTGCCTCCCAAGTAGCGCTTTCTTTTACGTCTTGCAGCCGGACGAAGAACCCAATCACTCCAGGATATGTTCACGAATCGGACGAGAACTCCGAGTCATGAACTAGTACCTAAAACAAGAAACAAAACAAATTTAAGAATCTGGAAAAATAAAAACAAACGAAAATAAAACAATCCAAGGGATTAGCAAAGTTGCTAATCCCCGGCAACGGCGCCAAAATTTGATGCGAGATTTATACGCACACAAATTAAACCCTCTTTTTGTCAATTGTAGTATAAGTATAAGTAGGGATCGTTCTGGACCGGGGATTAGGAGGGATTGCTAAAACCTTGGAAACTGACTCAAAAACGTAAAAACAAGATAAAACACTAAACTAGACTCAAAGAATGTGAAACTAAACGTTAAAACACTAAGACAAACCAAAAGACTCAAAATGCTTTAAAAACACAAACTAAATTGATTTCTAACTAAATTGAACAATAAAGTAAAGGGGGATTGGATTTGGACGACTTTAAACTAAAAATGGAAACTTGGAAATAAAACAAATTGTAAATATGGATTTGACGGAAATGAATGGATGGGAAGCTAGCTAAGGGGTTCATCTCCACATATGTTATACTTGCATACAAAACGATGTCTAATTGCTTTTCAATAAACCATGAATTCTCAACGCCCCGGGTTAATTAGGTCCGCTTAAATTAACCGTCAAGTTTTCCTTAAGTTAATGAATTGGATGATTGCATACGACAATCCAAAGCATTCCTCACAAGTTCCCTACATGAATTGCATAATAGAGATACAAGCAAGAATCATTAAGCATCATGAAAACTATAAGTGTTGACGAGGCATTCGTTACTATGATTGCATGAAACTTATGCCAAGAATATGTTTAACACGATTGTTTATAAGCAACCTCCACTACTTGTGAATATAAGTTCATAACTATTACGTGAAACTCACTTATATTCTAGCGTCAAATTCATGCATGAAAATTAAGCGTTCATTCTTAATAAACATACATAAATAGGTTATCAATCAAACAGTTAAACAAATTGAATTCACAACTTATGAAACGTAATTAAAAGTAATCAAATCATATTACAAACATAAACATAGTTTCGAATCACCCCCTAGCTAAAGGGGGTTTATTTCCTCATACGTACAAAACAAAGAGAATTGAAATTAAACATTGAAATCAAAGAAATGCCTAAACATTCCAACAACTCAATCTTGAATTGTATGAACGTTTAGGCCCTCTTATCTTCCTCTTTATTGTAGCATAAGGTCTAGGGATAGTTGGTTGGGAGGATGGAAGTGTTGGGAAATTATGGAAATGGATGAGGAGTGGTGGAAATGGAAGATGGTTTTTGGATTCTAAGGGAGACTCACGGCTAAGGGAGAAAGGAATGTGTTTGTGGTGTGTTGTGTTGTGAATGAGATGAGATGATTTTTGAATGAATGAATGCAAGGGTATTTATAGGAGGAGTGGAGATGTATATGGCTATTTGTTTAAGGTGTTTGTGGCTACAATGATGAAGAATTGCATGTGGAAATAAAAGGGAAAATGTGGTGAAATGATGAAGTAGGAAGGTGGAAATGCATGTGAGATGTTGGAAAGGAAATGGGAATATGAGTAGGCCATGGCATGGGAGTTGTTTTGTTGGTGTAAATGTGCCATGGTTGCAATGATGAAGAATAAAGGGTGCATGTGGGGTGGAATTGAATGAATGCAAAGTGAATGAATAATGAAATGAGTTAAAGAGGGAGAATGTGGTGAAATGATGAAGTAGGAAGGTGGAAATGCATGTGACTTGTTTGTGGAATAAAGAATGAATGGTGGAATGATGAAGAGTTGCATAAAGAATGCATGTAGGGTTAGCTAGGTTGGCTTTGTTTGGGTGCATGTGTGTTAATGGTGGTTTTGCATGTGAATTGATGGATTGTTTTTGATGGAATGGATGGTTCTTTGCATGGCTTTTGAAGTGATTGTGGGCTTTGGAATTGGAAGGAAATGCATGGCCTTGGGGTTGGTTTAAGAGAGAATGGGCTAGGCCCTTTGTTTTATGTCCAAAATGAATACAAAGCCTTCAAATTCGTCCAACACTTTGGCTCCAATCATATGCTATCCATTCCAAGCCCAATTTTGCTCCAAAATGCTCCAAAATGCATCTTTTTGCTTCCTTAGCCATATGAACCTAAAAACACACGAAAATGGCTTAAACTACTAAAACAACTAAGAATTAACAACATAGATGCACGAAAACAAGCTAAGTAAGTCGCCTAAATATGCTCCTATCAAACTCCCCCACACTTATCTTTTGCTAGTCCTCGAGCAAAACAGAATAAAAACAAATAAACAAAACGACACTAAACACGTAAAACACAACCTACACCTTCCAACAATCGTTTCAGGGATTTCCAATGCACATGACAAGTTAAAAATTATTATTCCCACAGAATTTAGCCATCTTTACCCTTAAGTACATTCTTAATCATAGTCACCACATACTAGTTCACAATTAAGCATTTAAAACCATGTTTTGAATGTAGTAACATGCCTTAGAGAATTTGCTCAATTCCTTACAAGATATGCACTCAATTTTCACTCAGATTTTCTAACTACACACCCTAATCTAGTCATATGTGAGAAGATTGATGTAAACATGAAAACGAACACTCACATATATGTATCACAAAGAACGCAATTTTTGGAGTTAATAAGCATGTTTAGATTATGATCTCATGAATGGAATGCTACTACTTAGACGCGAGAACCAGTGACACCATATGCTCATACCAAGTTCAAACTCCACAAATTGAAACACATAACACTCAAGATTGAAGTCACGGGTTGTAATGGGGCTTGGGGCGTGTGGATAACAAAGAAGGGATATGGAAAACAAAGGTTCTCAAAGAAATAGTGAGCAAGGCAATTGAATCAACTTAGAATTCACTTTTGAATGAAAACTCAACTTTGGAACAAAAGGGAGAATTTAGACAATTTTGGGCCAGAATTGGTGTTTTGAGCCCTTTCTTCAATCACTCATTCTTTCATTTTTTTTCAAGCTCTTTTTTCTTTCTTTCTTTTTTTTTTTTTTTTTTTTTTTTTTTTTTTTTGAAACTCAAAACATACTTAAGAACAAGCATTCCTTCCCCCACACTCATTTTCTTGCATAATGTAACTCAAAAGGAATTCATTTAAGTCATGCTCACTATCTTTTAAGAACAAGGGTAAGGACGGTCATATTCTAGGTTAGGTGAAGATAAAGTGGGTTAACAAAGAACATGGGCTAACATGGCTCAACGGGGGTAAAACTTACAACATATACGAAATATAGGAAGTGAGGCTATTTGGCTATGGTGGCAACTACACAACTTCATCTTGATATATGTTATGCAAAAAGTTGATGATCCTACAAAGTCACTATGGTTGTGAGGTTTGGCTTCATAGGCATTGAGCTGTTGAGTTCACCATGGGCTGTTGCCCTTTGACCATTTGCTGCTTAGCCGGTTTTCGAGTATTCAATCATTTAAGCTGTGTGAATCACAACATGATAAAAATTTATGGGAATATGAAAATCGTTAACTATTCACATCAAAATGAGTAACTGTGTGGAAATTCATAAACAGTTTGCTCCTTTCTGTTGAAGGGTAAACCTAGATAGATGCCGAGGAATTAGTTTATCCTCTCGCACTGGAAAGTAAACCCAGATGGTTGTCGGGGAATTGATTTATCCTCTCGTACTAGAAAGTTTACCTAGATGGGTGTCGAGAAATTAGTTTACCCTCTCGCACTGGAGAGGGATCAATCCGGAATACTGCTTTATTATCAGGGAAGGATAACTTTCATTATGACTACACATTGCTTTTAAGCCGAATGCATGCTACGAAATGCAGTGATACAGAAACTCTTTTTATGGTTCTAATCCATGCGCATAGTCACACTCATGAGAGTCTCTTTTCTTGTAAATGAGTGTCGAGTAAATTGGTTTACCATCTTACACTAGAGAGTTTACCCAGATGAGTGTCAGGGAATTAGTTTACCTTCTCGCACTAGAGAGCTTACCTAGATGGGTGTCAGGGGAGTGGTTTACCCTTTCACACTGAAGAGCAATTAAGTTACCATCTCGCACTAAAGAGCATGGAAGTCATTGGTGTGAGCATAACCAAGGAAAGCTAAATTGCTGGACAATTGAAATAATCCTCAGCCTGTAAGGTCTTGCTCGGCGATCTGCTTAAAACTTCGAACTACTTATGGAACCCACATAAGGGTGTAAGTGGGAAGTGCAATGAGCTACTCCCAAATCTTTTCTAAGTATTATGTCATCCTTAGATGTTTAATCGTGTGCTCTTCTGAGGCTTGGTTGGGAGCTGTGGAGCAAAAATCAACCTAACAGGGAGCATAGGTCAAGATCGACACGACTGAGAGCCATGATGATAAATAAAGAGCAGCTTAGAGCTGCGGAGTAGGTTTCGGCATGGTTAAGAATAGTGGTACAAGATAGGCGTTGTTTAAGCCGCAGAGCAGATAGGTGCAACTGTGAGTGTGAAGCTAGGGTTGGCTTAGGCCAGGTTATGTGTAGCAAGATGAATTGGACCACTAGATTAGTGATGCTTGGATACTGGCGATGTGCTGCTCCAGTATTTAATTGTCTGAGGTGTTGAGAATAAGATTTGCCTTCGGTTCTTAGTGGTTGGGCTGATGTATCATTTTGGTACCCGTCTGCCCCTGACATGTATTTAGGCTAAGTTGTTGCGTTTATTAGAACAAAATTAATCTTTGCATTTTCTAATGTATGTGAAGTGGTTCTGTTTGCTTGATATTGTCAATGAAAGGCAAACTGCTCATAGAGGCTATGTCTTTTTTGAATCCTACGTTAGTGGTCTTGATAAACTAAAATTTGCATAATCGCTTAGTGAGAAACCTCTATATGTTTTCTTGAATTTTCCTCTGCTAGGGTAGCAGAACTTCCGATTTCCCCAGTCGTGACCTGTTGGTCTAGGCTGCTTTTCTCTACGCTCGACTCGTCTATGCCATAGTTGCGATGCATGTGGTATGTTCCTTGTAGGCGAGTGGGTTACTCGCATGTTGCAAGTTGAACTTGAGCCATATTAAGTGATTACTTCTCTCTGTTCACTGTGCTGCATTTTTTGATGTGAGGTGGAGGATTTTCCTTGCGGGCCTAGTCACGAATGAACACTTCGCCTGGAAGGTTGTCCATGTTGATTAATGTATGTTCATCTTTCGGCCTAACCAGGAGTGCAAGCTCCTCCGCACCCTAAGACGAGAGTATACACTTTCCTGAGCACCCAGAAGAGAGTGTACACTACCAGAACGCTCAGTTCGTGGTTGGTCGAGAAGCTGCTTGTCGGGACGCTGCTAGAGAGGGTTGTCGTATGCCCTTGTCCTGCTTTAGAACACTTTGTCTGGGCATGCTGCATCTCAATAACTGGAAAACCTGATTCACTAAGGTTGTCTGTTGTGCCAATGTGCTTGTTAACTCTATGACTTGTCGAGACAAGTGTTGTTCGCCATTTGGGGTAGAAGAGCTTAGACGGTATGTATTTCCTTAAGTGAAGGAAGTATAATGGACTCCCGGTGTGAGATTTGAGCTGGAATATGTCAAATATGTAAAAAATCAGGGTGAAGATATCCCCTGTTCAATCGTCGATCCAGAAATTTGAAGCTGGGGTAGTTGAAATATCTTGGACCAGTTTGGGTTACTAGGTGGGCCGTGAAAGCAAGTTGGACTGCAGATACGTATCGAGTCTTCGGAACGAATGGCGTGGGCATGATGTGCTCTGGCCTGGTTGACCTTGGGTTGAGGGTGCATTGGCCTTATGCTGGGCTCTCGCTAAGTCGCGGCTCCAACTGCTTTTCACACGACTCAAGCTAGACTGGAGCTGAACGATACTTCTGTGTAGCGCAGGCTTGGGTTTGACGTTGTTTTGTGGTGTGGGAGGGTGGTCTGATGGTTTTGTTGCGATTGAGCTGTCCTACTCCCTACTACTATTGTGGTTGTTGTGGTTGCCATACATGTGGTGCTTCATGGTGGCAAAGTTGCTTCACTTGCCATCGCATTGAGCCGTATGTATCATTGTGATGAGGATACATAGCGACCTTCATCATTTAATCTGGATTGTCGGACGTAAGAAGTTCTGTTCATCATGGTTTTTAAATTTCCTGCCATTGTATTTTTCCCTTACAGACCTTTTAGAATTAGAATAGTATTCGAATAAGAACGTACAAAAAATTTACGAATGAATGAGAAATGACAAACTTTGAATACAAGAGTCTTCTTCAAACGTGTGAATCAAGCTCTAAATGAAAGCACCAATTTATGGATGCAAATTTCCACCATCTCTTGCCTTGACGAAAATGCACCTGCAAAATAATAACATCTTCGATTAAGGCCAAAAGCCTCAAATGGGGGAGGGAAGGTTTTGGCTGAAGAATCTTTGATGTCAAAGTTAGTATTTTGAAAAGAATGTATTTAGGAGTTTATGGGTAGCAAATAGCTTCACATTTTAATGGGATAAGAGGGGTATTTATAGGAGAGTGGCCAACCCTTAGGGTGAGGAGTGGCCGACAATATTTGGTGATAACGGGTGAATAATTGCAAGATATAATGTGAAATAATATCTTGCAATTAACATGACAATTATTCCTAATTTAAATAGGAAGTTTTGGGAGTTACCTTTTGGATAAAATCAATACGGGATTGATGAGGAGTAATGAAAGGAATATGAAATAAATTCCATATTGATCATCTTTGATTTTTCCTTGATTGAGCCGTTATTGTCCATTACATGCGCATGGAATTCTGGTGTGCCTCGAGGGTAATCTCGTTTTTTTTACCTAAAAGTCCACGTGTTGCCTCCATGATTTTTTGGATTATTTTTGGCTCCACAATGACCGCATGTGGCGATTCTTCAATTGCCACAAGCAAAATCCTTACAGCATCCGTTCATTCAAGATCAAGTCATCGCGACCTTTAGATTAACAATCCTACGCACACACCTTACATTTCAAAGATCGAATAAGAAGATTCAAGTTGTAAAGAGATTATACCCCTGCATTTACATTAATACAAGTATTATTTTATACACGTGTTTTTTGTTATTTTCTACAAAATTTTTGTGTTTACAAATTTGGCACGCCTGGTGGAACCATCTCTGCCTCTTATCTCTTTCTCCTTCAAGAAATCCAAACACACTTCGATGTCAATGGCATCAAAGAAGGGACAAGATATTCTCGTGACCAAGGGAAATAATGTTAGCACTTCTACTGGAAGCAGAGAATCCGTTGGGGTCACAACTCAGATTAAGGCAAAGACGACATCCACTCTTCAACATGCCGCTTTTTAAATTTAGTGATGTTGACGAATCAAGGTTTATATGCATTAAAGGGTTAATAGGAATGCTCATTTTCACCGGCTTCAGATGCAGACTCAAGCACAGGGTTGTACCACACATCGTTAACCAGCAACCATCGCTGGGACATTTCTTCGTCATGTTGTGACTCATTTCTAATCTAAACGATGTCTTCAAAGAAGACTCAAGTTCCACCCATGCACAAAGACAAGAACATGACTTTTTTCACCACGAGGTGTGACTTGGTTGGCATCATCTCGCAAGGCAAGATGAATGGAACCCGACACAAAATTTTGATGGTGTTTTCACCAAAGTCACATGAAGGTCATCATGAGAATCAACTAGCCCTCAACTTCATCACTTAAAACGAGTTAAAGGCTAGTGTTGCCCTGACGCATCTGTCTATGTCACATGAAGTTCTTCAAAAGTACAAGTCGATCATCTCCACTACTTCACAAGGGAAAATAAGCTCGTTTCTCAAAGCAATGAATGATGCTCGCAAAAATTGAAGAATTCAGCTGAGCGGTCACCATTGCATATCTCTAACGTTGGTTTAAAAGAACGCCCATGTCTACGTTCTATGCAGATGATGATGGTGGGAGTTGCTTCCATTGATGAACAACTAGCTCAAATGGCTCAAGCAGTCGAGATGCTAACAAAGACCATTGAGAGAAAAACATATTTCACACTCAGATGCTTAAGCCTTCAAACATTCTCCAACACCTAGAAGAATCAGAAAGTTCTTTGCGCTCTTCACTACACTTGTGAAGAACTGTCAAGCATGCTTATTCTTCTGGTGCCACAAGCCAAATCCTTGTAGCGTTCATCAGTTCGAGATCAAGTCTCTATGACCTTCAAATCACTCACTCTACATCTACACTTTGCAATTTCGGAGATCGCATTAGAGGATTCAAACCTTGTAACAGAGTTTGTAACCTTAGTTTTTCATTAATAAAATATCATTTTGTACACGTGTTTTTCTACTGTTCGTTTAAAAAATTTTCGTGTTTACAAATTTGGCAAGGCACGTTGAGGCTATGTATTTCACCTGCACTACCCCATTTTAGGGGGGTTTCTCAGTCGAATTCAAATTATGTTTCAGACACCATGCCTCACTTAACCAAGGCTTCATCACTTATTAATCGCTTTAATGCTCTGCTTAGTTACAAGTCTACGCTACTAAAACACCTATACAAAATAATATTTGTATTAATTAAATGCAGGGTTACAATCTCTTTACAACTTGAATCCTCTGACTTGATCTCCAAAATGTAAGGTGTGTGCATATGATTGTTGATCCAAGGGTCGCGATCACTTGATCTTGGATGAACGGATGCCGCAAGGATTTGGCTTATGTAAATTGAAGAATCGGCACGTGTGGTGGTTCTTGATGATTCTTCACAGGTTTGACGAAGAACAAGAAGAGTTTTCCAAGTCTTCTTAAGTGTTTTAGTGTTTGGGGGTTTTAGAGTTCAAAGTTTCAGAGCCAACGCCTAGCTGTGAATGATTTTCTGGACTATTTTCTTTGTCTTGGAGCCTCTTATTTATAGACTTTTCAAGCCTTGCCTATGAATGGATTTGACCTTGATTGTGGACTTGATTAATTGACGAAAGAACCAAAACTCGATTTGTGGGCTGATTCGTGACTTGACTCCATCAATTAATATTTGATTTAATTAAATTAAAATCAAATATTTCCTTTCCGCCAAATGTTGATATGTGTCCTTCTTGATGACTTGTCTGATTTTGATGAGTCACATACATCTATGTGATTTGTGAGACACATGGTGCATGCCACGTATGCCCTGCCATGCCGAAACTTTTATGTGTTGGTGAACATCTATTTCACCGAAATTTTGAGGTCTACAAAGGATCATTCATTTGTTGGCAGATATCGTTGGAGGAGACTTCGCTATTGGGAAATAATATTTTAATTTTCTAGGAATAATAATGGGTGACAAAATAACATATTAGAGGTTATTTTAGGAATTATAGTGGGTGGGAAAATAACATTTCACATTTTTAACTTTTTATGACGTGTGAAATTATAACGTGAGTGAAAGATAAGACATTGGGATGGGTATAACAGTTCTGGAACTAGATATGACTTTGAAATGTCATTTTTTTTCCCTTTTTTTTTTTTGTTTTTTGTTCTTACGGAATTTTATTTCTAACTGCATGTAGTACAGAGACGCGCAAACCAGCAACAACCCAAGATCTGACTTCTGCATTGTCTGCTCTGGAAAAGATGACTGGATGAATAAGAAATGTTGGAACCTCACTCAAGCTATTAATAAGCTCTGGGTGGGTATAGTACACAGAGAAATTCAAATGGAAAGAAAATTAACAAATAGATACGATCAATTAAACTGCAATCTTCCTCCCTGATTATTTGCCAAAAAAAAAGAGAAAAAACATAAACTTACCTGCCCACTTGATGTGGTAGAAGATAATGTACAAATTAAACCCTCTTTTTGACAGTTGTACTATGTGTAAGTAGGGATCGTTCTAGGCCGGGGATTAGAAGGGACACTAATCTACACAATTTAAACTCTAAAACACTAAACTAGACTCAAAAACAAAAAACTAGACGCTAATAACTCAAGATAAGCTAAACTGACTCAAAACACACAAACTAAGTTAAATTGACCCAAAACAGGTACTTGATGTGAGAATTATACGCACACAAATTAAACCCTCTTTTTGTCAAATTGTAGTATAGAATGTAAGTAGGGATCGTTCTAGACCGGGGATTAGGAGGGCTTGCTAAAACCTCTAAATTGACTCAAAAACATAAAAACAAAGTTAAAAACGTTCACAAAGACTCAAAGGACTCAAAACTGCCTAAAAACACTAACTAGGCAGTTTCTGACCTTAAACACAAATTTGGACGAATTTAAGATTATAGGTTGATTCAAGACACTTTAAAACACAAATTAAGACACTTTAACACTAAACTAGACTCAAAGAATGCAAAACTAAACACTTAAAACACTAAAACAAACCAAAAGACTCAAACAGCACCAAAACACTCAAAACTGCCTTAAAAACACTTTCTGGGCAGTTTTGAGCACTTTGAGTACTTTGGACGAATTTGGGTAATAACTTGAATCAAAACACTTAGAAACACAAACTAAGACACTTTCTAACTATATTGGACACTAAAGTAAAGGGGGATTGAATTTTTGACGAAATTAACTAAAATGCACAGATTGTAATTAAAAACAGATTGTAAAGATGAATGTGATGGAATTGAATGGATGGGATGGCTAGCTAAGGGGTTCAT
Organism: Pyrus x bretschneideri; assembly: GCF_019419815.1. Taxonomy (NCBI): domain Eukaryota; kingdom Viridiplantae; phylum Streptophyta; class Magnoliopsida; order Rosales; family Rosaceae; genus Pyrus; species Pyrus x bretschneideri. Next base: position 1,769,831 of record NW_025999806.1, on the reverse strand, counting down.
CTCCACACATGTTACACTTGCATAATAAAACGATTTCCAATTGCTTTTCAATAAACCATGATGCTCAACACCCCGGGTTAATTAGGTCCGCTTAAATTAACCTTCAAATCTTCCTAACGTTGTTGAATTGGATGATTGCATACGACAACCCAAAACATTCCCCACAAGTCCCCTACATGATTGCATAATAGAGATACAAGCAAGAATCATTACGCTCTATGAAGATTATAAGTGTTGACGAGGCATTCGTTACTATGATTGCATGAAACTTATGCCAAGAATTCGTTTAACGCGATTGTTTATAAGCAACCTCCACTACTTGTGAATATAAGTTCGTAACTATTAGGTGAAACTCACTTATATTCTAGCGTCATATTCATGCATGAAAATTAAGTGTGCACTCTCAATAAACATACATAAATAAGTTATCAATCAAATAGTTAAACAAATTGAATCCACAACTTATGAAACGCAATTAGAAGTAATCAAATCAAAATGCAAGCACAAACATATATTTCGAATCCCCCCCTAGCTAAGGGGGGGTTTAGTTCCTCATGATACAAAACAAAGAGAATCAAAGAAACACCTAAACATTCCAACAACTCAAACTTGAATTGTATGAACGTTTAGGTCCTCTTCTCTTCCATTCCTCATTCGTACAAAACAAAGATTATTGAAATTAAACATTGAAATCAAAGAAACACCTAAACATTCCAACAACTCAAACTTGAATTGTATGAACGTTTAGGTCCTCTTATCTTCCTCTTCGTTGTAGCACAAGGTCTAAGGATAGGTTTGGAGGGATGGGGAGTTATGGATGGTGTAGAATGATGTGTTTAGGATAGGGATGGATGTAGGGGACCTCAAGGCTTCTTTTTGGGCAGAAAATATGAAGAATGGTGAAGTATGGATCTGTTATAGAGAGGGGATGAATTTCTGGCGTGAATGGTGGTGAATGAATTGTGTATGAATGGGAATGAATTGAATGAATGCAATGCATGGTTTTATAGGGAGAGAAGGGATGGGAGAACATGTGAATGGCAGCTAGGAATGATTAAAGAAGGGAATGCATGTGTAATGACAACTAGATTGGTTGGTGGAAATCTGAAATGGATGGGAGAGGGAACATGACAGCTAGGTAAAGTGAATGTGGCTGCATGTTTGAATGATTAAATGATGCATGTGGGTTGGAAATGCATGTGCAATGATTCTTTGGTGCTGAAAATGCATGTGTAAGCATGTGTTGGCTGAATTAAAGAATGTGAGGGAATGATGAAAGGGGAAACATGACAGCTAGGTTGAATTATGAAAAGTGAATGCATGTGGCTGATTTATGTGAATGATTATGGGTGATTATGATAAGTGATAAGTGGTGATGATAAGTGTATGATATGTGATTATGATAAGTGATAAGTGGTGATGATAAGTAATGATTTATGATAAGTGATAAGTGGTGATGATAAGTAATGATATGTGATTATGATAAGTGATAAGTTGGTGATGATAAGTAATGATATGTGGGAGTGTGGCTGAAATGAAGGAGTGGAATGTTGCAATGTTATGCACGGCTAAGGATATAGGAAAGGTTTAAATGTCCTAAAACTAAAGGGAACAAGGTTCCAACACTTTGGTCTTCAATTAGGTCTTCAATTTCGTCCAACACTTTGGCTCCAAGCATAGGCTATCCATCCTTAGCCCAAAAGTGCTCCAAAAGTCTCCAAAATGCATCTTTTTGCTCCTTTAGCCCTTTGGACCTACAAACACACGAAAATAGCTTAAAGTACTAAAATAACTAAAGAAACATAACGTAAATGCACGAGAACAAGCCATTTAAGTCGCATGAATATGCTCCTATCAAATACCCCCACACTTAGCTTTTGCTAGTCCTCGAGCAAAACAAAACAAAAGAAACCAAAAACAAAACGACACTGAACAAGAAAAACACAACCTAAACCTTCCAACAATCGTCTCAGGGATTTCCAATGTACATGACAAGTTAAAAATCATTATTCCCACAGATTTTAGCCATCTTTACACTTAAGTACATTTTTAATCATAGTCACCACATACTAGTTCACAATTAAGCATTTAAAACCATGATTTGAATGTAGTAACATGCCTTAGAGAATTTCCTCAATTCCTTACTAGAATGCACTCTATTTTCACACAGATTTTCTGACTACACACCCTACACTAGTTATATGTGAGAGATTGATGTAAACATGAAAGACTAGTACCTCACATATGTTATAACAAAGAAAGCATTTTCTGGATTTACGATAATGACATGAATATGATCTCATGAATGGAATGCTACTACTTAGAATGAGAACCAGTGATTCCATAAGCTCATATCAATTCCAAACTCCACATTTTGAAACACATAACACTCAAGATAGAAGTCAAAGGGTTGTAACGGGGCTAGGGTATTGGCTAACAATGAAAGGTGAAGGATAAACAAACATTCTTAAAGCAATAGTGAGCAAAGTATTGAATTAGGCACTTAGAATTCCCTTAAGAACGCAGAAGTCAACTTTGAACACCCAAGGGAAAGTCACACAAAACTTAGGGCCATATTCAACTTTTTGGACCCTTTCTTCAACCATCAACGCTCGTGAGTTCATTCTTACTTATTTTCACTCTTTTTTTTTTTTTTTTTTTTTTTTTTTTCTTTTCTTCTTCTTTTCTTTTTTGAATCTCAAAACATACATATAAACGTAAGAACAAACTTTTACTCCCCCACACTCATTTTCTTGCATAATGTAACTCAAAAGGAATTCATTTAAGTCATGCTCACTATACTTTAAGAACAAGGGTATAGGAAAGTCCTACTCTAGGCTAGGTGAGGAAAATGTGGGTAAACAAAGAATAAAGGCTCAACGGGGTTAAAACTTACAACATATACGAAATATGGGAAGTAAGGCTATTTGGCTATGGTGGTGGTTACACAACTTCATCTTGATATATGTTATGCAATTCAATGTCATGCTTTGAATGAAACGGATATAAGTTCTAGCATTTAGTTCTATCATGATATAATTGCATTCTAAGTAGCAACCAAGCAAGGAATAATGAGATCATGCAACAACTTTAGAAAACAAAGAATCACAGATTATAACTCTCCAAAGAAGGTAATGGCTCGAGTCTCACAGGGTTGTAGCATTTGTTTGAGTTCCTTCCTTCAAGCATGTTACAAAAACGAATTTTTCTTTTATGATTGCATGTGAAGTCATACATTATAACCATAACCAAGCATATACCAAGAGTAAATCAAACTTTTCTCTATGTTTATAACTCTTTTTTAACAGTCATGCAATTACAAACCAAATCCTTATCATTGTGTTGGAAGGTATCCTAAGACACAAACACACAAAAACGACTCAAAACACTCTTTTTAGGCTTTTCAAAACATGTTTTTCAAATTTTTATGTGATTTTCGGAGTTATAAAACAAAACATACTAAAACACTCTAAAACATCTTAAAAACACCTTAAAACAGCAAGGAACAACATTTGAAGTTATGGGTGATAAAATCCCACGAATTTGCATCAAATATACTTAGTTACCCCCCCACACTTAAATCAAACATTGTCCTCAATGTTTTAAGCATAGATTCACACAAAACATAAGTAAACACACAAAAAGCAACTAAACATACTAAACATGGCAGAATGTAGTTAACAAAGAGAAGAGTTTAGAGATGCAAATCTGGTTATAGAGTGTAAATTCCATCTTCTCCTTGGTAATTGCATTGAGGCTTGGATCTTTGTGATTCCACAGGCTTACTCTTGAACTGCGCTGCTCCCATCGTTGATTTTCCTTTGTGCTACTCTTGAACTGGGCAGCAGGCTTCCTTTGGTCTCCCCCGAAGGTCTGAGCTTCCTCCCTTTTTTCTGTTTCTTTGTTCAATCTCTCCAATTCGTATTGAAGAGGGTTAGAGGATAGCTCAGCATACGCAGTTGTAGCTTGTCTCCACATGCTTCAATGTATCATTTTCACTTGCCTTACTTGCTCCCCTTTGCAGAAGTGGTCCCTTCTCTACTCGAGAGCAACGCTAGGTAAGCAATCAGGGAAGGGATTCCAGGCAGTTGGTTCCAGATCGGAAGACTGACTCCAAGTGCCGGCTGATTGCTTCTTTCACTTTGCCATGCGAGTAAGAACAAGGACAAAGAAAAGGACAGGGAAAGAGCATGATATGAGATACTTTTGCTTTTGACCTTGATGATATGAGATACCTTTGCTTTTGAAGAAGCGATGAATGAATCAGCACATGCTTCCATCTACCGTTTCCTCCTGGGTCATCTGTACTCCAGGCATCTGGTATCATCTTTGGGGAAGAAGAAAAAATTGAGTATTTCGAAAGGCTTTGCTGGGAGTGCACCCTCAAAAGTGAGGAAGAGTTGGGCATTTTCTTCGGGTTTGCCTTGCCATAAAAGATGAAGGTCGACATATATAGGGATTTCCCAATAGTAAGTGGTGGTATTGTTCTTTTACCCTTGTCGACAAACGTTTTGATCCCGCAAATCCGGCTTTTTGAAATAGTGACGCCTCTTCGATTTCTGAACGACGCCTCTTCGATTTCTGAGCAGGCGCCCCTTCGATTTCTGAGCGACGCCCCTTCGCTTTCTGAACGACACGTAGTAGTGCGGATGCGGCTCTTTTGACAAAGCTGCATGCGTTTTCTGAAAAGTAGAGAAAGCGTCGTCGAACTTTGCGTTTGTCGGCTAAAGATGTGTAGTTGCGATGATGGCCTCCACGTGTTTTCACTTTGTCAGAGATCTTTTGACAAAGTGAACGCGTTTTCTGAAAAGCCGAGAGATTGTCGCCGAACTTTGCGCAGGAAATTCCGGCTTTTTGAATTGGTGGACGCGTCGCCTTGGCTTTTTATAGAGCTACTGATCACCTCAAACATACACACTCTGAAGACTGCCCATTTTTGAAAATTGTCTCCGGCCCTTTGAAATTTAACTCCATCCACCCCTTCTCTTGAACACCTTTGAAAAATGGCAAACCCATCGAACCTTAGCTTGGAATTGAGTCTCAGCAGTGATACGGGCGCGCCGCGTCAAGGTAACGTATGGCGCCCTTCTTTCTTATCTTCTAACGGTCCTCTTACAGGTGAAGACTCCGTGATGCAGGATGCCACAACAGCTACAATAGTAGCTAGGAACCTCCTCACTCCCAAAGATAGTCAGCTGCTTTCAGGACGGTCCGATGAGTTGGCCGTTCAAGAATCCCTTGCACTTAGTGTTCAGTGTGCGAGCTCTGTGTCCAACATGGGCCAACGCCTGCTTGCTCGGTCCCGTCAAGTGGAATCATTAATGGCAGAGGTGGAAAATCTTAAGCAGGAGATCAAACAGCTTAAGTACGAGAATAGAAGTTTGCATGTGCTTGCAAATAACTATTCGTCGGGCATGAAGAGGAAGCTTGATGAGCTGCAAGAATCTCAAGGTCGCGTTCAAAGTGACCGTCAAAGGCTTGCGTCTTTCTTCCAGAGGCACCTCTTTCCTGGGTCATCCAGCGTTCCACCAAGGTTTGGGGCCTTGAATGATCTATCTTCGGTGCCTCCTGCTCCTATGCCTCCTGCTCCGATGCCTCCTGCTCCGATGCCTTCCGCTCCGAGAGTTTCGCCACGTAGTGGGTCTTCACGTAAACTACCTTTGTGAAGGCTACATTCTTTTATTTTTCTTTCTTTTTTTTTTTTTTTTTTTTTTTTTTTTTTTTTTTTCTATTTGAATCAAATGGCATGGAATTGATCTTTGAATGGAAGGTGATACTTGAAATGATCCGGTAATGGTTTAAATTCAAGATTGGATGCCTGAATCATTAACAACATGTCAGTATAAAAGAAAATTGAAATTGGAGGAGGTGGCTTACTTATGTGATCCAATAAGAACTCAAGAATAAACACCCCTTCTTTGAACGTTTCAGGGACTTTGCACTTGGTTAGATTTGATGTGAGGATTGGTCCTTGTCTTGTGTCATAAAATTCAACTTCTTTGGGGTTGTTTATCTCAAGAACGTCCTCTTTGATGAATTCATGATATTCCCTACTTTTCACCTTTGGAAGGGCTTCCAAGGTGTCTTTTTCACTTTCTTCTTCCTTGGAATTCATGAACCTGCAAGGAATAGGGATATTAGGTGGAATGGGGTTAGAAGTAATTAAATTTGGAACAACCTTACTTGAATTAGATGGCGTAGGAGCAATAGGTGCCTCCGGAAAAGGTGTTTCCACTCTTGCCGTGGGTTGGGTGTATTCCTCTTCCTTGTGATTTGATTTTGATGGTTGAGGGTCCGTTCCAACCTCCTTGCTACTTCTCAAGGCAGTTTCAAATCCTTCCTTCGGATTTGCAATGGTTGAAATAGGGAGTTTGCCTTGGTCTTGAAATTGTCCTACGAACTCCGCGATCTGCCCAATTTGCTTTTCCAAGTAGTCCAACCTTATGTCTTGATTTTGCCTTGCTTTGTTTAGATCTTCTTGCCCCTGAGACAAATTGGTGAGTAACTTACTAATCGTATCATTATACAAAGACTCACTTGAATTTGTTTGGGCAGGTTGTGGTGGCTGTATAGGTGTTGTGTAGAACTCCTCATATGGTTGCCAATATCCTTCTTGTTGAATATGTTGAGGTTCCCACCACATAGAGTTTGAATGATCACTCCAATCCGAATTGTAAGTATTGGAAAACACGTCGTTCCTTGATTGATTATGATCAAATGTACCAACTCTTTGCGTTTGGTACTCTTCCATAAGCTGTGACAAAAGAGAAGCACTATCAAGTGCCATGTCTTGCTTCTAAAATCAACAAAATAAAACTAAAAATATATACACACAAACGAAAATAAAACAATCCAAGAGATTAGCAAAGTTGCTAATCCCCGGCAACGGCGCCAAAATTTGATGCGAGAATTATACGCACACAAATTAAACCCTCTTTTTGTCAAATTGTAGTATAGAATGTAAGTAGGGATCGTTCTAGACCGGGGATTAGGAGGGCTTGCTAAAACCTCTAAATTGACTCAAAAACATAAAAACAAAGTTAAAAACGTTCACAAAGACTCAAAGGACTCAAAACTGCCTAAAAACACTAACTAGGCAGTTTCTGACCTTAAACACAAATTTGGACGAATTTAAGATTATAGGTTGATTCAAGACACTTTAAAACACAAATTAAGACACTTTAACACTAAACTAGACTCAAAGAATGCAAAACTAAACACTTAAAACACTAAAACAAACCAAAAGACTCAAACAGCACCAAAACACTCAAAACTGCCTTAAAAACACTTTCTGGGCAGTTTTGAGCACTTTGAGTACTTTGGACGAATTTGGGTAATAACTTGAATCAAAACACTTAGAAACACAAACTAAGACACTTTCTAACTATATTGGACACTAAAGTAAAGGGGGATTGAATTTTTGACGAAATTAACTAAAATGCACAGATTGTAATTAAAAACAGATTGTAAAGATGAATGTGATGGAATTGAATGGATGGGATGGCTAGCTAAGGGGTTCATCTCCACACATGTTACACTTGCATAATAAAACGATTTCCAATTGCTTTTCAATAAACCATGATGCTCAACACCCCGGGTTAATTAGGTCCGCTTAAATTAACCTTCAAATCTTCCTAACGTTGTTGAATTGGATGATTGCATACGACAACCCAAAACATTCCCCACAAGTCCCCTACATGATTGCATAATAGAGATACAAGCAAGAATCATTACGCTCTATGAAGATTATAAGTGTTGACGAGGCATTCGTTACTATGATTGCATGAAACTTATGCCAAGAATTCGTTTAACGCGATTGTTTATAAGCAACCTCCACTACTTGTGAATATAAGTTCGTAACTATTAGGTGAAACTCACTTATATTCTAGCGTCATATTCATGCATGAAAATTAAGTGTGCACTCTCAATAAACATACATAAATAAGTTATCAATCAAATAGTTAAACAAATTGAATCCACAACTTATGAAACGCAATTAGAAGTAATCAAATCAAAATGCAAGCACAAACATATATTTCGAATCCCCCCCTAGCTAAGGGGGGGTTTAGTTCCTCATGATACAAAACAAAGAGAATCAAAGAAACACCTAAACATTCCAACAACTCAAACTTGAATTGTATGAACGTTTAGGTCCTCTTCTCTTCCATTCCTCATTCGTACAAAACAAAGATTATTGAAATTAAACATTGAAATCAAAGAAACACCTAAACATTCCAACAACTCAAACTTGAATTGTATGAACGTTTAGGTCCTCTTATCTTCCTCTTCGTTGTAGCACAAGGTCTAAGGATAGGTTTGGAGGGATGGGGAGTTATGGATGGTGTAGAATGATGTGTTTAGGATAGGGATGGATGTAGGGGACCTCAAGGCTTCTTTTTGGGCAGAAAATATGAAGAATGGTGAAGTATGGATCTGTTATAGAGAGGGGATGAATTTCTGGCGTGAATGGTGGTGAATGAATTGTGTATGAATGGGAATGAATTGAATGAATGCAATGCATGGTTTTATAGGGAGAGAAGGGATGGGAGAACATGTGAATGGCAGCTAGGAATGATTAAAGAAGGGAATGCATGTGTAATGACAACTAGATTGGTTGGTGGAAATCTGAAATGGATGGGAGAGGGAACATGACAGCTAGGTAAAGTGAATGTGGCTGCATGTTTGAATGATTAAATGATGCATGTGGGTTGGAAATGCATGTGCAATGATTCTTTGGTGCTGAAAATGCATGTGTAAGCATGTGTTGGCTGAATTAAAGAATGTGAGGGAATGATGAAAGGGGAAACATGACAGCTAGGTTGAATTATGAAAAGTGAATGCATGTGGCTGATTTATGTGAATGATTATGGGTGATTATGATAAGTGATAAGTGGTGATGATAAGTGTATGATATGTGATTATGATAAGTGATAAGTGGTGATGATAAGTAATGATTTATGATAAGTGATAAGTGGTGATGATAAGTAATGATATGTGATTATGATAAGTGATAAGTTGGTGATGATAAGTAATGATATGTGGGAGTGTGGCTGAAATGAAGGAGTGGAATGTTGCAATGTTATGCACGGCTAAGGATATAGGAAAGGTTTAAATGTCCTAAAACTAAAGGGAACAAGGTTCCAACACTTTGGTCTTCAATTAGGTCTTCAATTTCGTCCAACACTTTGGCTCCAAGCATAGGCTATCCATCCTTAGCCCAAAAGTGCTCCAAAAGTCTCCAAAATGCATCTTTTTGCTCCTTTAGCCCTTTGGACCTACAAACACACGAAAATAGCTTAAAGTACTAAAATAACTAAAGAAACATAACGTAAATGCACGAGAACAAGCCATTTAAGTCGCATGAATATGCTCCTATCAGTACTAGAAAGTGATTTAGATGAAAATTAAACTAAAAAGACTCAAAATACTAAAGGGGGATAGATTCTGACAAATTTGACACAACAAAGTAAAGGGGATTGGGTTTTTGTTGAATTTAAAGTAAAGACAAGTGGATTAAAGACTTAAACAAGTTTGGACGAATTTGGGTGAAATATGGGTGAATGGCTAGCGAGAAGGTTCATCTCCACACATGACACATATGCATATAAATCAATTTCCAGTTATTATTCCTATAAACCATGAATGACAATGCCCCAAATTAATCGTGAACTGCACAAATTAACTCTCGGATTTTCCTAATCTCATTGAATTGGATGGACAATGCATTGACAACCAAATTATTCTTCAATAGTTCCCTACATGAACAACATAATAGAAATACAATCAAAGATCATTAAGCTTTGTGAAAATCATAAGTATTGACATGACATTCGAAACTATGAACTGCATGATACTCCTGCCATGGATTTACTTAGCACGATTGTGACTAGCAACCTCCACTACTTATAAATATAAGTTCATAACGATTAGGTGAAATTCCCTTATATTTTAGCATCAAATTCATGCATGCAAACTAAGTATGCATCCTTAATCAACATACAAGAATAAGTTATCAATCAAACAGATAAGTAAATCGCATTCATGTTTCACGAAACAATGACTGGAGGAAATCAATTCATATCACATATATGTTCATGGCTTTAAATCCACCTCTAGCTAAAACGAGTTTAGTTCCTCATGTTTGCACTTAAACAAAGATAAATTAAATTAAACAATGAAAGAAAAAGATAGAATACACCTAAGAACGTTCCAGCACTCCAAGCTTGAATGTGATGGCACGGCTAAGACTCACCTCTCCTTTCTCCTTGCTAAGCTGCGCCACAAGGGTGATTCTGTGATTGATGGATGTGTGGTGTGAATTGTGGTGAGAGATGGGTGATGAATGATAGGTGTGGCACTATGTATTTATGGGAAGAAGGTAAGGCATGGCAAGGCTGAGAAAGAGGGGAATTAGGACTCCAAATCAACAAAGAACAAGGACACTTTCAATTAGATTCCAGGGAGGACAAGGAATGATCCTTGCGGCAGGTTCTAGAACTTCTAGAAGGGTACATGCGGCATACTTTTAGGGATAGGGTTTCTAAAAACCTGATATTTAGGTGTTCTAATGTCATTTAGATGTCCTCCTTGTACCTGAAATTAAGGTAGCAAAAGATTACTATAGGATAAGATAAGATAAGGTTGGATAAGGTTTCCTTCTTCTTGGCTGATTCCTTATCTTTCAAGTCTTTGAATTTATTTCTTCAACTCTTGAGCACATTCCTAGCTTCTCTTGAACTTTAAATTTGTCCATCCACCTTGCTCCATGCATGTGCTATCCATTCCAAGCCCAAAACTGCTCTAAAATGCTCCAAATTGCACTTTCTTGCCAACTTTGCCATTTGAACCTACAAACACACAAAAATAGCTTAAATCATTATAATAAATAGAAACTAACTATGTAAATGCAAGAAAACAAGCTAACTAAGTAGCATAAATATGCTCCTATCAAATTCCCCCACACTTAGCTTTTGCTAGTCCCCGAGCAAAACAAAGAAAACAAAACATAACCTAAACCTTCCAACAATTGCCTCAGGGATTTCCAATGCAACATGACATGTTAAAAATCACTACTCACATAGATTTTAGCCATCCCTACTCTCGAGCTTACACCTAACTGTAGTCACCACTCACTAGCTGACATTTAATCAATAAAAACAACGTTTTAAATGTAGTAACTTGCCTTAGAGAATTCCCTCAATTCCTCACCGGATATACTCTCTATTTTCACACAGATTTTATGACTACACTCCCTACACTAGGTATATGTGAGAAGATTGATGTAAACATGTAGACTAGCACTCACATATGTATAATCAAAGAAAGCACTTTCTGGAATTATTAACATGTATATGATCTTATGAATGGAATGCCACTACTTAAAAGCGAGAACCGGGGATTCCATATACACATACCAATTCTAAACTCCACATATTGAAACACATAACAATCAAGATAGAAGTCTACATGTTGTAATGGGGCTAAGGTATTGGCTAACAAAGAAAGGTTAGAAACAAACAAAAGTTCTTTAAGGCATAGTAAGCAAAGTAATGAAATAAACACTTAGAATTCAACTTTTGAATGTAGAAATCAACTTTAAACACTTATGGGAGATTCACACAACACTTAGGGCCGGATTCAAACTTTTGGACCCTTTCTTCAACAACCAATACTTGTGAGTTCATTCTCACTTATTTCTCAACTTCTTTTCTTCTCCTTCCTTCCTTTTTTTTTTTTTTTTTTTTTTTCTTTTTTTTTTTCTTTTTGATTTTTTCATTTTTTTTGTTTTTTTGTTTTTTCTTTTTCGTGCCCTATTCTTTTTCTTTGGCACACAAACATACAACCTTCTAAATTTCCAACAAAAAACCTTCCCCCACACTTGTTTTCCTGCAAGTTGTAGATCAAAATGAATTCCCTCTAAGTTATGCTCCACTATTCTTTAAGAACAAGGGTATGGATAGTCCTATTCTAGGCTAGGTAGGGATAAAGTGGCTAACAAAGAAAATAGGCTAAATAAGGCTCAAAAGGGTTAAACCTACAATACATATGCAAAGGGTAAGGCCTTTTGGCTCTGGTTTAACTAAACAACTTCATTTTATTGTATGTTATGCAATCAATTTTATGCTTTGAATGAAACGGGCTTGAGTTCTAGTATTTGGATCTATAGTGATGAAACACATTCTAAGTAGCAACCAAGCAAAGAAATAATGACATCATGCAACGACTTTAGAAAATAAAAATTCACAGATTAATAACTCTGCAAACAAAGTTTAGGCTCAAGTCTCTCAAGGTTGTAGCGTTAGTTTGAGTTCCTTCCTTCAAGCATGTTACAAAAACTGATTTTTTTCCTTTTGTGATTACATGTGAATTCGTAAATGTTAACTACAACAAAGCATAAACCAAAGAGCAAATCAAACTTCCTTCCATGTTTGTAACTTTCTTTAACAGTCATGCAATTAACAACCAAATCCTTATCATTGTGTTGGAAGGTACCCTAATACACAAACACACATAAAAAACGACTCTAAAAACAACTCTTTTTTGGGTTTTTCAAAACTTTTTCAATTTTTTTTCAAATTTTCGGACTTTCTGTTATAGGACACATAAAAACACTTCAAAACACAATAAAAACACTTAAAAACAGTGAGTAACAACTTTAGAAGTGATAGGTGATAAAATCTGACGAAATTCATGAAAAACACTTTGTTTACCCCCTCAACACTTAAACTAAACATTGTCCTCAATGTTTCAAACATAGACTCACAAATAAACAATCAAACACACAACTAACAAACATGACAATTATGGCAAAGTAAAAGCCATAAAGAGTAGGGTAAAAGAAAGCAAATCTAGTTATAGGAGCCAGAGATTCCTAGGTCTTCTTTATTGGAACACATGGGCTGCCTCCCAAGAAGCACTTTGTTTAACGTCTTCCAGCTGGACGATACCTCATTTTAAGCTCCATTAGTGCCCATGGCATGGAGGGGTACATCCTCCACGACATGTTCCTCAAAATACTCATAATAAGGCTCAATGAATGGAAGGGGATAGTGATCCTTCCTGATTGTGGCATTGAGCTTCCTAAAGTCCATGTAAACTCTCTCACCACCTTGGATTCGATTGGGAACCTGCACCAAAGAAGGTAACAACCTATTAGTTGAAATGGGAATTGGAATTAGAATAGGTGGCTCACCAATATATTGCGATGAAGGCTCAAAAGTAGTAGCATTGTCAACAAAATCACTAGGGGTGCTTTCGACCATATTAGGTGTTTTAAGGGCAGTGGCGTGTTCCTTGTGCTCTATTCTAATTCTCTCTTCGTTGGTGGTCTGAAATGCATCCTTCTTAATTGGTGCTGAACGTTCCTGCCTTATATTTTTAATTACATCAATGGCAAAACAAGGCCGAACATCATTAGGAATCTCGATAGATTCAGAAACTTTAAAGTTAATCATATCGTCACCAAACTTCATAGTTAAGGCTCTTTGGCCACGTCAATCTTGGTGTGGGCTGTTTTCATCAAAGGTCGTCCAAGTAAGATTGGCGATAGTGGAGAGTGGGCTGAGTCCTCCATGTCAAGCACATAGAAATCTGCAGGAAAAATCAAGTGGTCTACCTGCACCAAAACATCTTCCAAAACTCCTTTCGGGTATGCATTAGATTGATCGGCTAATTGAATAATAACACCATCATTTTTAAGCTCTCATAGATTCATAGATGCATAAACAGAATATGGCATGACATTAATTGATGCACCTAAATCTAGCATAGCATGTCCAAACCTTGTATTACCAATTACACAAAGGATAGTGAAACTACCCGGATCTTTGCATTTAGGTGGCAGCTTTCTTTGCAACATTGCAGAGACATTCTCACTTACATGTACCACATCTTTCTCCTGAATTCGTTTCCTTGTTGTACAAAGCCTCTTCAAAAACTTAGCGTACTTTTGGATTTGTTTATAGCATCAAGGAGCGGGATATTGATGTGCACATTCCTAAATGTCTCTAGAATGTCTTTTTCATCCTCTTCCTTCCTAGATTGCATAAATCTGCGAGGGAAAGGCACATTGGGTGAAGTAACGTTAGAAACAAATGAATTTGGACCTACCTTAGTTGAATTGAACGGCATAGGGTGCTTAGGGGGTTGCGGCAAAGGTTGCTCCACCTTTGCCGTGGCCTTGTCTTGTTCATCTTCTTTGTGTAGCAGCTTTTCATCCTCCTTTTGGCTTGATTTGGATGGTTGTGGGTCAGTTCCAACTTCCTTGCCATTTCTCAAAGTGATAGCATTGGCGGTTTCAAATCATCCCTTTGGATTCACAATGCTTGAACTAGGTAGTTTGCCTTGTTCTCTGAATTGGCGCATGAATTCCGCCATTTGCTTCTCCAATTCATCCACCTTTTTGGCTTGATTTTGCATTCTCTGCGTCAAAGTGGTGAGTAATTGAATAACTTTATCATTATCCAAAGAAATACCTGAATTTGGTTGGCTCGAATGTGATTGGGATTGTGTTGGTGCATATGGCCTTGGAAACATCCCAGGGGGTGGTGGTTGAAATCTTCCTTGTTGTTGAGGCTCTCTCCACTTCATGTTTGGGTGATCTCTCGATCCCAGATTGTAAGTGTTGGCGTATGGGTCATATTTGGGCTGATTTTGGCCTTGATACCCAATGGCGTTGGCACTTTCCCATCGCCCATTCTCTATCAATTGAGGGCATTATTCAGAGGGGTGTCCTTGTATAGAGCATACGCCACAAGTATTTGTTCCTTGCACTTTTGATCCTTCAATAAACTGTGACAAAAGAACAGTGAGATTAGCCATTTGGGATTGAAGTTTAGAAATTGTACTTACCTTATTCACTTGGGTTTGTCGTGGGGGGTCTCTTTGTCCAACTCCCTCGTATTGTTGTGCATTCAAGGCTCGATTGGCTATTAGGATCTTGGCAGCAACTGGGGTTTTGTCGACCAAAGCACCTCCTGCCGAGGCATTTAGCATTTGTCTTTCAAGTGGAGGGAGTCATTCGTAGAAATATTGAATTAGAAGCTCTTTCTTCATTTGATGTTGTGGACAAGATGCAACTAAAGTCTTGAACCGCTCATAATAAGCTGGAAATGATTCTCCTTGGCTTTGTTGAATTCTACTAATCATTTTCCTCAAAAGAATGACTCTTGAAGTTGGGAAAAATTTCTCTAAGAATGCTCGCTTCATGCTTTCCCAAGACGTGACGATTCCAGGTGCTAGTTCATAGAGCCAATCTTTAGCCTTTTCCATAAGAGAGAATGGAAAGGCTTTCATCTTCAAAATATTGCCATCTACATTAATGGGTGTCATACTCAAGCATACTACTTCAAATTCCTTCAAATGCTTGTTCGGGTCTTCCATGGACAGCCTATGGTTGGGAATGTGATGTAGTAAGTTAGACTTCAATTCAAACTCATCGGTCTTGTCCGGAGCTGCCCTAGGGTATTTAATGCAAATAGGCATGGCATTGTCCAACCCCGAGGCTGAAAGTTCCTTGATTGTTCGATTGTCCACAGCCATGTCTTGTTTCACTAGTACCTAAAATCAAAGAAAGAAAACTAAATCAAATATCAAAAGTAAAATAAATAGAAACCAAAAAAAAAAAAAAAAAAAAAAAAAAAAAAAAAACAGAGGGATTAGCAATTTTGCTAATCCCCGGCAACAATGCCAAAATTTTATGTGGTAGAAGATAGCACACAAATTAAACCCTCTTTTTGGCAATTGTAGTATGTGTAAGTAGGGATCGTTCTAGGCCGGGGATTAGAAGGGACGCTAATCTACACAATTTAAACTCTAAAACACTAAATTAGACTCAAAAACATAAAACTAGACTTTAACAACTCAAGATAAGCTAAACTAACTCAAAACACACAAACTAAGTTAAATTAACTCAAAACAGGTACTACTAAGTGATTTGGACGAAAAGTAAACTAAAAAGACTCAAAATACTAAATGGGGACAGATTCTGATGAATTTGACACAACAAAGTAAAGGGGATTGGGTTTTTGACGAATTTAAAGTAAAGATAAGTGGATTAAAGACTTAAAGAAGTTTGGACGAATTTGGGTGAAATATGGGTGAATGGCTAGCTAGAGGGTTCATCTCCACACATGACACATATGCATATAAATCGATTTCTAGTTATTATTCCTATAAACCATGAATGACAATGCCCCAAATTAATCATGAACTGCACAAATTAACTCTCAGATTTTCCTAATTTCATTGAATTGGATGGACAACGCATCGACAACCAAATTATTCTTCAATAGTTCCCTACATGAACAACATAATAGAGATACAATCAAAGATCATTAAGCTTTGTAAAAATCATAAGCATTGACATGACATTCGTAACTATGAACTGCATGATACTCCTGCCATGGATTTACTTAACACCATTGTGACTAGCAAGCTTCACTACTTATAAATATAAGTTCATAACAATTAGGTGAAATTCCCTTATATTTTAGCATCAAATTCATGCATGCAAACTAAGTATGCATCCTTAATCAACATACAAGAATAAGTTATCAATCAAACAGAGAAGTAAATCGCATTCATGTTTTACAAAACAATAACTGGAGGAAATCAATTCATATCACATATATGTTCATGGCTTTGAATCCACCTCTAGCTAAAACGAGTTTAGTTCCTCATGTTTGCACTTCAACAAAGATAAATTAAATTAAACATTGAAAGTAAAAGATAGAATACACCTAAGAACATTCCAGCACTCCAAGTTTGAATGTGATGGCATGGCTAAGGCTCTCATCTTCTTTCTCCTTGCTAAGCTGCGGCACAAGGGTGATTTCTGTGATTGATGGATGTGTGGTGTGAATTGTGGTGAGAGATAGGTAGTGAATGATAGGTGCGGCACTATGTATTTATAGGGAGAAGGGAAGGCATGGCAAGGCTGAGAAAGAGGGGAATTAAGACTCCAAATCAACAAAGAACAAAAACACTTTCAATCAGATTCTAGGGAGGATAAGGAATGATCCTTGCGGCAGGTTCTAGAACTTCTAGAAGGGTACATGCGGCATACTTTTAGGGATAGCGTTTCTAGAAACCTGATATTTAGGTGTTCTAATGTCATTTAGATGTCCTCCTTGCAGCTGGAATTAAGGTAGCAAAAGATTAGGATAGGATAAGATAAGATAAGGTTGGATAAGGTTTCCTTCTTCTTGGCTAATTCCTTATCTTCCAAGTCTTTGAATTCATTTCTTCAACTCTTGAGCACATTCCTAACCTCTCGTGAACTTTAAATTCGTCCATCCACCTTGCTCCATGCATGTATTATCCATTCCAAGCCCAAAACTGCTTTAAAATGCTCCAAATTGCACTTTCTTGCCAACTTTGCCATTTGAACCTACAAACACACGAAAATAGCTTTAATCATTATAATAAATAGAAACTAACTATGTAAATGCAAGAAAACAAGCTAACTAAGTAGCATAAATATGCTCCTATCACCATTCAGCTTGGGATTTCTACATCTTATATGCGCAACACAACAGGTACGGGCGCATTTGAGAAGCCAAAAATAATTCTGAAAATTTTGGATATGACATGTGGACTTTTATTCATTATTGATGAGAATACCCTCATTAAATTGGCAAGGCCAACATTCACTCCACTTTTAGTTCAACCATAAAAAAACCCTGAGTTGCTGACTATAAGTTCTCCAAGCTTTACTGTCCATGGCAAGAAGATAAGACAAGGGAATTAAAGGTAAAATTAATAACAAATTCTTACATTTAAGCTTTCCTTATTGAAGACTAATTCCTTCAAGTAAGGAATCACAATCACATACAATGAAGGATTCAACGAGATAATTCTAGGATATTATTAATTTAATATATCTTTGGGATTATTTTCTACTTCATCTAACAGATGACACTTTGGCAAACTAGATGTCGACACATGGCAAGAGATCCCCTATCCATGGCTGGCCTTATGCTTTATAAATATTCCATTCTATACCAATTTTTTGGTATGCTTTTGTTATGTAATTAAGCCCTAAACTCCCACTCTTATAAGAGAAATTGACTTAGAAATTGGAGATCCATTGCCAACTCCCCTCCCCAACTCCTTGGGCACATGGTTTTGATCTTTGATCTTTGATCTTTGATCAAAGTTGTTTACAAGGTTCTAAAAGGTGCATGCGCTAGTCGAGTGACTGGCAGGGGCCTAGTGCCAAGGTCAGCTAGGGGCCTAAGTGGTTTTTCTGATTTAATTAAATTTATTACATGTAAATAAATGTCTACTTATAATTCAAAAAATACATAATTGTATTGGAATACATCAATTATAAAATAGAATGTATATTATAAAGTACTAGAACATATTGAAAACATTGGGAACAAGCATATAATTAGTATTCATCCAAGTATCCAACAAGTCTCTTACAACTTATTGAAAAAATAAAATTCAAAATGGAAGTTATTTATTTTCTGTCAATGTGAGAGTCGTGACCTAGGCGGCCTAGTTGAGTGCCGATACTCACAAATTTAATATTCGGATTGATACCCAAGCTCTAATTAAATTAAACTTTAGGGACTATTACTCTAATTATCTTTTATATAAAAGATGTGAAAATTGGCTTGCTATATGTTATATCAGGATTGAACAAAAGAAAATGTAGTTGGACGTGTGAAATTAGTGATAGTGAGCGACCAACATTGACCGGTCAATATGCTTAGAGTGCAAAGGTCCAATTGGACGAGTGAAATCAGTGTGAGCAACTAACATGGAACAGTTAATATGCTCAGAGTGCAAACTAGAAGTAGTATCAAACGAGTTTTCATTTTTCGAATAAAATGAAAACTAAAAACGGAATAGTATCAACAGCAGCTATATGCGCCCATGTTTTCATGTTCCCGTCCCACTAGACCATCCAGTGAAGTAAATAAAAATTCCTATATAGCATATATATATTAGAGTCAATAAGAACCACATATCATCTCGCAATGCAACAACAGTCGATTAAATAAACATTTTCAAATAAATTCGAAACGAAATAAATGAGCAAATGTAGTAAAATCAGAAGAATGCGGGAAGAAATGCAATAGCTAAGCCAGCAAGGAAAGCCATAACAGAGTCAGCAGTCCTCGAAGCTCCATTTTTATCTTTATTGGTTTCTGGTGAAGCAGCAGCAGCAGGTCCTTGAGGTGATTCTGCAAAATCTCTATTAGAAAAGAAAGAATAAGGCGAGATTATTAATTCGAACAATGTTCTAAATTCTAACTAATTAATCAAGATACATATATATATATATGTGTGTGTGTGTGTGTGTGTGTGTGTGTACGTATTAATTAAAACAAAAATGCATACCAGGAGAGTTGGGCCCTTCAGAAGCTATGGGAGCAGACACTGGGATTCCAAGAACTGTAAAATTCAAGAAAAAGATTTTAACAAAAAGGGTTAGTATCACTAATCACAAGACTTTATATATGTCAGTTGATCTTAAGAATAAACTTTTTAATTTTTAGAGTATAAAAGTAAATTACAAATTAAATAGCCCTTAACTTAGCCGTATTTTTCTTTTACATGCTCATGTTTAATCGTATTTATTGTTTTTATTTAATTTATTCATTCAAATGACCGGAATTAAAAATGGGAGTGGCTTTATTTCTATTGGGTGGTGCTATCCATACACCTATTTTTACTCTCACACACCTCTCTCGATTTTTGGCTATCAGTTCGATTATTTCTTTGTATACATTATTCCAAAATATTTCAAGAATATCCTCCTTATTATACGTAGAATACTTACAAATAAATCTAAATTTCCCCTTCTCGAACTTAACTTTTTCATACTTTAATGCGGTAAACAATTTCATTGGAGATTGAAAATTTATTGCAAAATCTAGCTCCATGGGAGAAACTTCCTCACATACTGGATAGGTGGACCAGTACTCACTTGAGGAAGACTTTCAAGACTTGGTTTGGTTCCTCATCTTGGAGATTTCGGTTTTTCTTGTTCCTTCTGTTCGATAAGAATAGGGATTTGAAATGATACAAATTCCTCTTCATTCTGTTGTGCTCAGCCCTAACTCACCTACATCCAACATGCATCATGCCACTATTCTTTTCAGTGGTCACGATTAAGTGCAAACTATGTCACATCCCGACCCGGGGGGGACCACTTTCTGGGCCCGACTCTACCGTAGTACGATATTGTCCGCTTTAGGCCCCAACCACGCCCTCACGGTTTTGTTTCTGGGAACTCACACAAGAACTTCCCGATGGGTCACCCATCTTGGGAATGCTCTCACGCGCTACTCGCTTAACTTCGGAGTTTCGATTGAACCCGAAACTAGTGAGCTCCCAAAAGGCCTCGTGCTAGGTAGAGATGGGAATATACATATAAGTATCACTCCCCTGGGCGATGTGGGATGTCACAATCCACCCCCCTTAGGGGTCTGACGTCCTCGTCGGCACACCACGACCAGGGTTAGGCTCTGATACCAAATTGTCACATCCCGACCCGGGGGGGACCACTTCCCAGGCCCGACTCCACCGTAGCACGATATTGTCCACTTTTGGCCCCGACCATGCCCTTACGGTTTTGTTTCTGGGAACTCACAAGAGAACTTCCCGATGGGTCACCCATCTTGGGAATGCTCTCGCGCGCTACTCACTTAACTTCGGAGTTCCGATAGAACCCGAAGTCAGTGAGCTCCCAAAAGGTCTCGTGCTAGGTAGAGATGAGAATATACATATAAGGATCACTCCCCTGGACGATGTGGGATGTCACAAACTAGGTCATATATAGTATATGTGTGTGTATATATATATGTGTGTGTGTGTGTGTGTGTGTGTGTGTGTGTGTGTGTGTGTACTTTTATCCGAAAAGATCTCCATATTTTTGTAAAAATAGAGACTAGTTGTGGTGTTTATTATATACATTGAACTTTAACGATTCAAATCGTTTATTGTTTAAGTTTTCATTCATAGATAATTCTTGTAAAAAATTATTTCAATCTGAAACCCTTTACTCATATTATTGTCATGATGGAATTTCAATGTTTTTAGAACATACTATCTGTCAATTTCTTTTAACTCAATTAAATGTTTCAAACATTTTTTATTTTGCTATATTTTGCAAGGATCTTCTACAAAGTGCAATTTAAAAAATTGGTAGTTTAGATGGTTTAAGTTCGATATAAAGTGAGCCTCATAACTAGTCTCCATTTTACCAAAAAAAAAAAAAAGGTTTTACCAACAAATGGAAATTCTTTTGGATCAAGGACCTGTCTTCATGTACATATAAAAAAATTACATAGGTTATCATTTTTTTTCTCTTTTCTAATTCATTTTTTTTTTCTTCTACACTTAATTCCTTATTTTTGTTTCTGAACTTTTCAATAATTTAATCAATTAAGAAACAAACAAATGAAGACAAATGAGAAGTGTAGATAAAAGTATTGTAAATGACAGAACAATTCTACGTAAAAATTTGTTCTTGTCCTTTTAAATGTTAGGATATTTTGATAAAAAAAAAGTATCGAACTCGTCATAAACTTGATTAGAAGACTAGCAAGTGAGGATGCGATAGATAGCAATTCTGAAGAAATTTTTTATTGTGATTGGAACATTAGTTGTACATCACATGTTTTTATATAAGTAGTGGAAATTTTTATTTTTTAAATTATTAACTTTTTAACACACATATCCCACCATTTGTATAGTAACACATAGTGTACTATCTCGTGTTCTAGCCACACTGAAAAATCTCTCGCAATATTATACTCATCATCTAGGTATCAAATGCGAACATAACTGTGACAACCTGTCCCTAATTTTATGTTTTAAAAGCATGAATTTACAAAAATACCCTAGAGGTAAGGATTTTGACTTCCGTTGACCATTGTCTAGAGGAATGCAGGACTTATTCACTACGAACGCAGAGGTGAAAGCCATTTGCAAGTCTGAATTATAACGGTATAGTTACGGACGTTTGAATTTGGTTATTCAAAATTTAGTTTTAATTAAATTAAATTCCCACCTTATGGGATGAGGCCCAATCAGCTTTGAGACAAGGGAATGGTGGACCAATTAAATTAAAGGGACAAGGAACCAATTAGAAGAGAGGGAGAGGGCAGCAGCCAATTAGGACGAAGAGGGATTTCTCCCCTCTATTCCCGTCAGCCTTTCAACTCATGCAAACCAGTTCGACCTCCCATTTTCCAAGGCCAATTCCAACCAACGCTGGTGGAGTTTTTCGACGCCACCACCACCATCTTGAATCTATCATTTCCCTTTACAAAACCCACCCAAGAACCACCTTAATTAACCACGGTATACGATGGTTTGAGGCCATGAAAATCGATGAAAATCAACAGTGCTCTGGCCATTCTTTTCAATTTTTCGGCAAATCGGCAAAGTGATGGCCGATGCCACCACTTGGGCTTTGTAGCCCATCATCCCAGGAGAAAATCTCAACCAACCTTGACCTCGTTGGACTACCGTCGATGACGAATCGACGTTGGGAAGCTTTAGGCACCCGCCAGCTTTGTGGGAAAAATTGACCATCTTTGGTCCACTTTTGGACTTCGTGGTAGGTATGAAAGTTGTTCCTCTCTTGAGATATTTATTTCTGTGAAATTTGAGAATTTTTAGAAATAGTGGTATTTTTCGGCCAACTGTGGCGGCCAGCCACCGCGTGTGGCAGCGCGTGGGCCGAGACCCCACCTGACCATCTTAGGCTAATTTGGATGCTCCAATTCTATATTTGATATCTGTTTAGTGAAATTACGATGTTTTAATGTAGTCTTGTAGTTGACCACCTAGTTGGCCGTCACGAGGACTTTGCATGAGTTGATGTTCTGACCGTTGGATAGTTTCGAAACTTTAGGATGTTGTTCTAGAAGCATAATGTGGATATTTGGAAGTTACGGATAGGAAATCTGAGGTACGGATCTTTCGAATCGAGTTACGTAGGGTTATGGATCCTATTGTCGAACTTTGATCGATGGTTGACTTTTGGTCAATGGGTTTCAAATCATTCTAGAACGTCCTTAGGGATGTGCTTTACATGAGTTGCGTGTTTTATTGATTAGGATCCTGAGTTGTGATTTGATAATTGTTCTAGGCGACGATCATTCGTGACGCCTTGATATGCATGCTAGAGAGTTGTAGCGCGGACTCTAGGTGAGTGGGCAGTGTATTTTATACCTATACATATTGATAGTTTCCTTAAATGCGTAGTTACTTGACTTTTACGCTTATATTTGCCAAGTATTCGTTATTGTGATATGAATTGTGATAAATGCTGCTATATGGTTGGGATAATACTGTCATTACATTCATACATATTTGTACATGCTCATCTACTGTACCCCAGTGTTAGTACTCCGCTCAGGGCCAGGGTCAGTCCTTCATGTGTACGTTCACATCCGCACCATTCGCTTGCCTTGGATCCAAGTTAGGTGTCAGTCCTGTTGTACAAATTGCATTAGGCAATTCTGACTCGTATGTAACTGTGCCTCGACGCTAGTCTTCACGTGATCGTAGTACTAGAGCATATTGATTACACCCAGTCCTATCGTACAGGTTGTATTATGCAACTCTGACTCATGTGCTAGCATAGATTGATGATCAATTGATTATACTTGATTATCACATGATTATATTACTGTGGCATTTGATATATCATGACTTGGCATAGTTCTAGTTATATTGCTGTTGTATTATTGTTTACATACTTACGTAGTATGTTTTAAGGAAACTATACTTGTTTTACAGCGAAGGGTTAGTATATTAGAAAATAAAGGTTTTTACAAAACGTTGTTTTGCTGACCCACTCAACTTTGTTTTTCGCCCCTCCAGGTTTAGTAGCTGTGCTTACGTGTAAACGAGGATTCTAGTAAATCTCAGTAGATGGTTATCTTTAGTGGTATAACCCTGACCCTAATTACTGTACTATTCTTATGCTCTACCATAACGTGTGAAATGGGTGCAATCTGGCTCATCCACGCACTCTTTTATTTAGGCACTTTTAGGTTTAAATTTATTCACATTCTTTTTCCACTACACTACACTTTATGGCTTCGTCACCCTCCAGGTGTCGGCCAATACAACTTGATTCGGAGTCCAAGTGGACTTTCCGGGTCGGGGTGTGTCATAATGATAATTTATTGTTTTTATAGAGGCCATCTGCTTCTTTGCCTTTCATTAAATGAGCACGTAGTAGGCGCTCCTGCTCGATATTCGATGGCCTTTTTTTATCAGTGATCATTTTTTGACACATAAAACAATATTACGAGTTTACACCCATATCACATGCAAAATGTATTTTTTATGTTCCAAGCTCTTCTGTTTTTTTTTTTAATAACAAACGATATTATTTGTACTAAGAGAATGTGAAGAGGGGGAGTAGGTCAAAGCTTCATAATAAGTTAGCCATAATAATTTTATTCAAATTCGTTTCTGACGAGAATCGAATCTAAGACGTCTTATTTATAAATAAAAAAGAAACCACTAAACCATAGTATTACGTGGAAAAACTCATATTTTAGAGGGCCCTATTTTACAACCCCCAAGAACAAATGATTTTGTTAAAGTATTTGTTTATATTAAGAAAATCATTTGGACAAATGCTCTGAAGTGACTTAAACTATTAATATAATCACTTTATTCGGTTTAATAATACTTATCTTTTGACACACCCCGACCGAAATCAGGGCGTGCTGGCCGCCACGCAAAGGTGACGTAACCATGTGCACGTGCGGAAGCTAATAAAAGTAATATAAAAGTACGAATAATTTAAAAACTAGCATACATAATGTAATAAGATAAGTGCTAGCGTAAGTGAGACGTTGAATTCAGAGCATAAAGCCTACAGCAGTCCAAAGGAAATGATACGACAATAGTACACCCGAAGGTGACCCTACACTGGTGAGTATCTGTCAGAAATGCCGGGACGCCCTCTGGGAAAACCACCGAACCTGCTAGACCACTAGAACCTGGAGGGGCACAGAACAAAAGTGTGAGTGGGCAAAAACAAAGTTCTTTGAAAACCATTTAGTAAAATACATTCTAACCCCTCGCCGTAAAACCTGTATACTTCCCAGAAATAAACATATATACGTATGTATAAATATGCCAATCATGCTCAAGGGTATACCAATCATGCTCAAGAATGTGCCATGTCAAAGCCTTATAATGGTATGCAAGTGCTCAGGTATAAATCACATCAATAGCATAACATCTGGCAGCCGGAGTCACCTAACGTGACCTGTACAGCTGCATATAGAGCTCAAATCTCAAACTAAATAACTGAACCTGCCCACGAGTCGGAACCACCTAAAGTGGTCTGTACGACAAGCCTGGGTGTAATATGTATGTACACTCAAGAGCTACGATCACGTGAAAGCTGTGTGAATAATCGTGGGTCACCTACGAGTCGGAACCACCTAAAGTGGTCTGTACGACAAGACTGTGCACCTAACTTGGATCCAAGCTGAGCGTGTGGTGCGGGAGGTGAACAACACGTGAAAGACTGTGCCCTACTCTGGGCGGGAGCACTAACACCGGGGGTGCAGGTTATGAGCTCTCTAAGCATCTCAAACCACTACTGAATATATAAACATGAATACCACTTACCTGGCACTTACCTGTGCGTCCACAGCACCAAATATGCATATGTATATGTATGTCACTACTAATGCATGCAATGATGCATAAACGATAATAATATAGTGCATGGCATAAAACAATTAACCCTTTTTAAACAATTTCTGGGAAAATAAATGTATATAGGTATATACGGAAAACCAAAAGCCCACTCACTGGTATGTGGAAGGGTCGTAGCCCCCCTGTCTCGAGTGCGCACGCTCGTCCTCGGGATAGGAATCACCTATATGCGAAATAACTATAAAAACGTTAATTTTAAAGCACATAACCTAACTTTCATAATAACTTCTCATACATTGCTCAAAATGGACAATTGAATATACCAACGTGCTCTACACAACCTCAGGATCACAACCATATTTTTAGAAAAAAATTTCTCCGCCGCACGAGCCCCCACGCGCCGGCCAAAGCACGGCCACACGCGCCAGCCACACGCAGGCACGTGCGGTGCACACGGACGGCGTCAACTAACGCCGTGAGGAATATTCCGTTAGTCCTAACGGATTCCATCAACGGCGTCAGGAATATTCCGTCAGATTTGGCGGAATATTCCGTCTTCTTCCCCGTTCAATCTCGCCAGAAAACTGGAAAACCTGCAACCTACGTTTTCTCACTCGTTTCTCAACCGTTTTTCACAAATTTTGCACCAAATTGAAGCTTAGGACTAGTAGAACACGATCCTACAAGTTTTAAGGCCTAAAAACTACTAGATCATACCTGTCCACAAACTCCAAAATCGGCCAACTTCGAACCAGGCGATTCCGACGTCCAAATTCGTCCAACGAAGCACTCCGCGGCTCCTTGGGACACCTCCAAGCTACCTACGAGCTTAAAAATCCCAAAAACGTGCTAAATAAACTTTGCATAAATAGTACTCAAAACTGCCATTGTCGAATCGATGTGAAAACGACGGATTTCTTACCTGAAAATGATATGATCGTGCTCCCACGAGCTTCACGATCTCGATTGTGCCCTTGGTTTCCTCGATCTGCTAAGGTTTGAGGGGTTTTGGGTTTGTCCGTACGTTCGAAGGAAGAAGAAGAAGGAATGAGGACTTGGGAAAGAGAGAGAGAGACAGGGAAAAGACAGAGGGAGAGGGAAAGTGATAGTGTGTGTGTGTGTGGCCCAACACTTGCCAACACCACACAAAACAACCAATAACATAACGTAACAAACTAGGGGTAAAAGGGTCATTTCACATGTACGTTTCGATAGTTTCGGGACGGGATATCACAACCTACCCTCCTTAATAGAATTTCATCCTGAAATTCAAAACAACCAAATAACAACCCCTAGTGGTCAAAGAACAATCTAGGATACAAATCCCTCATCCGATCTTCTGTCTCCCACGTAGCTTCCTCGACTGAATGATTCCTCCACAAAACTTTCACTAAATTCACCGTCTTGTTCCTCAGAACCTTCTCCTTCCAATCGATGATCGTCACCAGTTCCTCGTCATACGTCAAATCTGGATTAATTTCCAAGGGTTGCGGAGGTATCACATGAGATGGATCAGCAACATAATGTCGGAGCATAGACATGTGAAAAACGTTATGCACTCTGGCTAGCTCCGGAGGCAACTCCAACCTGTAAGCTACTTCACCAACTCGCTCCGTGACCATGTATGGTCCGATGTACCTGGGACTCAACTTGCCTTTCTTCCCAAATCTCACTACACCTCTCCACGGTGAAAGCTTCAGAAATACCCAATCTTCGACCTCGTACACTCTGTCCGTAGCATGCCGATCCGAGACGATCGAGATCCGAGACGATACGAGACGTAAATTGTGGATGTAAATTGTGGATCACGATCCGAGACGATACTCACCGGGACACTGATAGGAGCATATTTAGGCGACTTACTTAGCTTGTTTTCGTGCATCTATGTTGTTAATTCATAGTTGTTTTAGTAGTTTAAGCCATTTTCGTGTGTTTTTAGGTTCATATGGCTAAGGAAGCAAAAAGATGCATTTTGGAGCATTTTGGAGCAAAATTGGGCTTGGAATGGATAGCATATGATTGGAGCCAAAGTGTTGGACGAATTTGAAGGCCTTGTATTCATTTTGGACATAAAACAAAGGGCCTAGCCCATTCTCTCTTAAACCAACCCCAAGGCCATGCATTTCCTTCTAATTCCAAAGCCCACAATCACTTCAAAAGCCATGCAAAGAACCATCCATTCCATAAAAAACAATCCATCAATTCACATGCAAAACCACCATTAACACACATGCACCCAAACAAAGCCAACCTAGCTAACCCTACATGCATTCTTTATGCAACTCTTCATCATTCCACCATTCATTCTTTATTCCACAAACAAGTCACATGCATTTCCACCTTCCTACTTCATCATTTCACCACATTCTCCCTCTTTAACTCATTTCATTATTCATTCACTTTGCATTCATTCAATTCCACCCCACATGCACCCTTTATTCTTCATCATTGCAACCATGGCACATTTACACCAACAAAACAACTCCCATGCCGTGGCCTACTTATATTCCCATTTCCTTTCCAACATCTCACATGCATTTCCACCTTCCTACTTCATCATTTCACCACATTCTCCCTCTTTAACTCACATGCATTCATCATAATACACAAACACATTAAACAAATAGCCATATACACCTCCACTCCTCCTATAAATACCCTTGCATTCATTCATTCAAGGATCATCTCATTTCATACACAACACCACACCACAAACACTTCCATTCCCTCTCCTAGCCGTGGGTTTTCTTTCTTTCTCCACCACTCCTCATCCATTTCCATAATCCCCCAATCCATTCAACACACCAACAACATCCCTTAGTCCTTGTGCCACAATAAAGAGGAAGATAAGAGGGCCTAAACGTTCATACAATTCACGTTTGAGTTGTTGGAATGTTTACGCGTTTCTTTGATTTCAATGTTTAAATTCAATTCTCTTTGTTTTGTAATATGAGGAATGGAAGAGAAGAGTGCCTAAACATTCATACAATTCAAGTTTGAGTTGTTGGAATGTTTAGGTGTTTCTTTGATTTCAAAGTTATGAGGAACTAAACCCTTTTTGGCTAGGGGTGATTTCAATACCATGATTATTTATGTAATATGAATTGATGAATTCCGGTTATGAACTCTTGATTCGTGAATGCAATTGGCTTAACTATTTGATGATTAACTTATTTGTGTTTGTTGATTGAGGGTCGACACTTAATTAGCATGCATGAATATGTGGCTAAAGTTTAAGAAGGTTTCACATAATCGTTACTAACTTATACTTGAAAGTAGTGAAGGTCGCTTGTCACGATCGCGTTAAGTTTAATTCTTAGCATGAGTAACATGATGTCATAGTTGCAAATGCTTTGTCAATGCTTATGGTTTTCATTATTCTTAATGATCTTCGATTGTATCTCTATTATGATGACATGTAGGGAACTTTTGAGAATGTTTTGGGTTGTCGAATGATGCCATCCAATCCAATAATATAAGGAAAATCTGAGGGTTAACTAGTGATGTCACGGTTAATTTGGGGCATTGTCGTTCATAATTCAATGAAGGAATAACTGGAAATTGATTCATATGCATAAGTATCATGTGTGGAGAAAGAACCTCTAGCTAATTCACCAACCATCTTATTTCATCAATTTCATATTTACATTCTGTCTAGTTATTAACTTGTTTCGTTATTTCAATTTTCGTCAAACCTAAATCCCCCTTTTGCTTTAATGTTCAATATAGTTAGAAATCAATTGAGTTTGTGTTTTTAAAGCATTTTTGATTCTTTTGGTTTGTCTTAGTGTTTTAACGTTTAGTTTCACATTCTTTGAGTCTAGTTTAGTGTTTTATATTGTTTTTACGTTTTTTTTAATCAATTTAGAAGGTTTTAGCAAGCCCTCCTAATCCCCGGTCTAGAACGATCCCTCACTTATCCATTCTACTACAATTGTCAAACGAAGGTTTAATTTGAGTGTCAAGTAATTCTCGCATCAAATTTTGGCGCCGTTGCCAGGGATTAGCAACTTTGCTAGTCCCTTGTCTTTATTTTTATTTTATTTTATTTTATTTTTTTTTTTTTTTTTTTGTTGTTTTTCGTGCATTCTTATTTCAGATTCTTAGTTTGTTTGTTTTCTTGTTTTTCAGGTACTGTGTATGACTCGTAGCTCTCGGCCTATTATAGAGAACATCTCCGACTTTGACGGTGATTTTGAACGCACTTTGAGGAGAACGAGGAGTCAACAAGAGCCACCACAACCTCCACCACAACCTGGGCTTGAAGAAGACGAAGTAGGTGTAGAAGAAAAGCCCACGGATCAGATTTTTGAAGAAGAACAAGCCATGGCAGCAGATAATAGAACCATCAAGGAGCTTTCGGCCTCGGGTTTGGATAATGCATTGCCTCTTTGTATCCAATACCCCACGGCTGCAGAGGGGAAGACTGAGGTGTTTGAACTCAAATCCAGTTTGTTACACCATATTCCGAAGTTCCATGGCTTGTCTATGGAAGACCCCAACAAACACTTGAAGGAGTTCGAGGTGGTTTGTTCGAGCATGACCTCCGTCACTGTGGATGGGAGTATAATGATGATGAAGGCCTTTCCATTTTCACTTATGGACAAGGCCAAAGATTGGCTCTACAAACTAGCCCCGGGAACTGTGACTTCGTGGGAGAGTATGAAGCGTGCTTTCTTGGAGAAATTCTTCCCTACTTCGAGAGTGATTCTCCTACGGAAGAAAATTAGTGGTATTCAACAGAATCATGGTGAGACATTCCCGGCTTATTATGAGCGCTTCAAGGGCCTTGTAGCTTCATGTCCTCAACATCAAGTGAAGGAGGAACTTCTCCTTCAATATTTCTATGAGGGCCTCCTTCCTATCGAACGTCAAATGCTTGATGCATCAGCGGGAGGAGCATTGGTGGACAAAACACCAAGGGATGCCAAGAATCTCATAGCCAACCGAGCGCTCAACGCTCAACAATATGAAGGAGTGGGCCAAAGGGAAGCCCCACGGCAACAAAGTGTAAATGAGGTGAGTGCTATTTCTGAAATTCAATCACAACTTGCTAATCTTACTTCTCTTGTTTCTCAGGTTGTGATTGGTCCAAAAGCACAAGAACACCAAGTTTGTGGCGTGTGCTCAATTCAAGGGCATCCATCCGACAAGTGCCCTCAACTAATCGAGAATGGTGGGTGGGAATCTGCCAATGCAATTGGTTTCCAAGGACAAAATCAAAACAACCCATACTCGAACACTTACAATGCCGGATGGAGGGACCATCCAAACTTCAAATGGAGGGAGCCACAACAAGCTGCCCAACAAGGAGGATTTAGGCCAAACCCCCCTGGTTTTTATTCCAAGCCGTATGCACCCCAACAACCCCAACCACCTTCGGCATCATCTCATTCAGGTACGTCCTTGGAAAGTGATCAAGCTATGCAATTACTAACCTCTATTTCGCAGGGGTTGCAAAATCAAAACAACCGGATAGCAAATAACGAGAAGGAGATGATGGATATGAAGAAACAAATAGGGCAGATTTCTGAGTTCCTTGGACAGATTAGAGAGCAAGGAAAGCTTCCTAGCTCAACCACAGTCAATCCAAAGGGAGGATTCGAATCCGCCAAGGCCATCACCCTAAGGGGTGGAAAAGAAGTTGGGACCGAGCCAAACAATTCCAAATCTGCCCAGAAAGTAGATGAAGAGACGACACAACCTGAGGAAGTGTCTAGCTCACCCACGGAAAGGGTGAAAAAACCCAATGCCGCAGGCCCTCAATCACCCTAACTCGGCCAAATCAGGTAATTTAAGTTCAAATTCATGTACTTCACGTCCTAATCTGCCCAATGTACCTTTTCCTCGCAGGTTCATGCAAGAAAAAAAGGAAGAAAGCGAGAAGGACATTCTTGAAACGTTCCGGAAGGTGCAAGTGAACATACCGCTTCTCGATGCAATCAAACAGGTTCCAAAGTATGCTAAATTCCTCAAGGACCTATGCAATACAAAGAGAAGAAGGGCAAACAAAGAGGTAGTGAAGGTAAGTGAGAATGTGTCCGCTATTTTGCAACGTAAACTGCCTACCAAGTGCAAAGACCCCGGTAGTTTCACGATTCCTTGTGGGATTGGACATAATCATTTTGAACATGCCATGCTTGATTTAGGTGCATCTATAAATGTCATGCCTTATTCTACTTATGCATCTATGAATTTGGGTGAATTAAAACAAGATGGTGTAATTATACAATTGGCCGATCGTTCTAACGCGTATCCAAAAGGAGTTGTGGAAGATGTGCTTGTGCAGGTGAACCATTTAATTTTTCCGGCTGATTTCTACGTCCTAGACATGGAAGATTCGGCACACTCTCCATCATCACCACTCTTACTTGGACGACCTTTCATGAAAACAGCTCAAACCAAGATTGATGTGGCCAAGGGAGTAGTCACTATGACCTTTGGTGGTGATATGATTAACTTTAAGATTCCTGAATCGATTGAGAATACTAATGATGTTCGTTCTTGTTGTGCCATTAATGTAATTGAACACATAGGGACGGAGTATTCAACAAAGATCAAGAAGGATGTTCCTCGAACTACCACCGAGAAGGAACTTGGAGTAGAGCACAAGGAATGCACGGCTCCAACCTTGAAAGCACCACAATTGGCCATGAACAACCCTTGTGCATCCGTCCATTGTGCTACCACTTCTTTGCCGTACAAAGGTAAGCCACCTATTCCAAATTCGATTCCCATTTCAACTAATAGGTTGTTACCTCGTGTGGTGCAGGTACCTAATCGAATTCAACGTCGTGGGAGAATTCGTGTTGATGTAGAAAAGCAAAACACGACAATAAGAAAGGATCATTATGCCACTCCATTCAAGGACCCAAAGCATGAAGTGGTTCGTCAGACAGATTGTAGTTGCACCCCTCTATGCCGTGGGGTTCCATAAACCTTCAAGGGAGCATCGTCCGGCTGTACGACGTTAAAGCAAGCGCTACTTGGGAGGCAACCCAATACAGTAAATAAAACAAAGCTTGTTCATTGATTTTTTTCGATAAATTACAATTGTATCTAAACATGGCAGAAAGATGGAGTCTTCACAAAGGTTGTGTACGTGAGGCCCCACTACGTTTCACTCTCGGAGCAGAAGGCATCAGAACAGGAGGTCTCGGAGCAGAAGGCATTGGAGCAAGAGGCATCGGAGCGGAAGGCATCGGAGCGGGAGGCACCGAAGATAGATCATTCAAAGCCCCAAACCTTGGCGGAACGCTGGATGACCCAGGAAAGAGGTGCCTCTGGAAGAAAGCTGCAAACCGTTGACGGTCATCAAGCTCATCAAGCTTCCTCTTCATGCCTGTTGAATAATTGTTGGCAAGCACGTGCAAACTTCGGTTCTCGTACTTAAGTTGTTTGATCTCCTATTTAAGACTCTCCACCTCTGCCATCAAGGATTCAACCTGACAGGAGCGAGCAAGAAGGCGTTGACCCATGTTGGACACAGAGCCAGCGCACTGAACACTCAGAGCCAGGGATTCTTGAACGGCTAACTCATCGGACCGTCCTGAAAGCAGCTGACTGTCTTTGGGAGTGAGGAGGTTCCGAGCCACTATCGTAGCCGTTGTGGGATCCATCATCACAGAGTCCTCATCTGTAAGAGGGCCATGGGAAGATAAGAAAGACGGGCACCATACCTTACCCTGACGAGACGCGACCGGATCACTGCTTAGACTCAAATCTAAGCAAAGGTTCGATGGGTTGGATGAGCTAGCCATTGTTCACGAAGTTAAAAGAGAAGGGGTGGACGGAGTAGATTTTCAAAGGGCCGGAGACGAGTTTCAAGAATGGAAAATCTTCAGAATGTGTAAGTTGGCGGTGATCGATAGCTCTATAAAAAGCCAAGGCAACGCGTCCACCGATTCAAAAAGCCGGAAGTTCATGCGTAAAGTTCGGCGACGCAAATTCGGCTGTTCAGAAAACGCGTTCAACACGTGGAGGCCATCATCGCAACTACACGTCTTTAGCCGACAAGCGCAAAGTTCGGCGACGCTTTATCTGTTTTTCAGAAAACGCGTGCAGCTTTATCGAAGAGGCGTCTTCAAAGATCGAAGAGTCGTCACTATTCCAAAAAGCCGGATTTGCGGGATCAAAATGTTTGTCGACAACGGTAAAAGAACAATATCACCACTTGCTATTGAATTCCCTATATACCTTCATATTTTATGGCAAGACAGAACTGAAGAAAATGCCCAACTCTTCCTCACCTCTGAGGGCGCACTCCCAGCAAAGCCTTTCGAAATACTCCATTCTTTCTTCTTCCCCAAAGATGATACCAGATGCCTGGAGTACAGATGACCCAGGAGGAAACAGCACCACAAATACATGTGCTGATTCATTCACCGCTTCTTCAAAAGCAAAGGTATCTCATATCATCAAGGGCAAAAGCAAAGGTATTTCATATCATGCTCTTTCCCTGTCTTTTCCTTTGTCCTTGATATTACTTGCATGGCAAAGTGAAAGAAGCAATCAGCCGGCACTTGGAGTCTATCTGGACTCTATTCCCTGGTTGCTTACCTAGCTTTGCTGAGTTATCCTCTAACCCTCTTCAATACGAATTGGAGAGATTGAACAAAGAAACAGATAAGAGGAGGAAGCTCAGACCTTCGGGGGAGACCAAAGGAAGCCTGCTGCCCAGTTCAAGAGAAGCACAAAGGAAAATCAACGATGGGAGCAGCGCAGTTCAAGAGTAAGCCTGTGGAATCACAAAGATCCAAGCCTCACTGCAATCACCAAGGAGAAGATGGAACGAACACTCCATAACCAGATTTGCATCTCTAAACTCTTCTCTTTGTTAGATACATTCTGCCATGTTTAGTATGTTTAAATGTTGTTTATATGTTTGCTTGTGTTTAGTGTGGTTTTAAGCTTAAAACATTGAGGACAATGTTTGATTTAAGTGTGGGGGAGTTACTAAAATTGGGCTTGCAAATTCGCAGGGTTTTATCCACCATAACTCAAATGTTGTTTCTGGCTGTTTTTAAATGTGTTTAGTGTGTTTTGACTTAAAAATTCGAAAATCACATAAAAATTTGAAAAACATGTTTTGAAAAACCTAAAAAGAGTGTTTTGAGTCGTTTTTGTGTCGTAGGTCACCTTCCAACACAATGATAAGGATTTGGTTTCTAATTGCATGACTGTTAAAAAGAGTTATAAACATGGAGAAAAGTTTGATTTACTCTTGGTATATGCTTGGTTATGGTTATAATGTATGACTTCACATGCAATCATAAAAGAAAAAAATTAGTTATGTAACATGCTTGAAGGAAGGAACTCAAACAAACGCTACAACCCTGAGAGATTTGAGCCTATAACGTTCTTTGGAGAGTATAATCTGTGATTTCTTGTTTTCTAAAGTCGTTGCATGATCTCATTATTCTTTGCTTGGTTACTACTTAGAAGGCGTTTCATCATATAGTTCCAAATGCTAGAACTCATGCCCATTTCATTCAAAGCATGTTATTGATTTGCATAACATATATCAAGATGAAGTTGTGTAGTTGCCACCATAGCCAAATAGCCTCACTTCCCATATTTCGTATATGTTGTAAGTTTTACCCCCGTTGAGCCATGTTAGCCCATGTTCTTTGTTAACCCACTTTATCTTCACCTAACCTAGAATATGACCGTCCTTACCCTTGTTCTTAAAAGATAGTGAGCATGCTTAAATGAATTCCTTTTGAGTTACATTATGCAAGAAAATGAGTGTGGGGGAAGGAATGCTTGTTCTTAAGTATGTTTTGAGTTTCAAAAGAAAAGAAAAAAAAAAAAAAAAAAAAAAAAAAAAAAAAAAGGAAATAAAAAAGAGCTTGAAAAAAATGAGTGATTGAAGAAAGGGCTCAAAACACCAATTCTGGCCCAAAATTGTCTAAATTCTCCCTTTTGTTCCAAAGTTGAGTTTTCATTCAAAAGTAAATTCTAAGTTGATTCAATTGCCTTGCTCACTATTTCTTTGAGAACCTTTGTTTTCCATATCCCTTCTTTGTTATCCACACGCCCCAAGCCCCATTACAACCCGTGACTTCAATCTTGAGTGTTATGTGTTTCAATTTGTGGAGTTTGAACTTGGTATGAGCATATGGTGTCACTGGTTCTCGCGTCTAAGTAGTAGCATTCCATTCATGAGATCATAATCTAAACATGCTTATTAACTCCAAAAATTGCGTTCTTTGTGATACATATATGTGAGTGTTCGTTTTCATGTTTACATCAATCTTCTCACATATGACTAGATTAGGGTGTGTAGTTAAAAAAATCTGAGTGAAAATTGAGTGCATATCTTGTAAGGAATTGAGCAAATTCTCTAAGGCATGTTACTACATTCAAAACATGGTTTTAAATGCTTAATTATGAACTAGTATGTGGTGACTATGATTAAGAATGTACTTAAGGGTAAAGATGGCTAAATTCTGTGGGAATAATGATTTTTAACTTGTCATGTGCATTGGAAATCCCTGAAACGATTGTTGGAAGGTGTAGGTTGTGTTTTACGTGTTTAGTGTCGTTTTGTTTATTTGTTTTTATTCTGTTTTGCTCGAGGACTAGCAAAAGATAAGTGTGGGGGAGTTTGATAGGAGCATATTTAGGCGACTTACTTAGCTTGTTTTCGTGCATCTATGTTGTTAATTCATAGTTGTTTTAGTAGTTTAAGCCATTTTCGTGTGTTTTTAGGTTCATATGGCTAAGGAAGCAAAAAGATGCATTTTGGAGCATTTTGGAGCAAAATTGGGCTTGGAATGGATAGCATATGATTGGAGCCAAAGTGTTGGACGAATTTGAAGGCCTTGTATTCATTTTGGACATAAAACAAAGGGCCTAGCCCATTCTCTCTTAAACCAACCCCAAGGCCATGCATTTCCTTCTAATTCCAAAGCCCACAATCACTTCAAAAGCCATGCAAAGAACCATCCATTCCATAAAAAACAATCCATCAATTCACATGCAAAACCACCATTAACACACATGCACCCAAACAAAGCCAACCTAGCTAACCCTACATGCATTCTTTATGCAACTCTTCATCATTCCACCATTCATTCTTTATTCCACAAACAAGTCACATGCATTTCCACCTTCCTACTTCATCATTTCACCACATTCTCCCTCTTTAACTCATTTCATTATTCATTCACTTTGCATTCATTCAATTCCACCCCACATGCACCCTTTATTCTTCATCATTGCAACCATGGCACATTTACACCAACAAAACAACTCCCATGCCGTGGCCTACTTATATTCCCATTTCCTTTCCAACATCTCACATGCATTTCCACCTTCCTACTTCATCATTTCACCACATTCTCCCTCTTTAACTCACATGCATTCATCATAATACACAAACACATTAAACAAATAGCCATATACACCTCCACTCCTCCTATAAATACCCTTGCATTCATTCATTCAAGGATCATCTCATTTCATACACAACACCACACCACAAACACTTCCATTCCCTCTCCTAGCCGTGGGTTTTCTTTCTTTCTCCACCACTCCTCATCCATTTCCATAATCCCCCAATCCATTCAACACACCAACAACATCCCTTAGTCCTTGTGCCACAATAAAGAGGAAGATAAGAGGGCCTAAACGTTCATACAATTCACGTTTGAGTTGTTGGAATGTTTACGCGTTTCTTTGATTTCAATGTTTAAATTCAATTCTCTTTGTTTTGTAATATGAGGAATGGAAGAGAAGAGTGCCTAAACGTTCATACAATTCAAGTTTGAGTTGTTGGAATGTTTAGGTGTTTCTTTGATTTCAAAGTTATGAGGAACTAAACCCTTTTTGGCTAGGGGTGATTTCAATACCATGATTATTTATGTAATATGAATTGATGAATTCCGGTTATGAACTCTTGATTCGTGAATGCAATTGGCTTAACTATTTGATGATTAACTTATTTGTGTTTGTTGATTGAGGGTCGACACTTAATTAGCATGCATGAATATGTGGCTAAAGTTTAAGAAGGTTTCACATAATCGTTACTAACTTATACTTGAAAGTAGTGAAGGTCGCTTGTCACGATCGCGTTAAGTTTAATTCTTAGCATGAGTAACATGATGTCATAGTTGCAAATGCTTTGTCAATGCTTATGGTTTTCATTATTCTTAATGATCTTCGATTGTATCTCTATTATGATGACATGTAGGGAACTTTTGAGAATGTTTTGGGTTGTCGAATGATGCCATCCAATCCAATAATATAAGGAAAATCTGAGGGTTAACTAGTGATGTCACGGTTAATTTGGGGCATTGTCGTTCATAATTCAATGAAGGAATAACTGGAAATTGATTCATATGCATAAGTATCATGTGTGGAGAAAGAACCTCTAGCTAATTCACCAACCATCTTATTTCATCAATTTCATATTTACATTCTGTCTAGTTATTAACTTGTTTCGTTATTTCAATTTTCGTCAAACCTAAATCCCCCTTTTGCTTTAATGTTCAATATAGTTAGAAATCAATTGAGTTTGTGTTTTTAAAGCATTTTTGATTCTTTTGGTTTGTCTTAGTGTTTTAACGTTTAGTTTCACATTCTTTGAGTCTAGTTTAGTGTTTTATATTGTTTTTACGTTTTTTTTAATCAATTTAGAAGGTTTTAGCAAGCCCTCCTAATCCCCGGTCTAGAACGATCCCTCACTTATCCATTCTACTACAATTGTCAAACGAAGGTTTAATTTGAGTGTCAAGTAATTCTCGCATCAGACACCATGATATAATAGGATTAGTACCTGGAAGCAACTCAATAGTAAACTCCATGTCTCGATCTGGCGGTAACCCAGGTAAATCCTCGGGAAAAACATCAGGAAAGTGTCTGACCACTCTCACATCCTCAACCCTGCTAGGAACGGCCTCAACTAACACCACATGAGCTAGGTACCCCTGACAACCTTTAGACAACAACTTTTTCGCTCGCAAAGCCGAAATAACGCCATGTCTCACCCCACTCTGCTCACCCACGAAAGTAACCACAGGTAGTCCAGGACGACGAAACGTAACCATTTTCCCGTAACAGTCAATATTGGCACGATTGGGGTGCAACCAATCCGCGCCCAAAATCACATCGAAGTTAACAATATCTTACGGGATAAGATCAGTTGGCATAACAACACCCTCAACTATCACTGGACATCCTGGGTACACACAATCTACCATACATCTCTCCCCTCTAGGCATAGCTGATAGGAGCATATTTATGCGACTTAATTGGCTTGTTCTCGTGCATTTACGTTGTGTTTCTTTAGTTATTTTAGTCCTTTATGCCATTTTCGTGTGTTTCTAGGTTAATATGGCTAAGGAGGCAAAAAGGTGCATGTCGGAGCATTTTGGAGCAAGATTGGGCTTAGAATGGAAAGCTTATGCTTGGAGCCAAAGTGTTGGACGAATTTGAAGGCCTTGTATGCACTTTGAACATAAAACAAAGGGCCTAGCCTAATCAAACAATCCTTTGAGCCATGCAAAACCTCTAGCCCAATCAAACAATCCATCAAAGCCATGCAAAACCACCATTCACACACACATGCATCCTGAAATCCTTCTTTGCCGTGCCTTCCCCTTAGATTTTCAGCATTTCACTTCATCATTGCACCACATTCTCCCTCTTTAGTCCACATGTATTCATCATCATTCACCCTAGTTGTCACTCACATGCATTCACTTCAATAAATCAGCCAACACATGCACCCATCACCCAAAACACCTTCCTTGCCGTGCACATGCATTCACCTTTGACATTTCCAGCTTTTCCCTCTCTTTGCAGCCACACTTCCACATGCACTCTCAATCATAACAGCCACATTCACTCTTAAACAATCATCCACATATTCTCCCATTCCCCCTATAAAAACCCATGCATTCATACACAAAAACACACCACAACTAACACAACATCTCTTGCCGTGGGTTCTCTCCATTTTCTGCACCATTTTCTCCTCCATCTCCATCCATTTCCATAACTCCCCACTCCATTCCACACTTCCATCCCTCCAAAACACTACCCTTAGACCTTATGCTACAACGAAGAGGATGAGAAGAGTGCCTAAACGTTCATACAATTCAAGTTTGAGTTGTTGGAATGTTTAGGTGTTTCTTTTCCTCGATTACAATGTTTAATTTCAATTCTCTTTGTCTTGTACGTATGAGGAACTAAACCCCCCTTGGCTAGGGGGGGATTCGAAATACATGTTTATGCTTGCAATATGATTTGATTACTTCCAATTGCGTTTCATAAGTTGTGGATTCAATTTGTTTAACTATTTGATTGATAACCTATTTATGTATGTTTATTGAGAATGCACGCTTAATTTTCATGCATGAATATGACGCTAGAATATAAGTGAGTTTCACCTAATAGTTATGAACTTATATTCACAAGTAGTGGAGGTTGCTTATAAACAATCGCGTTAAGTAAATTCTTGGCATAAGTTTCATGCAATCATAGTAACGAATGTGATAGGAGCATATTTATACGACTTAGTTAGCTTGTTTTCTTGCATTTAATTAGCTAAACTATGTTAATTATAGTGTTTAAAGTTATTTTCGTGCAATTTCAGGTTTTAGTGTCAAAGTATGCAAAAAGAAGCAATTTGGAGCATTCTAGAGCATTTTTGGGCCAAGATTGGATAGTGCAAGCATGGAGGCATGAGGATGGACGAATTTGAAAGGCTTGAATTCAGTTAGGGAGTTGCAAGGGGGCCTAAAAACCTGATTTCTAGAAGGCTACATTAGAGCCACATGCACTTCCATCCTTTTATCCATTGCAGCCACATGCAATTCCAACCTAATCCACATGCATTCATCATCATAACCTAGCTGTCATTCCACCTTTATGCATTCATCATCATAACCTAGCTGTCATTCCACTTCATTGCGCATGCATCTTCAAATAAATCAGCCATTCCACATGCTATTTCAGCCACATGCATTCCCCTTTTGCATTTCCAGCTTTCCAACAAGTTCCTAGCTGTCATATTCCCTCTTTTTCACCTATAAATAAACATCCATTGCAGCCACAAGGGGGGGGAGTCATTCATTCAGAAATTCCCATTTTCATACACAATTCAGACACACACAACTTCCCTTGTGCCGTGCCTTCTCCCTTACAATCCAAACACCATCCTTCCATTTCCACCACTCCCCAAACCATTCACACCATCAAACTATCCTTAGACCTTGTGCCACAATAAAGAGGAAGAGAAGAGGGCCTAAACGTTCATACAATTCAAGTTTGAGTTGTTGGAATGTTTAGGTGTTTCTTTGATTTCAATGTTTAATTTCAATTCTCTTTGTTTTGTAAGTATGAGGAACTAAACCCCCTTGGCTAGGGGGGGATTCGAAATATATGTTTATGCTTGCAATATGATTTGATTACTTCCAATTGCGTTTCATAAGTTGTGGATTCAATTTGTTTAACTATTTGATTGATAACCTATTTATGTATGTTTATTGAGAGTGCACGCTTAATCTTCATGCATGAATATGACGCTAGAATATAAGTGAGTTTCACCTAATAGTTATGAACTTATATTCACAAGTAGTTGAGGTTGCTTATAAACAATCGCGTTAAATAAATTCTTGGCATACGTTTCATGCAATCATAGTAACAAGTGCTTCGTCAATGCTTTTGGTTTTCAAAGAACTTAATAATTCTTGCTTGTATCTCTATTATGCAATCATGTAGGGGACTTGTGGGAAATGTTTTGGGTTGTCGTATGCAATCATTCAATTCAATAACATAAGGAAAATTTGAGAGTTAATTAGTGCATCACGGTTAACTTGGGGTGTTGAGCATCATGGTTTATTGAAAAGCAATTGGAAATCGTTTTATATGCAAGTGTAACATGTGTGGAGATGAACCCCTTAGCTAGCCATCCCATCCATTCTATTCCATCACATTCATCTTTACAATCTGTTTTGTTTCCAAGTTTCTGTTTTAATTTCAAATTCATCCAAAACCAATCCCCCTTTACTTTATTGTCCAAATTAGTTAGAAAGTGTCTTAGTTTGTGTTTATAAGTGTTTTGATTCAATTTGTTGCACAAATTCGTCCAAATTCACCAAGGTGCTCAAAACTGCCCAGAAAGTGTTTTTAAGGCAGTTTTGAGTGTTTTGGGTGATGTTTGAGTCTTTTGGTTTGTTTTAGTGTTTTAAGCATTTAGTTTCGCATTCTTTGAGTCTAGTTTAGTGTTTTAAACTTTGTTTTTACGTTTTTGAGTCAGTTTCCAAGAGATTTGCAATCCCTCCTAATCCCCGGTTAAGAACGATCCCTACTTACATACTTACTACAATTGACAAAAAGAGGGTTTAATTTGTGTGCGTATAATTCTCACATCAGAATGCCTCGTCAACACTTATGGTTTTCAAAGAACTTAATGATTCTTGCTTGTATCTCTATTATGCAATTCATGTAGGGAACTTGTGGGGAATGCTTTGGGTTGTCGTATGCAATCATCCAATTCATTAACTTAAGGAAAACTTGACAGTTAATTTAAACGGACCCAATTAACTCGGGGTGTTGAGAATTCATGGTTTATTGAAAAGCAATTAGAAATCATTTTGTATGCAAGTATAACATGTGTGGAGATGAACCCCTTAGCTAGCTTCCCATCCATTCATTTCCATCAAATTCGTATTTACAATTTGTTTTCTTTACAATCTATCCATTTTAGTTTAAATTCGTCCAAACCTCAATTCCCCCCCCCCCCCACATTTTGTTTAGTCTTAGTCTTATTCTATCTTATTTTGAGTTTTGCATTCTTTGAGTCTAGTATAGTGTTTTAAACTTGTTTTTACGTTTTTGAGTCAAATCCAAGTGATTAACAATCCCTCCTAATCCCCGGTCCAGAACGATCCCTACTTACATACTTACTACAATTGACAAAAAGAGGGTTTAATTTGTGTGCGTATAATGTTCGCATCAAATTTTGGCGCCGTTACCGGGGATTAGCAACTTTGCTAATCTCTTGGATTGTTTTATTTTCGTTTGTGTGTATATATTTTTAGTTTTATTTTGTTGATTTTAGAAGCAAGACATGGCACTTGATAGTGCTTCTCTTTTGTCACAGCTTATGGAAGAGTACCAAATGCAAAGAGTTGGTACATTTGATCATAATCAATCAAGGAATGACGTGTTTTCCAATACTTACAATTCAGATTGGAGTGATCATTCAAACTCTATGTGGTGGGAACCTCAACATATTCAACAAGAAGGATATTGGCAGCCCTATGAGGAGTTCTATTCAACGTCTATACATCCACCACAACCTCATATACAATATGCCCAACCAAACTCAGGTGTGTCAATAGATTATAATCAAGCTCTTGATGAATTAATTTCTTTGGTGCAGGGCTCACAAAACCAAGTCGAGGAGGCTCAACAAGGAGAATATTGGCAACCATATGAGGAGTTCTATACAACACCTATGCAGCCACCACAACCTGCCCAAACAAATTCAAGTAAGTCTTTGTATAATGATACGGTTAGTGAGTTACTCACCAATTTGTCTCAGGGGCAAGAAGATCAAAACAAAGCAAT
Source organism: Pyrus x bretschneideri (assembly GCF_019419815.1). Taxonomy (NCBI): domain Eukaryota; kingdom Viridiplantae; phylum Streptophyta; class Magnoliopsida; order Rosales; family Rosaceae; genus Pyrus; species Pyrus x bretschneideri. The sequence goes on along the minus strand of NW_025999806.1, from coordinate 1,726,589 downwards.
GCAAAATCAAGACAAAAGGTTGGACAACTTGGAAAAGCAAATTGGGCCGATAGCGGAGTTCGTAGGACAATTTCAAGACCAAGGCAAACTCCCTATTTCAACCATTGCAAATCCGAAGGAAGGATTTGAAACTGCCAAGGAAATCACGTTAAGAAGTGGCAAGGAGGTTGGAACGGACCCTCAACCATCAAAATCAAATCACAAGGAGGATGAAAGATTGCAATTTGAGAAAGAGGAACACACGCAACCTATGGCAAGGGTGGAAACACCTTTGTTGCAGACACCTATTGCTCCTACGCCATCCAATTCAGGTAAGGTTGTTCCAAAGTTAATTATTTCTAACCCCGTTCCAGCGAATGTCCCTATTCCTTGCAGAATCATGCAATCCAAGGAAGAAGAGGGTGGGAAAGGCATCTTCGAATCCTTTCCAAAGAATCAAGAGCAAGATGTGACTGGGGAATGTCTAGAAATCATCAAAGAGGATATACTTGAGACAACAATTCGCAAAGAAATTGGATTTCATAACACACTTCTAAAAAAAAAATGTATCTAACAAAGAAAGAGAAAGATGGAGCCTTCACAAAGGTTGTGTACGTGAAGCCCCACTACGTGGCAACACTCTAGGAGCAGGATGCATCGGAGCGGGAGGCATCGGAACAGAAGGCATCGGAGCGAGAGGCATAGGAGCGGGAGGCACCGAAGATAGATCATTCAAGGCCCCAATCCTTGGTGGAACGCTAGATGATGCAGGAAAGAGGTGCCTCTGGAAGAAAGCCGCAAGCCTTTGACGGTCACTTTGAATTTGACCTTCAGATTCTTGCAGCTCATCAAGCTTCCTCTTCATGCCTGTCGAATAATTATTGGCAAGCACGTGCAAACTCCTATTCTCGTACTTAAGCTGTTTGATCTCTTGCTTAAGACTTTCCACCTCCGCCATCAATGATTCAACCTGACGGGAGCGAGCAAGTAGGCGTTGGCCCATGTTGGACACAGAGCCCGCGCACTGAACACTAAGAGCTAGGGACTCTTGAACGGCCAACTCATCGGACCGTCCGGAAAGCAGCTGACTATCTTTAGGAGTGAGGAGGTTCCGAGCTACTATCGTAGCTGTTGTTGCATCCGTCATCACAGAGTCTTCACCTGTAAGAGGGCCATGAGAAGATAAAAAAGACGGGCACCATACCTTACCCTGACGCGGCGCGACCGGATCACTGCTGAGACTCAAATCTAAGCAAATGTTCGATGGGTTAGATGAGCTAGCCATTTTTTAAGAAGTTAAAAGAGAAGGGGTTGGATGGAGTAAAATCTCAACGGCCAGGAGACGATTTTCACGGATGAGCAATATTCAAAGTGTGTATGTTAGAGGTGATCGATCACCTCTATAAAAGGAGAGGCGACACAATCACCGATTTAGAAATGAATAGACACCACTCTTCAAAGCCGGATTTTCCTGCGTAAAGTTCGCCAGCTCTTCAGACGCAATCCCGGCTTTTCAGATAAAGCGTTCAACTTTGTCAAAAGATTTCTGACAAAGTTGAAGACGCGTGGAGGCCGAGAAAGCAGCTGCACACTTTTACCGACAAGCGTGGGTGACAAAGCCGAAATCCCGGCTTTTCAGAAAACACGTGCCACTTTGTCAAAAGCTCTCTGGCAAAGCTGAAGACGCGTGGAGGACATTGCCGCATCCGCACTGCCACTTGCCATTACAATTCCTATATACATCAACATTCATGGCAAGGCATACACCCAAAAACGCATGACTTCCCTTCTCGGCCGAGAATGTAAATGCAACCAACCCTCTCAACATGCTTTCTTCTTCCCTTGAGACCACAAATTCAACCATTGATGTATCCCCCAAAGAAGATACCAGATGCCTGGAGTACAGATAAGGCAAGAGGAAACAGTGGATCGAAGCATGTGGAGACAAGCGTAATAAATATATGTGCTGATTCATTCGCTGCTTCTTCAAAAGCAAAAGTATCTCATATCATCAAGGGCGAAAGCAAAGGTATCTCATATCATGATCTTTCCCTGTCTTTTCCTTTGCCTTTGTTATTACTCGCATGGCAAAGTAAAAAGAGCAATCAGCCGGCACTTGGAGTCAGTCTTCCGATCTACCCTCTTCAATACGAATTGGAAAGATTGAACAAAGAAACAGGTCATCACCTCCACCTCATGCTTGCCTGCCATGTGTCAGAATCTGTGGAAAAACTCAAGATCAAGTCTCACTGCAACCACCAAGGAGAAGATGGAATTTACACTCCATAACCAGATTTGCATCCCTAAACTCTTCTCTTTGTTAGATACATTCTGCCATATTTAGTAAGTTTAGTTGCTGTTTATGTGTTTACTTTTGTTTGGTGTGTTTTAAGCTTAAAACATTGAGGACAATGTTTGATTGAAGTGTGGGGGGGGTAACTAAGTATGTTGATGCAAATTCGTTGGATTTTATCACCCATAACTTCAAGTGTTGTTCCTTGCTGTTTTAAAATGTTTTTGAGCTGATTTGGAGTGTTTTAGTGTGTTTTGTTTTATAACTCCGAAAATCACAGAAAAATTTGAAAAACATGTTTTGAAAAGCCTAAAAAGATTTTTTGAGTCGTTTTTGTGTGTTTGTGTCATAGGTCACCTTCCAACACAATGATGAGGATTTGGTTTTTAATTGCATGACTGTTAAAAAGAGTTATAAACATGGAGAAAAGTTTGATTTACTCTTGGTATATGCTTGGTTATGGTTATAATGTATGACTTCACATGCAATCAAATATGAAAAAAAATTTTGTTCTTGTAACATGCTTGAAGGAAGGAACTCAAACAAACGCTACAACCTTGTGAGACTTGAGCCTAAACGTTATTTGGAGAGTTAAAATCTGTGAATTATTGTTTCTAAAGTCGTTGCATGATCTCATTATTCTTTGCTTGATTACTACTTAGAAGGCGTTTCATCATATAGTTCCAAATGCTAGAACTCATGCCCATTTCATTCAAAGCATGTTATTGATTTGCATAACACATATTCAAGATGAAGTTGTGTAGTGACCACCATCAAAGCCAAATTGCCGTGTATCCTACTTCATTATTTGTTTAAGTTAACCCCGTTGAGCCTTGTTAAGCCTTTATTCCTTGTTAACCCACATTATCCTCACCTAGCCTAGTTTAGGACAGTCCACACCCTTGTTCTTAAAAGATAGTGAGCATGACTTAAATGAATTCCTTTTGAGTTACATTATGAAAGAAAATGAGTGTGGGGGAGAGAATGCTTGTTCTTAAGTATGTTTTGAGATTCAAAAGAAAAGAAAAGCAGAAAAGAAAAGAAAGAAAGAAAGAAAAAAGAGCTTAAAAAAATGAAAGAATGAGTGATTGAAGAAAGGGTCCAAAACACCAATTCTGGCCCTAAATTGTCTAAATTCTCCCTTTTTGTTCAAAAGTTGAGTTTTCATTCAAAAGTGAATTCTAAGTTGATTCAAGTGCTTTGCTCACTATTTCTTTAAGAACCTTTGTTTTCCATATCCCTTCTTTGTTATCCACACGCCCCAAGCCCCATTACAACCCGTGACTTCAATCTTGAGTGTTATGTGTTTCAATTTGTGGAGTTTGAACTTGGTATGAGCATATGGTGTCACTGGTTCTCGCGTCTAAGTAGTAGCATTCCATTCATGAGATCATATCTAAACATGCTTATTAACTCCAGAAATTGCGTTCTTTGTGATACATATATGTGAGTGTTCGTTTTCATGTTTACATCAATCTTCTCACATATGACTAGATTAGGGTGTGTAGTTAGAAAATCTGAGTGAAAATCGAGTGCATATCTTGTAAGGAATTGAGCAAAATTCTCTAAGGCATGTTACAACATTCAAAACATGGTTTTAAATGCTTAATTGTGAACTAGTATGTGGTGACTATGATTAAGAATGTACTTAAGTGTGAAGATGACTAAAATCTGTGGAGATAACGAATTTTAACATGTCATGTGCATTGAACATTCCTGAGACTATTGTTGGAAGGTTTAGGTTTTGTTTTGTTTTTCTGTTTTGCTCGAGGACTAGCAAAAGCTAAGTGTGGGGGAATTTGAAAGGAGCATATTTATGCGACTTAATTGGCTTGTTCTCGTGCATTTACGTTGTGTTTCTTTAGTTATTTTAGTCCTTTATGCCATTTTCGTGTGTTTCTAGGTTAATATGGCTAAGGAGGCAAAAAGGTGCATGTCGGAGCATTTTGGAGCAAGATTGGGCTTAGAATGGAAAGCTTATGCTTGGAGCCAAAGTGTTGGACGAATTTGAAGGCCTTGTATGCACTTTGAACATAAAACAAAGGGCCTAGCCCAATCAAACAATCCTTTGAGCCATGCAAAACCTCTAGCCCAATCAAACAATCCATCAAAGCCATGCAAAACCACCATTCACACACACATGCATCCTGAAATCCTTCTTTGCCGTGCCTTCCCCTTAGATTTTCAGCATTTCACTTCATCATTGCACCACATTCTCCCTCTTTATGTTGGAAATGTGCCCTAAAACCAATCATATGATGATACTTTATGGACATTTCACATGTTAAACTAATCTAGTTTAATATTAAGGGCAAACATTATTGTTTGAGCCGTCTCATATAAATGTTATATGCTTAAACGATAAGTCCAAGGAATATGTGATTGGGAGAATGCGATCTAAAGAAGTTAGATTCATGAGACCATTCTTTCGTAGACACATGCTAAACGTTCCTGATCATAGGATTGCCAATTGGGCATTGACAGTCCGTTAAGATCAGTACGTGCTGTGTCTTCTCTCAGGGAGAGTGACTAGTCTCGAGTCATTGGTGTGAGTGACACCAAGACAAGCATGTAGGTGCTCAATAGAGAATGAGTTCACTGAACACGATCAACGAGGAGTTCTCATATTCATGTCACATGAGAACTCATGGTTGGGATAATGCAAAGTAGTCCTTTGACTTGAGGCATCACAGCTGTCTTGTGGTTAGGTACTTGATCTTTGATTATGTCAAAAGTCACTCTATCAGGGTCTCCACGGCATCGTCGGGGTTAAGCCACTTAGCCATGGAGGCAAGTGAATGCGCAACAAGGGATCTCTAACCTTCAAACTGTTTGAGGGAGAATACTCTATGATATGATTTAGAATCTCTGGCCAGAGTATGAATGAGATGTTGGAATGCGTTCCAGATCACATTCAAGGTAATCATATAAGTACAAGATTCACATTGGATAGTAGACATGAATAAACTATCAAACCAAACAATGTGGTCAAGAGTATTGTATTAGAGAAAGACCGTATTGCATTTGTAATCCTAAACTGAATAGGTTCTCCACCTCTTCTGATTAGCTTGGGTAACCATGATATGCTGCTAGGTGTCACTCATGGTTTGTGGAAGCCCTAAACGTGTATAAACACTAAAGGGAGAATTGAAAGTAAGTTTCAATTCACAATCGATTTGAAAGAGTTTGAATCGCCCACTGCCTCGCTAAAAGGAACCTAATGGATCGTACACCGTGTAAGGTAGAGATTGAAGATTCAACGGAGATGAGTAAGAATAATTAAATGGTTTAATTATTTATGGCAAGGATTAATTAATATGTTAATTAATCAAACGAATAAGTTCGTTAAAGACCTCGGGATAGTTTTGGACCTTAAGGCCCAATGGGCTTCGAACGTCAAGTCCATTGACTTAAGTTGTATGACAACTTAATGAATAATGATTCACAAAGGCCCAAATAGCCCAATAAATCCCCTTAGGCCGGCCATTTAGAGGAGGGTAGTGAACTTGGCTTAATTGCAAGTTTGCCACTCCATTGTGAGGTGGTATAAAGACATCTTTATAGCCATTTCATCCTTAGGGTTTTTCTTGGGAGTAAAGATGAGAACACAAACCTCCCTTTGCTCTCAAAGAGGCCGGCCAATCTAGAGGGGAAAATCTAGCAATCTTACTTCCTCTAGGTCACTCATTTCTTCTTCAATATGCCTTGGTGTGGAGACTTAGAGGTTCTCAATTTTGGGAACTTGGAGAAACCTTTTCATCCATCCAAATCCATGGATCTAAGATGCAAGGAATGAAGGCCCTCTCTTTGGGTGATTAGCCTTTGCTTATGCAAAGAGGAATCTACAAAGGTATTGATTTCTCAACTCACTTTGTTTTGAGTTGAGTCTTGGTTCACCTATCTACTAGGCTTTGAAGTTCATGGGTTAAGTTTTGTTTTTGAGTGCATATAAACATGATTCCGCCTTTTAATTGTTAATTGCATGTTGTTGATGTTGCTCAAATGAACTTGTTTTTCACAAATCTTCCTTCACTTTAGTCCACATGTATTCATCATCATTCACCCTAGTTGTCACTCACATGCATTCCCTTCAATAAATCAGCCAACACATGCACCCATCACCCAAAACACCTTCCTTGCCGTGCACATGCATTCACCTTTGACATTTCCAGCTTTTCCCTTTGCATTTCCCTTTCATTTCAGCCACATGTATTCATCATTGCAGCCACCATTCACTCTTTGATCCACATGCATTCACACACACTTCACACAAACAACATGCAAACACATGCATTTCCAACCCCAAACACATCCTAGCCGTGACTTCACATTGCATTTCCAGTTTTCCTTCTCTTTGCAGCCACACTTCCACATGCACTCTCAATCATAACAGCCATATTCACTCTTAAACAATCATCCACATATTCTCCCATTCCCCCTATAAAAACCCATGCATTCATACACAAAAACACACCACAACTAACACAACATCTCTTGCCGTGGGTTCTCTCCATTTTCTGCACCATTTTCTCCTCCATCTCCATCCATTTCCATAACTCCCCACTCCATTCCACACTTCCATCCCTCCAAAACACTACCCTTAGACCTTATGCTACAACGAAGAGGAAGAGAAGAGTGCCTAAACGTTCATACAATTCAAGTTTGAGTTGTTGGAATGTTTAGGTGTTTCTTTTCCTCGATTACAATGTTTAATTTCAATTCTCTTTGTCTTGTACGTATGAGGAACTAAACCCCCCTTGGCTAGGGGGGATTCGAAATACATGTTTATGCTTGCAATATGATTTGATTACTTCCAATTGCGTTTCATAAGTTGTGGATTCAATTTGTTTAACTATTTGATTGATAACCTATTTATGTATGTTTATTGAGAATGCACGCTTAATTTTCATGCATGAATATGACGCTAGAATATAAGTGAGTTTCACCTAATAGTTATGAACTTATATTCACAAGTAGTGGAGGTTGCTTATAAACAATCGCGTTAAGTAAATTCTTGGCATAAGTTTCATGCAATCATAGTAACGAATGCCTCGTCAACACTTATGGTTTTCAAAGAACTTAATGATTCTTGCTTGTATCTCTATTATGCAATTCATGTAAGGAACTTGTGGGGAATGCTTTGGGTTGTCGTATGCAATCATCCAATTCATTAACTTAAGGAAAACTTGACGGTTAATTTAAACGGACCTAATTAACCCGGGGTGTTGAGAATTCATGGTTTATTGAAAAGCAATTAGAAATCATTTTGTATGCAAGTATAACATGTGTGGAGATGAACCCCTTAGCTAGCTTCCCATCCATTCATTTCCGTCAAATTCGTATTTACAATTTGTTTTCTTTACAATCTATCCATTTTAGTTTAAATTCGTCCAAACCTCAATTCCCCCCCCCCCCCACATTTTGTTTAGTCTTAGTCTTATTCTATCTTATTTTGAGTTTTGCATTCTTTGAGTCTAGTATAGTGTTTTAAACTTGTTTTTACGTTTTTGAGTCAAATCCAAGTGATTAACAATCCCTCCTAATCCCTGGTCCAGAACGATCCCTACTTACATACTTACTACAATTGACAAAAAGAGGGTTTAATTTGTGTGCGTATAATGTTCGCATCAATAGCGAACTCTAAATCATACCCTAGAGGTGTGGGGCGAGGTTGCGTCACTTGAGCAAATGTATGAGAAATCACAGAATGTGTAGCTCCACAATCAATTAAGACTCTAGCAAAATAACCAAGAATGTTTAACGTACCCATGATCAGATCCGGGTTGTTTTGAGCATCCTGCAGAGAAATGTTATGAATACGCCCCTGGCCCTGCTGTCGTCCGCCGCGACCTCTGCTCGCCTGAACACCGCGACCCTGCGTGCCACGCCCCTGACTAGGCTGACCAGACTGCCTCGAAGACCCCGCACTACTTGAAGCAATCTCTCCCTGGTGAAATTGTCCTCCCTGAAACCACTGAGAACCGCCCACTGGAGCTGGAGGATACGGCATATAGCCGCCAGAATACTGAGGGTAACCACCCTGGGAATAGGGGTCATGGGGATATTGATACTCTCGGGGCATAAGGAACAGCATCACCCTGATAATGATAGACACCACCTCGACCTGCCTGCCCATAACTACTCGGACCCTGAATCTGCTGGATAGGTGCAGGTGGTGGCAAGAAAGTCTGCTGCGGCTTCTGCTGCTGACTCTGGGGGCATTACGCAGCGCGATGTCCCATCTGCCCACAAGTAAAACAACCACTGCTACCACGCCTACACTCACCAAAGTGCCGACTATTACACCTACGACAAAGTGGGGCTCTACCTCGGCCACCATCACCCTGTCTCTGGCCTCGAGCACCACCAGCAAATCTACCTCCACGTCCCTGACCAGTGGCGCTGAAACCACCGCTAGAAGAACTAGAACTAGTACCACCCCTCTTGAAATTCTGGGTCTGACGAGGCCCGAGCGACGTTTGACCTTTACCCTTAACATCTTTCTTCTGATTACCGTTCTTCTCTTCTTCATCACTCTCGCTCGTCTCAGAATCCTCAACTCTCAGAAGAACCTCGTAGAAATCCTAGTAAGTATCACAGTGAGTAGTAGTCGCCATCGAACGCCATCTCTTCCTAGTGCCTAAGCGAAAACGACGAAGCATCTCCGCCGGATTACTAGCAATCTCCGGATGGTAGCGAGACAAGTCAGTGAACTTCCAATAATACTCATTCGCTGTCATCTTCCGCTGTTTCAACTCAGTAAATTCCTGCTTCTTACGATCGATGTACTCAGGGGACACAAACCTTCTCTTGAACAAGGCAATGAAAACATTCCAATCCGTCTTCTGAGCTGGAGTCAAACGAAGAAGTTCCTGCTCCCACCAGGCTGCAGACTCCGTACCCAGAAACCATGAGGTCGTCTCGACCCATCTCTCAACAGGAAGGTTCCCCTGATTATGCAATACTCGGAAAGTCTTCTCGATGTGCTCTAACCAACGCTCTGCTCCCTCGTGCCCCTCATGACCATGGAACTTATCCAATTTCAGATTGTACATAGTCTCCAGAAGAGTCCTCTGGGGAAGGCGAATTGCCGACTGAATGGCGGTAGCAATAGCTTCCCCCAGCTGAGCAATATCGGGGAAACTAGGCTCATCAAAGTGACGTGTTTCCCGACGAGGCGGCATAATTCTGACAGAAGACACCAAAACCATTAGAGTACTCACACAAACACAGGACTGCCAAACCTAGGCTCTGATACCAAACTGACACACCCCGACCGAAATCAGGGCGTGCTGGCCGCCACGCAAAGGAGACGTAACCATGTGCACGTGCGCAAGCTAATAAAAGTAATATAAAAGTACGAATAATTTAAAAACTAGCATACATAATGTAATAAGATAAGTGCTAGCGTAAGTGAGACGCTGAATTCAGAGCATAAAGCCTACAGCAGTCCAAAGGAAATGATACGACAATAGTACACCCGAAGGTGACCCTACACTGGTGAGTATCTGTCAGAAATGCCGGGACGCCCTCTGGGAAAACCACCGAACCTACTAGACCACTAGAACCTGGAGGGGCGCAAAACAAAAGCGTGAGTGGGCAAAAACAAAGTTCTTTGAAAACCATTTAGTAAAATACATTCTAACCCCTCGCCGTAAAACCTGTATACTTCCCAGAAATAAACATATATACGTATGTATAAATATGCCAATCATGCTCAAGGGTATGCCAATCATGCTCAAGAATGTGCCATGTCAAAGCCTTATAATGGTATGCAAGTGCTCAGGTATAAATCACATCAATAGCATAACATCTGGCAGCTGGAGTCACCTAACGTGACCTGTACAGCTGCATATAGAGCTCAAATCTCAAACTAAATAACTGAACCTGCCCACGAGTCGGAACCACCTAAAGTGGTCTGTACGACAAGCCTGGGTGTAATATGTATGAACACTCAAGTGCTGCGATCACGTGAAAGCTGTGCGAATAATCGCGGGTCACCTACGAGTCGGAACCACCTAAAGTGGTCTATACGACAAGACTGTGCACCTAACTTGGATCCAAGCTGAGCGTGTGGTGCGGGAGGTGAACAACACGTGAAGGACTGTGCCCTACTCTGGGCGGGAGCACTAACACCGGGGGTGCAGGTTATGAGCTCTCTAAGCATCTCAAACCACTACTGAATATATAAACATGAATACCACTTACCTGGCACTTACCTGTGCGTCCACAGCACCAAATATGCATATGTATATGTATGTCACTACTAATGCATGCAATGATGCATAAACGATAATAATATAGTGCATGGCATAAAACAATTAACCCTTTTTAAACAATTTCTGGGAAAATAAATGTATATAGGTATATACGGAAAACCAAAAGCCCACTCACTGGTATGTGGAAGGGTCGTAGCCCCCCTGTCTCGAGTGCGCATGCTCGTCCTCGGGATAGGAATCACCTATATGCGAAATAACTATAAAAACGTTAATTTTAAAGCACATAACCTAACTTTCGTAATAACTTCTCATACATTGCTCAAAATGGACAATTGAATATACCAACGTGCTCTACACAACCTCAGGATCACAACCATATTTTTAGAAAAAAATTTCTCCACCGCACGCGCCCCCACACGCCGGCCAAAGCACGGCCACACGCGCCGGCCACGTGCAGGCACGTGCGATGCACACGAACGGCATCAACTGACGCCGTGAGGAATATTCCGTTAGTCCTAACGGATTCCGTCAACGGCGTCAGGAATATTCCGTCAGATTTGACGGAATATTCCATCTTCTTCCCCGTTCAATCTCGCCAGAAAACTGGAAAACCTGCAACCTACGTTTTCTCACTCGTTTCTCAACCGTTTTTCACAAATTTTGCACCAAATTGAAGCTTAGGACTAGTAGAACACGATCCTACAAGTTTTAAGGCCTAAAAACTACTAGATCATACCTGTCCATAAACTCCAAAACCGGCCAACTTCGAACCAGGTGATTCCGACGTCCAAATTCGTCCAACGAAGCACTCCGAGGCTCCTTGGGACACCTCCAAGCTACCTACGAGCTTAAAAATCCCAAAAACGTGCTAAATAAACTTTGCATGAATAGTACTCAAAACTGCCATTGTCGAATCGACGTGAAAACGACGGATTTCTTACCTGAAAATGATATGATCGTGCTCCCACGAGCTTCACGATCTCGACTGTGCCCTTGGTTTCCTCGATCTGCTAAGGTTTGAGGGGTTTTGGGTTTGTCCGTACGTTCGAAGGAAGAAGAAGAAGGAATGAGGACTCAGGAAAGAGAGAGAAAGACAGGGAAAAGACAGAGGGAGAGGGAAAGTGACAGTGTGTGTGTGTGTGGCCCAACACTTGCCAACACCACACAAAACAACCAATAACATAACGTAACAAACTAGGGGTAAAAGGGTCAGTTCACATGTACGTTTCGATAGTTTCGGGACGGGATATCACATCTTTACTTGTGAAACCAAAGTCTTAAATTTGATTTCCAATTTTAATATCAATTTACTTACTCTTTAGTCCTTACTTTATTATTGTACATATATTGTTATATCAAAAAAAAAAAAAGAACTGTTGGTAGCACTAAAAAAATTTCATTCTACACTCCTCATAAGTATATTTTTTTTTCTAATTATATAAAATCGTGAGTGAGAAATAAGGTTTTTTTAAGTGCTAATAACAATTTCTAAAATAAATAACAAACAATTTAGTAGTAAATTTAATAATTTATACTTTGTAAGCGCTTTCTACAATATTAATTCAATTTTAATTAGCTTGTTGTTGATATGAGATACGGTGCGCGTTTTCATTTGCAATATTATCAAATAATAAAGGTAATAAATTACGGGATGAGATATAATTAAAAACTAATTAGGAACTAATTAAATAAGAGTAATGTTATTCATATCATGTTTTTTTACCATATTTCTATACCACCTTAGATGGCATCTGATGTGGATAGCCACATCATTTGAAAATTTTGCAAAATCCAAGAAAATGAAGGAGAAAGACTCCTCGTATACCACAATCATCATTTAATTAACTAATTTTTCTTAATTATTAGTTTATTAAATAATGAACCAAATTAAAAAATTTGATTAATTCAAATGATGTAGTTGCCCACATCAAATGCCACCTAAGGTGGTATGAAAATATGGTACAAAAACATGGTATAAATATCATAATTCATTAAATAATGAAATACCCACGTGGGTGCTAGCGGCGGCCCGGGGGGGGAGGGGGGAGCATCCACTTTGCAACAGTAGGAAGCTTGAGAGCCCTGTTGATGTCAATCTGAACGCCTAAGTTGCTACTGTTGTTGGCGAGCAAGTAGCACAAGCACATCGGGTTGCCTTTCACGAGCCTCGCCAGCTTCGGGCGGCACGGGTTATCTGGCTTGGTCAAATTGTTGCCTTCCTCCACGTACATCAGGCAATCTGATAGCCCCAGCAGGCTCGTGTAGCAATCCGTCGTTGCCGGCACCGGTGCTTGATGCGTCATGAAAAAGTATTGTCATCAACAACATGATAGAACCGGCAGCAATGGCTTTGCTCATTTTGTTGCTCTATATTAGCTCTTTGGTTTTTTTTTTTTTTTCCTTCTCAAGGTACTTTGGAGGTAGTTAGCTATTTGTTTTTTTTTTGGAAAGGGAGTAGGGGGTGGGGTTAATGCATTTAATTTCACCGTCGTACTTTTCTTGTTCAGTGGTGAACTACAAGTGCCTAGTATTCAAGCGGGTACTTTATGTGTCTTAAAATAAATGGAGGGGTACAAAAAAAATATATCATTTTTTTTACTTTTATTACGACATATGGAATACCATTTGAGTACTCAATACTTGGCGAATTCTCTCCACATTTGTCTGTTTTTGTGTTTCACCCTAATTTGCTAACTCTAACCAACTATGTACCTTCTAAATCTTTATTGGACATTTTTTTTGGTCAAACTAATTTACTTCCATTAAATAAAAGGCAAGTACAAAGAAAAAGGGAGCCTAAAAGGCAGCCCAGTACCTAAATACAAGCCCAACAAAAAAAAAAAAAAAAAAGTAGATAGGCCCAAAAGTGGCCAGCTAAACAACTACAAAAAAAGCCTAAGACTGGAACGGAACTAGCAACCACTAGATGTGCCTCCATTGCAAGGCCACCACCACCACCAAGAGAACGAACCAATGAAACAAATGGATCAATAGAAAATAGGGGTGAGCAAGTCACCCGCGTAGTGAGCGATCTAATAATCCTACCAGATAGTGCTAAAAGCACTTTGACAGCCACCCAATACTCGAGAAGAAGCACACGAGCTGAGTAGCAGAAGCCAATGGTTGAGGACACGGGATGAAAAGTAGCACCGGAGCAGGAGAGGGCCACGAAGGTCTAGATCTCAAACCAGCTCATGGGAATTGAGACAAAGTTTCTGATAGGGGCATATTTATGCACCTTAGTTTAGCTTGTCTTGTGCATTTAAAGTGTTTTTCCTTAGTAAAGTAGTCTTTTAAGCTAGTTTTATGTATTTTCAGGATTTAAGGGCAAAGTATGCAAAAGGATGCATTTTGGAGCCTTTTGGAGCAATTAGAGCTTGGAATGGATATCATATGCTTGGAGCCAAGAGGATGGACGAAATTGAAGACTTGAAGATGATGATTCCTACTTAAACAAGGTTTCCTACTTGAAGTAGGAAAGTTAAATCCTAAAAGACCTCATGTTTGAGCAACATTGAAGACTCCTATGCATTTTAGAACACAAATCAAGCCTTCCTTGCAACCTAATTGCCTTGCTGTGGCCTTCCATAAGTGGTTCCCTTCCTTGCCGTGCAAGAGAGGTCTTTATTTCCTATTCTAAGTCATTAAAACACATTCCTTTGTCACCTAAATCTCAGCCACATCTCACATACTTTTTCTATCCCAAAATCCCTGCCTAATTTCAGAATTAAACCACATTCCCCTTCTCACAATTGAATGCCGCAACTACCTTCCCTTTTCCTTTTTAATTTCTGACTTTAAGACCCTTTTTTCCTGATGGATTTGGGGTCTAAATCCTTTCCTCAACTATGTAATAAACTCTAGGGATTCTTTCTCTCAAATAAATACCAAGGCCGCACCTTTCATTCACCCTAATCACTCACATACACAACCTGCCATCATTCACAGAAACAACCCTTTGAAGCCGTGCATCACACATCCATTCCAGCTTTCCCCCTTCATTATTGCAGCCACCATTCACTCTTTAATCATTCACTCACATGCCTTCCCAACAAATAATTCAGCCACATGCACCCATCACCTAGAACAATCCCATTGCCGTGCATAACATTCCATTTTCCAGCTTTTCTCCTTCATTGAAGCCACACTTCCACATGCATTCCCTCTTTAATCATTCACTCCCTAGCTGTCATTCCACATGCATTCCCTCTTTAATCATTCAGCCACATTCTCTCCCATTCTCTCCCTATAAAACCATGCAATGCATTCATACAAAGGACACACCATCTTCCCCTTAGAAGCCGTGCATCACACATTCATTTCCAGCACCCCCCTTCCTTTTCCAGCATATATTTCTCCTCCATTGCAGCCACTCCAACCACTCCCCATCCCTCCAAAACACTACCCTACCATCACACATCCATTCCTCCATACAATTACCACCCCAAAACCTGTCCTTAGACCTTGTGCCACAACAAAGAGGAGGAGAAGAGGGCCTAAACGTTCATACAATTCAAGTTTGAGTTGTTGGAATTTTTAGGTGTTTTCTCTCTTTGATTTCAATGGTTAAATTTACTTATCTTTATCTTGTACGTATGAGGAACTAAACCCCCCTTGGCTAGGGGGAATTCAAAACCATGATCATGCTTGCTATATGATTTGATTACATCTAATTGCGTTTCATAAGTTGTGAATTCAATTTACTTATCTATTTGAATTAAATTGATTTGTGTGTGTTGGTTGAGAGTGCACGCTTAATTATCATGCGTAAATCTAATGCTAGGATATAAGGAAGTTTCTCCTAATCGTTACAAACTTATATTCACAAGTAGTAAAAGTTGATGACCTCAATTGCGTTAAGTAAATTCCTGGCATAAGTTTCATTCAATTCATAGTAACGAATGCTTCGTCAATGCTTATGGTTTTCAAAGAACTTAATGATTCTTGCTTGTATCTCTATTATGCAATTCATGTAGGGAACTTGTGGGGAATGCTTTGGGTTGTCGTATGCAATCATCCAATTCAATAACGTTAGGAAAATCTGAGGGTTAATTAGTGCAATTCACGGTTAATCTGGGGCGTTGAGAATTCATGGGTTATTGAAAAACAATTAGAAATCGTTTTGTGTGCAAGTATGGCATGTGTGGAGATGAACCCCTTAGCTAGCTTCCATTCCATTCATTGAATCCAAATTCGTTTTAAAATCTGTTTGTTTTACAAAGTTTTAAGTTTTGTATTTAATTTCGTCCAAACACAATCCTCCCATATTTTGTTAAGTCTTAGTCATTACAATCTATCTTATTTTGTGTTTTTAAGTATTTGGAGTCTTGTGGACTTGTTTTGAGTTTTTGTTAAGTGAGTTAAGTGTTTTAAAGGTTAGTTTTATTTATTTGAGTCAGTTTAAAGTGTTTAGCACCCCTAGTTAATCCCCGGTTAGAACGATCCCTACTTACATCATTACTACAATTGTCACAAATAGGGTTTAATTTGTGTGTCATATTCATAACGCATCAGTTTCATAGAACAAAGCTCAAGGAAAGCCATCAAAATAGAAAGAGGGGGGAGTCAGGTTGCCACCGACCCTAAGACGGAGCAATGAGCTGCAGCTAGGAGGGTTTTTTTTCTTTCTTGAAGGCAGAGAGAAAGAAATGTTAGAGAGAGGAGAGAAAACGCGTTACTCCAAAGGGTATTAATTTTCTTTATTGAACATTTGATATTAATTTTCTTTCACAATTCTGTATTCTCTTTGGCATTTCTCTATTTTCTCTTTTATACTTTAATTTTATTTTGATTCATTAATTCACTGTTAATTTTTTTTTTTCAAAATAATATACGAGTCGAGAAATGAAGAGTGCAAAAATCACTAGGCATTGTAATCTAAACATGCTGACACTAATTTTATTTTTCTAAATGTAGATATAGACCAAATTTCACTAATGAACCATGTGCTTTCTGCTTGGGGTCAACCAACTTTGATATATTTTAGTTTGTTAATTTACCATGAAAAAGAATGAGAATATACAAGATTGAGTATGAGATAAATAACCTCGTGGTATAACATATCTTGATTTTTTAGGTATGAAAAGATCTGAGATACCAAGATGCATATATTTTACCATTCATTGGTTGTTAGTGAATACAAGAATGAGAATCATACTCATTCCTTACAAATTTATTCATGTTGTAGGCCTATTTTACTGAGGGAAAAGAGAGGGAGATGGCTCGCGGAAGACATAGAGAGAATAAAGAATTTGGTGATTCTGTGGTGATTATTTCTCACCCCATATTACCTTTATTTATACTGATAAGTGAGAGAGAATCTTACTCCCCAAGGAATACAATTATAACTAGGAAACTATCTATAAGATACTATAGAATCCTACTAAAATTTACACAATCACATTCCTAATGTAGCACTCCCCCTCGAGTGTGTAAATACCTAAACAAATGCCGTATCTATTACATCCCATCCCGAAATTGATCGTATTTTGTTCCCTGACACTAGGAAATTACAAAAATGCCTTGATGGGCTAAATGAAAATCCTGCATGGAAATTCGTCGTGGAAAATTGAGTCCATGGTCACTCTTGGACCCTTTTTACGTCTTTTTAGATAATATGTGTCCTTATGAACACATGAGTGCGAACTCAAATGATTTACGCACATTTTCCAACAAGGGGCAAAATAGTAATTTTGCACTATTGAGAATCTATTACTTGTTTATTGAGACAACTGTGGGTTGTCAGTATTACGGCTACAAATTGTGATATTGAGGGCTTATTCGTTGGACTCATTAAGCAAGTGGGCAAGTATGACCGTCTACAATACTATTTTATTAATTAGGCTTTATGCCTAACTAATTATTGTTTGGGTTTGACCCAAAGACACAGACACACACATATTCTCAGAGTACTTGACGATACGAATGTGTCGGCACATGCAAAATTGAATTTAGAGTTGCAATGAAGATTCTACGAAACATGGAATGTCGAGGGCAATTTGGTAATTTCACGTTTGGGAGATATTTTTCTATTTGTCTTTTATGGCTTGTTTTGTGAGCCAAGTGGAGCCTACACCCTACTCCACCTCTCCCTAATGTCTCTTGCATCTCCTTGTTTCTTTCCCTTACTCTGTCTTTTTTTTTTTTTTCACTCTCAGTCTCTCTTCCCCTTCATCCCTCTCTAACTCTTCATTCTCTTTGTGAAACACAGAGAAACATCGAAACAACTACCAAAAACTCCCCACTCTGGCAAAAATCACCACCCAAAGAGCCTAGAGCACAAAACCCAGATCAAGGAACCTTCAAATTTGAGTGGATCCCGGCGAAGGATTGACAAACTCGACCAAGGTAGGGTTCTAGACCATCGGATTTGTCTTCCTCTCGTCTTTTGTTGAAGATTGATTCATTTTGTGCTTGTTTTGGCGAGGTTTGAGTGTAGAAATGATGTGAGGGTAACAAACCCAGATTTTCGGCAAGGACGGCACCGCGAGATTCCCAGGCCATTTTTTGGCCATATCCAACCACAATTTGGCTCTGGGATGGTATATTCTTGTTCCTTATTCCATAAGCTTTAAATCCGTATAAAATATGTTAAAAATGATTGAGAAATGAGCTCGAATCGAGCTCTGGAACCTCTACCCAGAAATCAGCCACTTTTAGGCCATTGGGGAAAGCGAGTACACCTTGTATTAACTGCGCATGGCTGCATGTGGAAGTGTGACAGTGCGTGTCATCTCAGGGGTCGCCCCATGGTGGCCTATGCGGCGGCGCGTAGAGGAACCTGAGGTCCTTTCTTAGGATTTTTGACGTGCTGACTCAGAATTCGTGCTCCGTTTTCTCAAATTCAACCGTTTTAATATAGTTCCTTTAATAGCCGTACCTTGTTCAAATATGCAAGTTTACGTTCGTCTGTAGTATTGACATTAATGGTTTCATTTCTAAGAGAAAGGCACCTCAAAGACCTCTGAAACCTGCGAGGCAGGTTTGACTCGATGACATGATTGTGAGGCATGATTCTAAAAAACGCTAGGTGCTAGTCAGGCGACGGGCTGGCGCCTAGCGGCTAGGCGGGGTCTAGACGGGCCCCTAGGTGGCCTTAGATAAATTTCTTGTATATCTTGTAAATAAGTGCATATTGACACTTACAAGAAATTATCCTTCAATGAAATCCATGGATAATATAATAAAAGAATGATAAAATGCAAAAAGAGTATCCAACAAGTCCAAAATTTAAAAATACATTAAGCATATATGCCATATAATCATAGTGAGGAGTATTGTAGGATGACATGTGTACAACAAGTTCACAATTTAAAACCACATAAAATGCAAAATAGGAGGAAAATAAGGAAATGTCGCAAAGTTACAAAGCTAGGCATCAAACTCTTCTTCACCATATCCCTCCAAGACTCTCTCTATGTCAGACTCAAACTCAACTTCATCATCCCTTTCTTCTTCTTTCATGTCCTCATCCGATATAAAATCTTCTTCATGAAGTTTTCTTCAACATTTTTAGAACTCCCCCCTAAATTTTTTTTTTTTTTAATTTTTTTAATTTCAAAAAAAAAAAAAACCACCTAGCCACCTAGCACCGCCTAGAGACCAGCCGATTTTTCCAACCAATTTGCAAGAAAACGCCTCGGGTCACCATCGCCCAGTGCCTAGGCGGCCACCTAGGCTGTTTTTAGAGCACTGTTGTGAGGGGAAGCTCCACTAGTGCAAGACCAATGTTCTTTGGAACCACAGTGGTAATACATATCAAGATCAATAGAAGCTTGATTTGTTTGAGCTTTGCCCTTATTCTTGAAGTTGGGAGCCTTAGGGCCTAGGGAATCGCTTCCTCCCATGGGTAGGCCTTTGCTCTGTTGACCTTGGGCCCATGGCTGAGAGTTGGACCGTTTTCCATGGCCATGACACTTCTTGCGTCCCTTCTGGCCTCGAGAAGTGGTGGCATGCGCTTCAGGCTCAACGTTCGAGCCAATAGGTTTAGCTTGATGATTCCACATCAATAGTTGGTTTTGTTTTTGAGCAAGTAGTAAGACATAGATCAAATGGTGGCTCCAAGACTGTTGGTTGTGAGATGGAGCTCCAAATTATGAATCTACTTTCGGTAGTTTCTTCTAGAGACTTTCAAAGTAGTAAAGTCGAGTTTGTTTAAGTTCAACATGTCGTTACAATGGAGGGAACAAGATTGTGGTTAGCCTTATGGAAAAGTAAATATCCATAGACATAAACTAGAACATTCATATTCTATAGCCATGTTTTGGATGAAAACTTTGGGTTTTAAAAGCACTAAATTCAAAACTACTAAAAGTTCGATTTTAGATGAACTTCTGGTTCTTAAAAGGGTACCGACAATAACATAGAATACAATATACAATATAGTGTAGTGAATTTAAGTTACTTTGGGGACCCATAATGAGTAGTTTCTGGACTACAAAAGAATGTAAACCATTCAAATAAAAAAATAAAATATTTAATCGTAATTCATAAAAGTGGATTGCAGGCCAAAATGATGTCTTTTGTCAAATTTATAGATTGTACGTCACTAAATTAATTCAACAGGCCGAGCCCCAGCGAGGGCCAGCAGTGGAAGCAAGAAAAATATAGAGGTTCAGGCCATATTTGAGCTAGATGGCTGCAAGCCATGCCCAAAAAAAAAAAAAAAGCCTTAAAAATGGGTATGGTCCGCGACCAGCGCACCCTAGCAAAAACAGGGTTCGAGCTGGAAGCAAAAACAAGCTCAAGATGGACTTGAACCGCAAGCGGGCAGCAGCCCAACAAGGGGCTTAGGCCGAGAAGGAAGCCTCGCAAATGCAGGCCGTAGAAAACAAGGGCTTGGGTCGAGAAGGCACCCCAGCATCAGCTGCAAGCCACTACGCTGGAGCAGCATAGCAAGGCTAAGGTGGGCTGAGAGTAAGAAATAGCCCAATAAAAGCTGGGGCTTACTAGAGGAGAAGCCCATAGGAATTGGGCTTGGTCCGTGCAGGGCTACAAAACCAAACATCAAAACAGTGTCGTTTTGAGGCTACTTCAGGTATGGCTTGGCTTGGTGAAGCGCGGTTCGGCGCAGCTCAGCTCGGCTTTAGGGCCGTGTGCAGTGCAACTCGGCTCGGCTCAGCTTAGGGTTTTGGAAAAAAAAAACTCAATTTGCTTCTATTTTCTTATTTTTCCTTGCCCTCACATACTTCGACATAGCAATATCCAATAACTTAGTAAAATATAATTTTGCGTTAGCAAAATCATCATAATAATATTGGGAATGCATGAACGATATAATTGAGCAATTTATGCAATATAAAGCAGCAATGTATTAAGATTTATGTATCATGGTGAATGTTTTTATGCTATCAAGGCTTATAAATAATCGATTTGTGTTATAGAAAGCTTGAATTGGATGGAAACGAATAAAGCCCTTGAATGCTAGGTGTATACGAACCTCCTCTAATAACCTTGAGTTCTTTAGCGCAACAACGAGAGTGTGCTGATAACGTGTTGTAGGCTTATTTTACTGAGGGAAAGGAGAAGGAGAGGGTCGATGGCAGACATAGAAGAGAGGAGAGAATTTGGTGATTATTTCTCACCTATTTGTGCTTTTATTTATAGTGATAAGGGAGTCAGAATCTTACTTCCTGTGAAATACAATTATAACTAGAAAGCTATCTAAAAGATACTATAGAATCCTACTAGGATTTATACAATCACATTCTTAATGAATTTAGGATTGCAACAATTCCTTGTAAATAAGCATGCCTTTAGCATTAGATAAGATTGTTTTATAACTAAAAAAAAAATTAAGTGTTAGATTGAATTTACATGTTAGTCCTTTGGTGTATGTACATAAATCAAGGCATTGTCGTAAATAATTTAAGTGCATAGGGATATCGACCATATTCAAAGTATAAATCTCACATCAAGAAAGAAGTGATTTTACATTATTTTATCAGTAGTTATGTTACTTCCCATAGGTAATTACTAATTAGAGAATAAGAATAATAACAAAGCTTAAGTATAAACATCTGACAATCCGGCAAAGTTCCCAACAATATTATTATTAGGGTGGTGCTGCCCACATTTATTTTTACTTCTCACACGCTCATCTGAATTTTCGACCATTAGAATGAATAAATTAAAGAAGGTTAATGAGAAAAAATTAATAAGAATATGTGGAAAGTAAAATAGAATGTGTGATATCATTATTGTATTATTATTATTATTATTATTATTATTAATTTCTTATTTGTGCTACACATTAACATATATGTGCATAATTTGATCAAAGAAAAACAACAAAATTTGTTCCACCTTATACAAGCTTTGAAGATTTGTATGTATACATTCTGTTTTGGTTATCAAAATTTGGAAACTTTCTATATTTTTTATAGGCCTATTTGTCAATTTGCCTCCTGAATTTGTATGCAGCTACCAATTTCATCCTGAATTTTAATTTTAGCTGATTACTCTCTTAAACTTTTATAAATAGCCAATTTATTTTAGCTGATTACTCTCTTAAACTTTTATAAATAGCCAATTTTCCTGTTGGTGTTAGACTTTAAAATTTACATCCAATTTTCCATCCATCTTGATCACGGAAACAACACATGACAATTGTATAAGGGCAAAAATGATGAAAATTGGATGGATGAGAAATTGAATGAAAGTTTTTAAAATCTAACGCCAATGGGGGGAATTGGCTATTTATAAAAGTTCAGGGGGTAATTGGCTAAAATTAAAGCTCAAAGGGGAAATTGGCTAATTAAAAAAGTTCCAGAGGTAATTAGCTAAAATTAAAGTTCAGAAGAAAAATTAGAAGCTACATATAAGTTCAGGGGACAAATCAACAAATACCTTGTCTTTATACCAACGTTTTTCTTCTCTTTTGTGGAAAACTTAGGAAGAGATTGGTATATATTGGTGGGTTGGTGGCACAAAACAAAACATGATACATCACACCCCTAAAAATCTAATAAGGAGGTCCCACAAGAGAGTCGACTAGTATTTTTGATCTTTCTTCACAATCGTTGCTGCTGTTACCTTGCTGGAAGCCTGAAAGTGTTTTATTTCTCAATCTCATAGTAGCCGGTTGGAAGTTGATGCCCCAGAAGACACGAGAGATATTGTATAAAAAAATACGATCTGATACATTAAGTGTTATAATATAAGTGAATAGACACTTAAAACAAATAAAAATTCTCTTCACTTGTATTATGACACAGTATACCGAGTCAAATTTCCAGTATACTAAAAACTCTCTCCATAAGACACAGTTAGCTAGCTAGTAGCACTTAAAATGCTACGCAATAGTTGAAAGGGAGGTCGAGCCATAAACACCAGCATTTAACATACATTAAAAAGATAAATAGCTAAAGCATGTATTTCTAAGTAAACTCTATAAATGCGTCCGAGGTGTCCATGTTGTCGACGTTAGAAATATTTTGTGTTCAACAACTAAGTGTTTATAGTGACGAGTTATCACATAAGTGCAAATTCAAAGATGTGACATTAGCTATAAAGCATAAATCATTGTCTCACACAACTTTTGAAAGATATTTTATTATCAGATTGCATATATAGTTCATAATATATGTGTTTATTTGCTTAAGTCTTGAACTTGTTGACAAGTATTACTATGTAAATGCAATTTCTTAATACGGGATCTAGAAAAGCTATCATTTTTTTGAAATATATTCTTATATATAAATAGAGCATCAGTTTTGAGAGGCTTCACAGTATAGACAAACCAAAAAAAGTCATTGCTCTCTTCTCTTTTTAAAGTTGCAGAAATATAATTTGTGTTAGGATTTGTCCCTGATTTTACAATATTTTAGTTCCAAAAGAGTGAATTGCCCAAAATGCCCCTAGAGGCGAGATTGTTGACTTTCGATTACTGTCATTTCGTGACGCATACAAGCAATTATTTTACCATATTCTCAAAGTACTCAACCATAAGAATGCATATGCGTAAGTGGAATCGAATTTGGGGTTACAACGAAAATTTTATGAAACCACAAAACTGAATGGCATTTTAGTAAATTCACTATTCTAGATATTTATCCTTATTATTTTATTTTTTTTTCCTTTGGGATATTTGTGTTCCATGGGACCCACCCACGTGGGTCTCCTCTTCCCTTTGTCCCCGTGTCTTCTCCTTTCCCAGACACTCGGATCTCTCTTTCTTTCTAACACTATCATTTCCATTCTTTCACTTAAACTCTCCATCCTTTTCAAACTCTATCTCTCTCTTTGCTACCTGTGCAAAGTCGGACTAAACCACCACCAAGTTGCCACTCCGGCGAGCATCACCACCACAAACTTGAAGCCTCACCTTGTCTCAACCGTAAAACCAGATACCTAGACCTCGAGTTGCAAATGCAAACCTAGGCCGCGACCTCTATGTTTTCTGGTGAGGATCTTGTAAATTTTAGTGTAGGTTAGTCTTGAAAATACTTCGGGTGAATCTCCCTTGTCGTTTAGTATTAAATTTAGGTATATCATATGATTTTGGATTGGTTTTACGGTAGATTCAACTCGGGGGAAACTTCCCAAGTTATCCGACGAGGAACCCGAGCTTTGCAAACTATTGCCAGCCAACTTTAGCCACAACTGAGTCCCACATAAGTAAATTTTGAACCCTTACCTCATGAACTTTATTCCTTCATTTTGACTTTTGTTTCATTGAAAATGATTGAGATTTGAGCTCGAATGGAGCTTGGGAAGTTTCTCGGCCAAATCCCTACAAAATCCGGCCTTTTTCTTCACTAGGTTCGATGGGTGCAACTTGCTAGCCCAAAACGGGTAGACCTGACCCGATAGCCCAAAACTTGGATCCAACCCGGGATCCGACACATTGACATAGACCAAACTTGGTTCCGATCCGATTCATACCAAAATCTGGAAGGAATATTCCCTTAATATTTGACACACCCCAACCCCAATAACACAAGTTATGAGGTTGTGATGTGTTGCCCGACACTAAATTGACCATATGACCCCATTTGAAGATGACGTCACAAGCCAACTCAATGATGAAGCCATAGTAAGATAATTATGATGTGTAAGAATTTGACCCATAAGAAGTTCATTAAATAATAAAATCCTAAGCTGCTACATAACTATTTATCATTCTCCCCACTTGGGGACACAAATTATATTGGGATTAACTCTGTTATTAATCACAACACATCAGAACAGCTAGAAGTTTCACACAATAGTAAATACAACAGAGTGCAGTGCTATTCATAATCAAAAGTACGATCATGTAAATGTTATAAGATAAAACTGCAGTAAAGGAGCCATCACCCAAAGTCCAGAGGATGAAAGCCTCACTGCCAAGCCCACTCATCCCTACCGGTGTTCTCCTTAATATTGTTATGTCCTGAAGAGGTCGATAATACAAAATGTGAATGGACCAGTTTTATCACTGTTATAAATCATCTTAAACATAATAACCCCTCTTTTGAAAACATATATAGCTAAAACTATATAATATAATACTACCATAATAGTAAAATCTCATTCATCAATATTAATGAAAAACCATCAAGTCTAAGTTCATAAATCATACATTGCGTCAATCAAATATGCTAGTGTCCACTAACATAAGTATAGAAAGCAGGAAGTACACACACACACACACACACTAGCATCAACTAGTTAATCTTAATACTAGTAATATTCATCATCCCTAGCATCCACTAGGACAAATATAACCTGCAAACAAATCTAAGGCCGAAGATTGATATACGATTCATCACATGATGACCACGAATGATCTAACGATATTATTAATATCGTCATGAGTCTCATCCAAGACTAACATAACAATATGCATCCATATATTAAGCATTAAAGTGCATACGCAAATAAATAAATAAATAAATATATATATATATATATATGTAAGTACATTTGGTTTTTCGAAGGGGTCCACTCACAGGTAAGCAGAGCGTCCCTCACAATTAGGCTCCTTGCATGAATCCTTCCGATCCTCAATCAAACTTGTGAATACCAATATAAGCTAAGATAAGCTTATATCATCATTTTAATGGAACATAGTCCAACCTACCATCTAGGCTTCGAATTAGCACAAACGGATAGCACCATGTGATTTATAACACCGAAAAACTTAGGGTTAGGTCTTAAGTATGTCACACGCCACCGTGCTCTGGCCACTCGACACTACACGCCACTGCGATGGTGTCACACGCCGGCACGCACTAGGAAACACGTGCCGCCATAATCGTCGTTGCGGTTCGGCAAATAGGTGTCGCACTTGCCGTTGTCGGTGCCATGCGCCGGTGTGGTGAGATTAAAACAGAGATAACGGAATATATCTTTTTTGTCGCTAGATTTTGTTAAAGTTAACGAAATCTCAACCTTCGCCGTTAAAACTAACGGTGGTCATCGCCAGTGGCTGTTTGCCATTGCCGAAGCCTCATTGAAAACTGCAAAATTGCACTGAGAGGTTGCAGAGGGTGGTTTTAGTCGCAAATTTCATAAATTTCACTTCTAAACCCATAGAAAACATCAATTAGAGGCTTATGGACTTACATTGAATCAATTTAAGAGGAATGGGGGCCGAATCCACCTTGAATTCAACAGATTTCCCATGAAAACCCTCACTGAATTCTGGAAATGGCAATCAGTGTGCATGCATGTCAAACTTAGCAAATTCAAACAAAAAATAAATGCATAAAGGTATGTAAATACCTGAGATCGAGTGGAAGTGTTCCCAAGCTCTAAAAATTGCACACTCACTAGAATTTGCATGGAGAAGATGATCGGAATCTAGGAAATTGCATCGAGAAGCATGCAGGGGTTTTGAACACGAAGAAAAAACATAATTTCATCAATCTCAGTTCTAAACAAGAAGGAACTAATATAAGAGCACTGCAAACCCAATCACCCTCGAACTCGATGACAATCTCGTCGGAGGTTAAAGATGAGCTTAGGCATGCATGTGCAGAGTGATAGAAGGTTTAAAACACATGAATTTGAGTTCAAACTGATGAAATATTTAGTTTCAATATAGCTAAAAGCCTAGAAATCAACAACAACGAAGGAATCTCACCTGAGCTAAGGTATGGGTTGTAACAATATTCCGTTAACTTCCAGATAACTTTAACAGAATATTCCATCTGAGGATAGAATATTCCGTTAAAGTTAATTATTGACTGTTCGTTGACTTTTGTTCGAAATTTTCTCGGAATCCCTCTTAGGCTAATTTTGGTGCCTCGAGTTCCTTTTTGGCATCCATTTAGTGAAATTTCAAAGTTTTAACGTAGTTAACCACCTCAGCGTCTTGGTTGACCTTTTTGTTAACTTTTGACTTTTCGTTGACTTTTTACAAAATTTGCCTGGGACCCTCCTCAGGGAATTGCGACGCCTTGATTCCAAATCCGCGCTCTATTTTCCCAAATTTAATCGTTGTAGTTGAGTTTTAGTAATGGATCTCAACATTATGCTTATGTGCGATTACAATCGGAGACTCTGGCTTTACAAGTTCGAATGGCTGCGACCTCGCAAGTATTTGTGAGTGGGTCTTTTCTTTTATATAGTATATATATTTGTTTAGTTTCCATATATATGCACATATCTAATAATGAATTTTCTATATGATGCCATACTTAAATTAACATTTATAACAAATGCCGTAATGAAGAAAATTATGAGATCATTATAAATCCTACGGGATGCCTTAATTATATTTACGGCCATGAATAGTATTATGTCGAATAGAATTATCAATTTACAGTTGCACAATCATAATTACGTTATCTGCTCATCGTGTGCTACGCTGGTGTTAGTACTCTCCCGGGCAAGGGCCAGTCTTCATGTGTATGTTCACATTGCATTGTACTCTCACTTTGGATCTATTGTAGGTGTCAATCCTGTCCTAGATTTCTATAGGCAATTAGGACTCGTATGAGATGCGTATTGCCCTAGTCTTCACATGATTGTAGTAGTAGAGCGTAAATCATTTTTACACCCAGTCTTGTTCATGTTAGAATATCTCTGCATGAACTCGTGTGTCAGCATATGTTGATGAGCACTTGATATGATTTGTTTGTTTATGCGAGAT
Organism: Pyrus x bretschneideri; assembly: GCF_019419815.1. Taxonomy (NCBI): domain Eukaryota; kingdom Viridiplantae; phylum Streptophyta; class Magnoliopsida; order Rosales; family Rosaceae; genus Pyrus; species Pyrus x bretschneideri. Next base: position 1,699,018 of record NW_025999806.1, on the reverse strand, counting down.
ATTGTGATTACTGGATGTTATATGTTTTATATGTGGAAATATTGTGAATGATTGCATTTCGAGATATTACTGTTCACGGTAAGTATTTTCATACTATACATAGTATGTTATATTTGGAAACTATACTTGTTTTACAATGAGGGGTTATTACGTTTTCGAAAAGGTTTTACAAAGCTTTATTTTTACACCCACTCACCCTTGTTTTTCACCCCTCAAGGTTTTAGTGGTTGAGCTTTCTTGTCGATGACGATTCTTGGCAAATGTTGGTATAAGAGATTAACTTCAATGGTATAATTCTCATTCTACTTTTGATGTACTTTACTTATGCTCTGAAATCACGTGTGAATTGGGTTCAATCACGCTCACATGCGCCATCTTGCATTTAGTCACTTTTAGGTTTAAATTTATTCATATTTTCCATGTCACTACACTATATGGCTTTGTCACCTTTCTGGTGTCAGCTAGCACAACTCGATTCGGAGTCCAGTGGACATTCCAGGCTGAGATGTGTCAGTTTGCATTTGCTAGACAAGCTCCACTTTTGTCCAATATTAATACGTTAAATTCTAAACAGGGTTTGGGCTGAGAAAGGATATCCTGAGTTGGAAGGCCATGGTTCTCGGCTCAGTAATTATTTTTCAAGCCAGTTTAATCCCAGCCCAAAGAAGCATTGACTCGACCAAGTCCTAATAGGAATGAGACTTTTAAAGGGTCAGATTCAGGCGTAACTCGGTCGAGTCTTGCTTGAATTAGAATTGCTAAGAATTAGGATGGGTTTTGATAAGATTTGCATTATTCTGAGGATTATAACCCATGCTTGATCAAATAAGAATGAATTAAGTGCATAAAGGGTTCAAAATCCTAATTCAAGCCAAAGAAGCTGTGATCAGATAGGATTTTCACCTATAGAATGCAGGAGAAGGGATAAAGAGATGATATCCAGGAATATGTCGAGGATGCGTAGTCCTATTAGGAATCTACCTCAGGAGACTGGTTTATCACGAAGTCCACCCTATAAATAGAATAGGTTGTGCAACGTGAGAAACCTCTTCAACTTAGTAAACAACTCAAAACACTCTAGGCGAAAACCCTCATGTGTGTGTGTCTATATATATATGAAGAACAACATGTGTGAAATTAAATTTGTAGAAGAAGCCCCCTTAAACGATTTTGATGTTAAGCTTCTTCAAGTACAGTGCGGCTGCATGGTTTCTTTGGTGGCGGTGGATGGTGAAGAGAAATAGGGTTTTGTTTCTAGTTCTAAAGCAATAGATAGAGAGAATGGAGAATTCTGATCGTCCTGAAGAGGGGCTTGTGTAAAAGTGATGCAAAACCCTAATTTTATATGCTAAATGAGGCTGTAGCAGTTTGCAAGGTGGTCCCAATCATTAAGCCAAGATTTTGGATTTTTTTCATTACTTGATATCCTCCAAATCAGGTTAGGAATCCCAATTACTTTACCATTTTGTTCTTGGTCTTCAAACAAGCCACATTCGCCTTGGATTCTTTATTTAAACTTAAATATAGGGAACAACGTTATGTGGACTTCAAAATAGCCAATAACTTTATGTGGACTTCAAAACAGGAAACAATTTTATTTGGACTTTAAAACAGGCAACATCTTTCCACGTTTGAATAAGGATCAACTCCAAAAATGCCATAGTTTCACTTCTTTTGCCTTCAAATGGATCCTAAAATACATATAACTGCACACTAACACAAAATGAGAAAAACACAATCAATATAACTCAAAATCATTACCAAGAGGCTAGAAATGCATGGTATAATGTATGAATAATAAGAGTTGTCAAATAGCCCCAAACTTGGTTTCTACTAGTCCTCAAGCAAAACTACGAGTAAAAAACACACAAAATAATAAAGCTCCATTTATTTTTCCTCCCTATATAAGTGTGATGTTGCCACTTAGTACTACGGTCTAATAGTATTTCGTTTCGCTTTACTCCCCCACCCCCTTAGTGTAGATAATATCATTTGTTAAAAAAAAGTGTGATGTTTGTTTCCATTTAGGAAATTGTTAGCCGGACTCTTTAGCAAAGCAAGTGTGGGCAGACACGTTATTATTTAAAAAAATAATAATAAAAAAAAAATAAAAAAAATAATAATAAAATTGACCATGAAAAACTCAACATGGCAGAAAACTTGAATAGATGTTGGGATCCACTTGCTAAAAAAAAAAAAAAAAAAATTAGAAATTGGCATGGAGAACACCAAACGTCCACTCCACTGTCTCATTAGTCATCATGCTTTATTTTTCATTTTACCCTTTAAACTTCAATAACCGTCAGTCCTATCTCCATTCACTAACCAAAAATTGGAGCTCATACTAAACTGAAAAGAAAAATTGCAGTAAAAGTGAAGCTTGGTCAGTCTCACATGAACTGTGGTGGGTCAAATTTCACTAGTTGTTTTAAGGTAATATATCAATATTTATGTTTGTCATTTTCAATGAAATAGACAAGAAAATTTATATATGGTGTGATATATCATGATGCTTTTTTCCTGTTGAATATATAAGAAGCCAAGCATATTTCTCGTGAAATTATACTTGATATTGTGATCATAATTCTTTTCAAGAGTTCTAACATTTAACTTAATGTATTTACAATGTTAATTCTTTTTTTTTTTTCGTTTAATATAGGTATAAGCATAACTATGGGCTTAAACATTGATTTAAACTCAAATGTCGAAGATTGTGACGAGGAGGTTGATGTAAATGTTGATGAAGATATAATACATGAAGAAGAGGACGTTGATGAAAATGATGGGTCGCTATATCCTTACATTGGTATGGAATTTGTTTCACTTGAAGAGGCAATATCATTTTACTTGAAGTACAGTAGATGTATGGGATTTGGTTTCAAAATCTAGTCGACGATCGAAGAAATATGGAGAATTTATTGATATCAAGTTTTCATGTAGAAGGAATGGGAAGAAGAGAGTGATGCAACTATCCACGACCTTATTGTAAAATAGATTTTCAAGCCACTTTGCATGTGAAAATAAAGGCATATGGAATTTGGGTTGTGCATGATTTTATCAAAGAACACAACCATGAATTGTTTCCCGAATATGCACACTATTTTCAATGTCATAGGAGTATTTCCTCTTTCGATGAGACCAACGTTGAGAACTTACATGCAGTAGGAGTGAAGATAAATATGATTTTGGCTGCACTGGCCAAGCAACATGGTGGATATGAAAATATTGGCTTCATGGAAAAAGATCATAGAAATCGTCTCGATAAAAAGAGATGTTTAGAACTAGCGTCGGGGGATGCTACAACAATGCTTGAGCATTTTATGTATATGCAGAGAATCCCAATTTCTTTTATGCAATGGATTTAGATGAAAATCAACGCTTGAGAAATGTTTTTTGGGTTGATGCAAAAAGTCGTGAAGATTATAAGACTTTGGAGACGTAGTCTCCTTTGATACTACAGATATCACAAATAGATACGAGATGCCCTTTTTTCTATATGTTTGTGTGAATAACCATTTTTAGTCAATACTACTTGGATGTGCATTGCTTGCCGACGAGACCGCTTCAACATTTGTTTGGTTAATGAAAACATGGGTTAGAGCAATGGGTGGAACACCTCCAGCTGCTATACTAACTAACCAATACAAAGCGATGAAGTCAGTCATTGCTCAGGTATTTCTAAATTCACGACATTGCTTTTGTTTATGGCATATATTAAGCAAAATCCTTGAAAAGATTGGTTCTGTCATTAAGAAACACAAAAACTTTATAAGCATATTCGATAGTTGCATTACAATTCTTGGACCAATGAAGATTTTGAGAACAAATGTTTGGATATGATTCAAGCATTTAAGCTTGAAGATGATGAATGGCTTCAATCTTTGTTTGAAGATCGTTTATATTGGGTGCCTACTTACATGAGAGATATTTTTTTTGTTGGAATGTCTACAACTCAACTCTATAAAAGTATAAATGCTTTTATTTATTTATTTTTTATTTTTATAAATACGTGAACAAGAAAACTACTTTGAAATAGTTTGTTAGACAATACATGGTGGCTTTGCAAGATATGCAAGAAAACGATGAAGGAAAATTTGTGAAAAACTAAGTTCATTAAGCAACATAATACATCCATTTAAGATTAAATGGCTGAAGCATGTTTCTATGCACTTTAAAATAAAACTTAAACTATGAAATTCAAAGCCTAGTAGTTGTGGTGAACCAAGACTCAACTCAAATCTTAAAGAAAGGAGTTGAGAAACTTTTATACCTTTGAAGCACCTATTTGCTTAGCAAAGGATATTCACCCACGTGAGGGCCTTCTTTCCTTTGTTTTCTTGCTCCTTGGCTTCATGGATGTGGATGGAGGAACTTTGCTTCTTGGTTCCCTGACTTGTTGGATATGGATGGTGGAATGGGTTCTCCAATCCCCAAAGTTGGAGGGTTCCAACACCAAGGATGATTCAGGAAGAAGATGAATGACCATGGAAGAACAAAATGCTATCAATGTTCTCCCATGGTGGCCGGCCTCTCTAGAGAGAAAGAGAGATCTTGTGTTTTCTCATATTTTTGCAAAGAAAACCCTAATGAAGAAAAGGCTATAAAGTTACTTTTATACCTATCTTCATTGTAGTGGCAAACTTGTAATACGTCCAAAACCACTCCTTCTCTAAGCATGGCTATCCTCCCTATTGTTAGTGGGTTAATTGCCCATTTTGTTTTAGTTGTCACATAACTTAAACCTTATGTGCCTTGTCACACAACTTAAAAACCTTATCTTAATTGCATATTTTGTTTTACTCATCTTCGTTATTTCCTTCAATCATTACCTTACATGATGTTCGATCCATTAGGATCCTTTTAGCGAGGCAATGGGTGATTATAACTCTTACTAATTGATTGTGAATTGAAAATTACTTTCAATTCTCCCTTTAGTGATTAACCACCTTTAGGGCTTCCACAAGCCATGAGTGACACCTAGTAGTATATCATGGCTACCCAAGCGAATAAGAAGAGGTTGGAGAACCTATTCAGTTTGGGATTACAATGCAATATAGTATTTCTCTAATACAATACTCTTGATTACAATGTTTGGTCTGATAGTTTATTCATGTCTACTATCCAATGTGATTCTCTTACTTAAGGCTAGCCTTGAGTAAAAATTGAAATAGGCACCCACTTAAGGCCCCCACTTTAGAGGGGCCCCAATTTTTTTTTTTTTTTAAATATGTATAGATTAATTTTATAATAAAATCATAGGCAATTGAAAAAGAATTGGTTGAAAATTTTGATTATGTAAACTTAATTAGTACATTTGTGTCTAAAAGCGCAAAAATTGTAATATTTAATTAATGTTCGTATATGATTCTTCTTTTGACATTAGTTTTAATGATACTTGATGTAGAAATATACTTTTTATTTATTTATTTATATATATATATATTTACCAATTTTTCTTACACATATCAATATACAGAAGATTAAGGGTCAGAGAACTCTATGCCTCACTTTGAAGGCTCGCCTACGGCCCCCAAATTCTTAGGATCAGCCCTGCTTTTACTTATATGATTACCTCAAATGTGATATGGAACAACTTCCTAAATCTTATTCATACTCTGACCATAGATTTTTAATCATATCATCCCTCAACTATTTGAAGGTTAGAGATCCTTTATTGTGCATTCACCAGCCTCTATAGTTAAGTGGTTTAACCCTAACTATGCCGCTTTTGATGGAGTGCCTTTGACACAGTCAAAGATCAAGGGTCTAACTACATGATAATGAGGCCTCAAGTCAATGAACTACTTTGCACTATCCCAACCTTGAGTTCTCATATGACATGAGTATGAGAACTCCTTGTTGATCGCGTTTAGTGGACTCATTCTCTATTGAGCACCTACATGCTTATCTTGGTGTCAGTCACACCAATGACTCGAGACCAGTCACTCTCTTTGAGAGAAGACATAACACGTACTGATCTAATAGACTATCAATGCCTAATTGGTAATCCTATGATCAGGGACCTTTAGGATATATGTACGAAAGAGAATGGTCTCATGAATCTAACTTCTTTATATCACATTCTCAATTACATTTTCCTTGGACTTATTGTTCAATCATATAACATTTATATCAGACGACTTTAACTAATAATCTTTACCTTTATATTAAACTAGATTAGTTTAACATGTGAAATGTCCCTAAAGTATCATCATACGATTGGCTTTAGGGCACATTTCCAACAATCTCCCACTTGCACTAGAGCCAATCAGCTATGTCATCAGTGATGATACCTTTTCTGAATTCATTTCAAAAATAGCTCAGTAGTAGGTCTAGACAGTGGATATCTATATGTTATCCATAGAACCAACCTTGAGATTAAAGACGTCGCCATTATACATGATTATCAATCATATGGTTCAGTCTCTCAATTGTGTTCAAATCTTGATGAGACCTTGATTCCTTGGATTGAGCTATCACCCCATTAGTGCTATAGTGTGCGTGTACTAATTGCATTTTCTGGTTGGAACCAAATGAAGAGTTCATAAATGAACTTTCCTATCCAAACAACATTGTTGTAAGCTTCTATAGGGCAATATATTTTTCGTGCATGATGGAACACCCTAGACTTTTAGTGTTTCCACCCAAATATTTCTTTAGTCATAATAAAGAGATATCCAATTATCTCTTCCGTCATAATGAAGAGATATCCAATGATAGATACGATATTGATTCATAATCTAATGCGCTTACGCTTCCATTCGGTACTCTAATTCTTCCTCATTCTTGAGGAATCTATCCTTTAGTATTTCTTATATATGTAAGGACTTACTTGACAGTTACCATGGTTTTGATTCTGGGCTTGCACTGATATCATCTTGTACCGATCTTGGTACAACTCATATCAATGTTTTTCATACAATATGAAATACGTAAATCACCTTTTTGCACATGCATAAAGGATTCTACTTACGGATTATGTTTCTTTGGGAGTCAATAGGTACATTCCCTTTTAGAAAAGCAACTTCCTAGTCTGACTGGAATTGTCCTTCCATTTGAAGTTTATCATTTGAGAAACTCCTCTACATGCATTGTCTATCACTAGGAACTAAGATAATCCAATTATATTTTGAAATCTATCATTATAGATTTCTATCCCAAGTATATAGAGTATGTCTCCCATATACATTCTATCATTATAGAATGTTTAAACTCATAACTTTATCGAAGAAAATTTCCTTTCATTTCCAAAATTAATGTATCATATGTATGTTTAAATTTAGGAATATATATGTTTAAATTTAGGAATATGATTAACTCCCACTAATCTTTTGTAAACCTAGTAAACAAAAGATTTATTTACAGCTTTACTAGAAATCAAACAATTTGAACTTTTTCTCATGAGACGCTTATAGCTCCCACTAGCTTGCTGAGATTCATGAAGGATGGATCTCTACAACTTACACATCTTGATATTCCTAGTCTTAGACATATATTATCAAGACTATCTTGATAATTGATAGGAGCATATTTATGCGACTTTGTTAGCCTATTTCCTTGTATTTGCTCAGTTAGTTTATATTTATTAGAGTGTTTTAAGCTATTTTTCATGTGTTTGTAGGTTTAATTGGCAAAAGTGGCAAGAAAAGGCAATTTGGAGCATTTTAGAGCAGTTTTGGGCTTGGAATGGATAGCACATGCATGGAGCAAGGTGGATGGATGAATTTGAAGTTCAAGAAGGGCTAAGAATATGCTAAAGAGATGGAGGAATTAATTCAAGACAAAGAAGATATGTAGCTTAGCAAGAAAGAAGGAACATGAGCCAAATTACCTTATTTTGTCTTAGCCCAATCCTAATCCTACATTACCTAAGTTCCAGCTGTCAGAGGGATCCCTAATTATATTAGGACACTTAAATGTATGATTCTACAAGGCTTAATCCTATTCCTACAAGGGTGCTGCACCTGTTCCTTCTAGAAGAGTCATTCTTTGCCATGCACTCCATCCCTTTTCCCTCGAAGATCCTGTTGCATCTTTCTTTCCTTTTCCCTCTTGGATTCTGCATTTAGTTAGCCTTTTTCCTTGTGGATTTGGAGTACAAATCTTTCTCCAAATCTAATTAGGGCCATGCCCCTCTCCCTTTAAATATATGCATTTGCCTCACCAAAAGAGGACACCACTTATCCACCACACATAATAGCCCAATTTAAGAGACAAACACCTTTGTGCCATAACTTTGCAAGGAAGGAGAGGATAGCTTGGAGTCGTACCTGCCATTCAAGACTTTTGGATTGTTGGAGCGTTTCTAGATGTATTCAATGTTTAAATTTAATTATATTTGTTTAATTGCGAACATGAGGAGCTAAACTCGTTTTAGCCAGAGGAGAATTCAAAGCCATGAACATATATGTGATATGAATTGATTTCCTCTAGTTATTGTTTCATAAAACATGAATGTGATTTACTTATCTGTTTGATTGATAACTTATTCTTATATGTTGATTAAGGGTGCACACTTAGTTTGCATGCATGAATTTGATGCTAAAGTATAAGGGAATTTCACCTAATCATTATGAACTTATATTTATAAGTAGTGAAAGTCACTAGTCATGATTGTGTTAAGTAAATCCATGGCAGGAGTATCATGCTTTTCATAGTTACAAATGTCTTGTCAATGCTTATGATTTTCATAGAACTTAATGATATTTGATATGTATCTCTATCATGCTGTTCATATAGGGAACTTGATAAGAATAATTTGATTCCGTCGCTGAGTCCAATTCAATGAATTTAGGAAAATCTGATGGTTAATTTGTGCAGTTCACAATTAATTTGGGGCATTGTCATTCATGGTTTATAGGAATAATAATTGGAAATTGATTTGTATGCATATGTGTCATGTGTGGAGAAGGACCCTCTAGCTAGCCTATCACCCATTAATTCACTCTAGATTCGCACCCTTTATTTAGTTTCTGTAACTTGTTTGTTTAAGTTTTAAATTCGTCAAAACCAATTCCCCTTTAATATTTCGTGTTTACTTAGCTAGGACCTATTTAAATCTATTTTCATTAGTGTTTTGAGTCAAGTTAAATCAGAATTCGTCCAAAGTCACCCTTAGTTTTTGTTTTGAGTCAATTTGCTTATTTTGTGCTGTTTTGAGTCATTCTAGTTTGTTTTGAGTCATTAGAGTCTAGTTTTCTGTTTTTGAGTCTAGTTTAGTGTTTTAGAGTTTAAAATTGAGAGATTAGAATCCTTTCTAATCTCCGGCCTATAATGATCCCTACTTATTCATACTACAACTACATAAAAAGGGTTTAAGTTTGTGTGCTATTTTATATCACATCAATAATGGTTTTGGAAACCCATACATGCCCAAACATTGAATCACCATTTAGTTGTAGCAAGCAATCTTCGAATTGATAAAAAACAAGACTCCGTTAAAGATGGTTTCTTCCAAGTCAACCAATCTCTTTGATTGTACTCACCTTAAGTTACCAATTAGCTTTGAAGGTTTAACTTATTTAGGGTCAAATGGTATTACACCATTTTCTTAAGTATATGTCGTACATACACTCAATGTAGTCATAAGGATCTTCATTTTTATTTATTTCGAATAAGAGGTGTAATCCTCTGACCAAGGCTTCATAGTTGCCAAAGTTCATTTGCAGTGGCAAGCCGTCAATCAACCGATTCTCTAGAGGTCGTATCCGAGCAAAGAGTTCCAATTCCGTCTCTTGGTTGAGTATCTATGAAATAGTCATAAAGTTCAAACCATTCAACTGAGATGGTTTATAGATCATTCTAAACTATCTTGGAGCTCATGGTGTAGGAACTAGGTTGTTACATTTGTTGAGTATCATCTTGTCTATTAAAGAACCCATTCTTTGAGTTCTATCTATCTCTGGTTCATTTGCTTTATCTTAGGCAAATCTTATTGTAGGATTACAATGAACTATCCAACAAACAATATTTGTTAGTTGGTTTAGAGACATTATATCCAACAAGATAATGCTCATACAAACATTGCCCATTTAGCAAACATGCATTAAGTCAATTGACATATGCATGACAACCCCAAATCTTAACTTGATTAAGATTTGTCTTTCTTTCCAACTACATCATATAGAGTTATGAAACATTTTGGAAGACATTCTAATTGACAATCATATTGTCTTAAAAGTGTATATCCTATACGGGTAATTTGATAATATTTAACGAACCACATCTTACTAGAGATCGTTCTTTTCCCCACAGAGAAATCCATTATCTTACGATACTATTTTCCTTGACACTTTTCAAGGAAACTCTTCTAAAGCGTTCATTCCCTTTGATCAAATCGAAGAAGGTAAATATTGTAGATGTCTTACTCATCAACTTACATTCTTGAATTCTTTAAAACCTTTTGCTAAGTTTTTGGACCTGTGTTTATTCAAAATACATAATAGTCCAATCGGGAGTGATTTTCAGTGAATGTTATACAACATGAGTAGTATTATGTTGTGGACAAGTGCCACTAACATCTAAGTGAATTAACCTCAATAACTTTGTGACTCTTTATTCTTTCCAAAAGAATAAAGATTGGAACATTTTGGCTCCATACAAGTTTAACAAGAAGGCATTTGATCTAGATCTAACGATCCAAAGCATCCATCTACGACTAACTTGTAATTTATGTTTTAGAGGTGTCACAACTCAGTAGGGTTAGTCACTACCTTGTAACCTTTTGGGTTTTAAGCATCGTTATATTCTAAATAGTTAACACTACCACATCACCTCTACAACTTAGAGACAGTTAATCAGATTACAATAATCCAATCATTTATTAATAAAGCACAATGTTTTGTCAAACAAAAAAATTCATCCATCACTTAAAATTATAGTGACGGAATTAAGTTCCTTATTCAAAATTGGAATGTAAAGACAACCTTTGTTTTTCCAATTTCTTTGATAGTTCATATGAGGAAGTAAGTACTGTCTGTTTCTACATCTTTATTCTCATTTCGAGTGTGAAATACTTTCTCTTCTCTCATTAATCTTCTACTTCTTATTAGTCACACTTTTACAATGATTGTAAAACATAGTTATTAATACAGAATCAAGCATTCAAGCAGAAGAACCAACTGTTTTGAACTATTCAAGAACAATTTACAACACCTTCGAATGGTTTGTTCTTAGCACTTGCAAGACATCTCTTGCAAATACTCCTTCCAATGTCCATCCTTTCATAAAGAAAGTGTGTTCCCTTGGAGTTATTTTGCCTTCTTCATTTGACTTCTCCTATGACTACAATAGTCATGGTCCTAAACTCCCACTGTCTCTCTTGAAACTTATTTCAATTGTGTTGTACACATCAAACGATTTGGAGGGCGTGTAGTTATTGTTCACTATATAGTTTACAATAAACTTAGTGATACATTTGGGGTAGCAACATAAAGATGAAGTCCTAGCCTAGTTTCCCTCATGTGAAGTGGTTAAACACTTCAACACTCAATGATTCAAAATCATCATAAGTCCACATTGATGGACTATTTTTGTCAAACAACCATCATGTTCTAAACAAGGTTACAAACTTTCAAGAGTTGTTCAAGGTAACTCTTATTTCTTCATACAACAATTTGTAAGTGAAGAATCATGGCACATAAAATGTCCATGCCTTTGTGCTTACTTCTCAAGTTCCTTGTTCATTTAACAAAGAAACAACACTAAACGTGTTAACTAAGGGTTGTTCAAAGCAATTCTTATTTCTTCATACAATGATTTGTAAGTGAAGAATTATGACATTTAGAGTATCTATGTCTTTGAGCTAATCTTCTCAAGTTCCTTTGTTCATACAACCAAGGAATAAGCACTTGTTGTTTGTGTTGTCCTCTTTATGATAGACTTATCTAACATGTTCTTCCAATGATACATATTAATAGGAAGATTGTGAGGATGAGACTACTTAGGTACATATACAATCCAATCAAGAAAATCTGTGGGATTGTGGTACTAAGTACGGAAACTTAAGCTTTCGGCTTTTTATTTTGTCAAGTTTTGGATAGCGTTTGTAAATATATCAGTAAACAAATACGTAACAAATATAAATTGATTGATTTTAAGCCATTTGATCTGGGTCTTTAAATCAAATAGCATCACCCACTATTTCGACAAATTTGATATCCCTCAAATGAATTTGAGAGTTTTGGAGGAAACTCTTAGTAGGGTATGGGAGGCTCACTATTACGATGCCCACCTTAGAAGAATATCATATATGGCTAGCTTTAATAATAATGAGAGAATATGCTTACTCATTTACATCTCATGTAAGTACCCATCTTATTTGGCCTCTAGAGAATGATGCCTCCGAAGAATATCATATTGGCACAATTGCACTTAGTTAAGTTATTCCCACCATGCTAGTTCGTGTAGAGGTTCAAGAATAGCCTCAGAAGCGTATCATATTGGCTATACTCATTGTCTACTGTCACAACATCATGTATGTATATAGAACCCCTCCTGAGTGTAAGCATATACTTTGTATTCCCCAGAATCAGGGGAAGACGGTGCATAAGTCACAATCAATTGGAGTCTACCACGGTGGAAAGCCACAAAAGAGTGTTCAAAGCACTCTCACACTTGTCAACTTAATAACGGTTTGGTTAAGCATTTTTAGGTCTCATCACATCTAAGCATGCATTTTAATCACATTAAAACAATTTGGTCATATCACAACTATTGGTCCATGTGATTGATTTAGTAGCATATGATACTCCCACTTTGCTTGTAAAATGATTTTTAAAGCAAGAGTACATGGTACTACTAACATAATCTTTCCATTCATTGATGGACTATATAGTTACCTTAGGGCCTTAGGACGACTATGAACCTTTGATTTGATCCAACACGAGCCTAGTGTTGGATCTCAGTCTAGGGATGGTGATTGATTTTACTTACGTGTTTAATCACATTAAGGATGACTATGAACCATCGAGTTGATCCAACACCAGCCTAGTGTTGGATCTTAGTATAGGGATGGTGATTGATTTTAGCGAGGCGTTTAATCCCATTAAGGCGTGGTTTTCCTATTGGACGTTGGACCCAACTACTCCAATTTCATGCATATCAAATAAAACAAGAAAGGAGTACTTTAAAGTAAAGAAGAGCTTATGCACTTTTTCAACATTTGAGCAAATCAAATTACAACCAAAATCTTATTTACACGTTCCCATGGTTCAAACAAATTTGAGAGACTGCCAATCACATAGCTCAATTATCGTAGGCTTAGGTTCACAATCACCATTTCTTTAATTAATTAACACTTTAACTAATTAAACTAGAATGCCACAACTTCATGTGGTTTTTGTATCCATAGAATTGATTTAAATGGAGCTAAATGAAATGAAAATCCAATTCTCATTTAAAGAGACAACTATTTTGTTCTCAACCTAATTTTGGTATTAATGCAATAACCTCAACTTTTATTCTATATTGCAAAACATAAACTTTTGGGGTCACTTTGTAAAAACATAAAAGTCCACTACTTCATGTAATTAAAACTAGAACTCAAAAATTTCAACGAACACAAAAAACTTCATTAAAGAAGCAAAGCAATTTGTCCTTTAGTGATTTTAGGCATTTGCCTAAAAACGTAAACTTTTGGGTCAAAGTGCAAATACAAAAAAAAGAAAAAGAAAAAGAAAAAATGTTATGTGATTGCATAAAAGCCCCAAAAGTACCCTACTTTAATAGGGTGTCCAGTTTTGGTAGAGGAAGTGTGGGTGAGACACCTTTTTGCAAGTTTTAAAACAAAAGGTGATAGGTGATGTTCATGAAACATGGAAAATGTTTTGACATGAATAATGATGTTGATAGGAGCATATTTATGCAACTTTCTTATCTTATTTCTTTGCATTTACTTCGTTAATTTCCATTTGTTTTGGTAATTTATGTTATTTTCGTATTATTGTAGGTCTAGTTGGTAAAGATGACGATAAATAGCTAAATGGAGCAATTTCGAGCAGTTTTGGACTTGGATTGAATAGCATGCGTGGGTAGCATATGGGCTGAACGTTTTTGGTGTTTAAATGGTGCTAGACATGTGCTGAAATCTGGAGAAATTAAAGTTGAGGCTTGGAAGGCAAGGAATTACACAAGAAAGAGGAATCCTAATTGGGGAGGAACATTATCTTATCCTATCTTATCTTATCCTATCCTATCTTATCTTATCTTATCTCCAACTTCAAGGAGGAATCCTAATCACATTCTAACACTTTCTACCTGATTTTTAGAGTCCTAAAATAATTCAAGCAACCTAATCCTTTTTCTTCTGGGATTCAACTGTGCCTTTACCCTATATATACACATTATTGCTGCAAATAAGAGGGGGGGTGGAAGTGTGCCGTGCCTACCATTCATTAATTGAAGTTGCTGGAGTTTTAATAGTTCTTTCTATCTTTGTTTTAAGTTTCAATATTTATTTTAGATTGCTTTTCAGTTGTCATGAACATGTGTAACTAAGATTCTTTTTAGTTAGAGGTGAATCCGAAGCCATGATCATATGTTTTATATAAATTGATTACATCTAGTTATTGTTTCGTAAGACATGAACGCGATTGACTTATCTGCTTTATAGATAACTTATTCTTGTATGTCTATTAAGGATGCATACTTAGTTTGCATGCAGGGATTTGATGCCAGAATATAAGGGAATTTCACCTAATCGTTATGAACTTATATTTATAAGTAGTAAAAGTCAATAATCATGATTGAATTAAGTAAATTTTTGGCAGGAGTATCATGCTTTTCATAGTTACGAATGCTTTGTCAATGCTTATGATTTTCACAGAACTTAATGATCTTCGAGATGTTTCTCCATCATGCTTTTGATAGTTAGGGAATTTGAGAAGAATAATTTGGTTGCGTCGCTAAGTCCAACTCAATGAACTTAGAAAAATCTGAGAATTAATTAGTGCTGTTCACAGTTAATTTGGGGCATTGTCATTCATGGTTTATAGGAAGAATAACTGGAAATCGATTTGTATGCATATGTTTCATGTGTGGAGAAGAATCCTTTAGCTATCTTTTGATTCATATTTCATTCACAACTTAATTTACTTGCTGCACTTTACTTTTGTTTTAATTAAATTCGTCCAAAATCCCCCCATTCATTGTTTTGTTGTTAGTTTAACTTAGTTTTCAGTTTTATAAGTTTAATTTGTGTTTATTAGCATCCCTTCTAATCCCCGAAATATAATGAATCCCTACTTACTCATACTACGATTGCATAATTCATAGGGTTTAATTTCTGTGTTAGTTTCTACCACATCAAATTTTGGCGCCGTTGCTGGGGATTAGTAAAATTGCTAATCACTTTGTTTTTTGTTTATTTTACTTTTGATATTTGATTTAGTTTTATTTCTTTGATTTCAGGTACTAGAGAAGCAAGACATGGCAATTGCTAATCTGCAAGCTGAAATGGCAAATCTTACTTCTCTTATGTCGCAATATATCGAAAGGTTCACAATGCGAAGTGTGGCTACATTTGATATGTCCTACAGGCAAGGATATCAAACTAATCAATATATTCAATTAATTGAGATTGGTGGTTGGGATAGTGTCAATGCTTGGGGTTACCAAGGCCATAACCAATTAAGGAACAACTTGTTTTCCAACACTTACAATCCAGGTGGGAGAGAGTTCACATTTTTTTGAAAGGTACTTTTATTGTATTTTATCTTATAATTATTTATAGTAATAATTAATATGAAAAATTAGTATGTCTACAAGGGCGGAGCCAAGTACAAGGCTCCCCTAGGCTATAGCATAGGGAGAGTTTGGCTCTTCAAGCTTAAAAATATTAATTTTTAGGTTAGTTTATGATTTTTAATTTTCATATTTCACATAAGAAATGAAATTTTTTATTAGTAAGCCTATTTTTAAGAATAATAAGAGCTAATAGATGTTAAATAAACTCATCACTTTAACCAATTTTATATTTAATAGTAATAAATTAAAACTTCCATATCACAAATGGTTCCTTATTTTATTCACTTGAAAGCTTTGAAGGCTAGAAACCTAGAAAACAACATAAAATTCTTGCTTCAAATTACTACATTCAAGTTTTTACTATTATATAACTTTATGTAGGCAACATAGGATTTAAAAATTGATTTCATAGTAATAATTTTAGCTTAGCCCACCCACCTAATAATTTTTAAATACGTCATTGTATGTCTAATGATTGTTCTTGTTGTAATTTTCAGGTGACGAATCCATGAGAGGATAGAAGTACAGAGATATTTAATTGATGGATGCTTTTGATCATGTACTATTAAAACTTTGACATGTTGAAGAGATTATGAATTGTTAGATACTTTCGCCGGGTACTATTTAATTTAGAAATGGTGGAGATGCCGGTAGCTATGCTGGAGTTTCATTCACAAGATACCTCACATGACCAACCCCCACACGGTGGAGATCCTAGTCGCTCTCGAAGGTCTCGAGCTGGCTGCCCAGAAAAACTGGTAGTGCATCACCTTGGAGTTTGATGCTTTATTGGTTGTTCTAGCCATAGGCAGCTTGCATAGTGGTTCGACTTCCAATAAGTTGCTAATTGATGACATTAAAACTCATTTACGGCGCTTTAATGAATCTCGAGTTTGTCATGACCGTCCTTCTACCAATTCTATGGCGCATAGACTGGCCAAGTTGGCCTCAGTTTCCAATGTTTCTTACTGTTGGTCAGAGAAGCCTCCAGATGTACTCCGGGTGCCCTCCATGATAATTGTATGCTTTCTTATGTTATTGAATAAAATGCTACTGTCTCGTCTTCAAAGAAATGGTGGAATTAATAGGATACTTTTGCCCATGTAATTAACGTTGAGAATGTTTGACATGAGGAGCTCAATCCTTAAGGAAAAGTGAAATTTAACATAACGGAAAAAATAAAAAAGAAAAGTATGAGATGTAATTTTTGGTAATGAAGGAAATTATGAATAGGACTGAGGGGTATTTAAGTTGGGAGTTTCTAATTTTGTTTTGTAAAGAGGTGGATGTTTGGTAAAGAGTGGACGTTCTAATTTCCCTTTTGCTGCAATTTTTCTTTTTGGTGCAGTATGAGCTCCAATTTTTGGTGAGTGAATGAAGATAAGACTGATGGTTATCGAAGTTAAAGGGGTAAAATGAAAAATAAAGCATGATGACTGATGAGATAGTGGAGTGGACGTTTGGTGATTTCCATGCCAATTTCTAAATATTTTTATTTTTTTTAATAAGTGGATCCTAGCATCTATTCAAGTTTTTGCCAGGTTGAATTTTTCATGATCACTTTTAGTATTTTTTAGTTTTTTAATTATGTGGGTCCAACTTGTTTTGAGAATAAATGAAATTGCAACGTGTCTTGCCCTAGCAAGTTTGGCTAGCAATTCCCCGTGATATATTTTTGTCAATTTAATTTATTAATTCAGCATGTTTAGAAAATTGTTATTGACATTCTAAAAATTTTATTTTACACTTCAAATATTCTATACTTAAAAAGAAAAATACAGCTGTGTAGGGTGTAAAATGAGATTTTAAGAATGTTAATAACAGTTCTCCACATTTATTTCATTTATTTTTACTTTTTAATTTTGGTGCCTCTTGAAAATGCTGTAATAAATATTTCTTATGCTATTCAATGTTATAAAGGAGAATTTCATAGCATTTTTTAAAAGGCTATTTACTACTGCTATTAAAAGTAGGTTTTCTAGGAGCGCAAGTTAATTGCAGATTAATAGATAATTGTGATTTAGTACTACGATTTAGTAGCATTCTTTTTAACTTGTAAGTAAGGTTAGATTTGATTCTCGTCAAAGGTAAATTTGAATCACATTATTGCTAGCCTATTGTGAGATTTAACCCACCACCTCTTCTTAATGTAGATAATATTGTGTGTTAAAAAAAAAAACAAAACAGATGATTGAGGTAAATCGACCTCAATCCTTAAGAATCATAATTAAGGTTAATCTCCTCCGTCAAGAGGATTGCATTCGGTCATGCTATGTTTTTTCCTTCATGGAATCTTGGGATTGGGAAGTTTAATTTAGTACAAACTTAAACTACGAGTTAATTAAGAAAATCATTAACCTATCCGAAAACCAAAAAGATTCCAACTCATGACACTAATGCGGCGATGGTACCAAGCTGAACGTATAGATTCGGCTGTACGAGCTGTAGCATGTCATACTTATTCCAAGTATCTCCATCTCCTTCGGTATTTCCAACTCTGTCAGTTTCGTATACATATAATGTTATGATCCTTATAATTGTGATTACTTCGATCACAGGGAATAGGATGAAACTGTAATGGAAGGGTTTTTTTGTAAGGGACTTCTGGAGTTTTATTTTTTAAAGAAGACTACGATATTCATTGAAGATTGAAATACGTACAAACTGAGGATAGGGTGATTACAATGGGCCTCGATAAAAACCTTGCCGGGCTTTCAACCTGATCGAAGGGAAAAAGAGCTTCCCGTACCAAATTAACTACTAGTACTATCCTCTAATAATAAATGAGAAATTACATCAGGAGGTTCTTCAAACCAAGAAACCAAGTGATCAACAGTAAGACTAAACCTCGCAAGGCGATGAGCCACCTTATTCGTCTCTCTTTGACCAAAGGTGATTTTCCATTATTTAAAGTCCTGCAGAAGCCGCCTCACATTGTCGAACATATAACCATAATGACCACTAAATGCTGCACATGCATTTTGAATGGCAGAAATCACCAACAATGCATCCCCTTCTACCTGAACCTGCTCCGTGACCCATCTGCGCAAGAATAAAGCTGTTGCCCTAGTATCTGCTGCCTTTGCATGAAGCGCCGATCTCACGGCCACCACTCTGCTCACTTGTGCTACCAGAAACCTGCCCTCCGAGCTTTTCACTACCAACCTGATGTGAGAATTATACGCACACAAATTAAACCCTCTTTTTATCAATTGTAGTGAAGAATGTAAGTAGGGATCGTTCTTAACCGGGGATTAGGAGGGACTGCTAAATCACTTGGAAACTGACTCAAAAACGTAAAACAAAGGTTAAAACACTAAACTAGACTCAAAGAATGCAAAACTAAACACTTAAAACACTAAAACAAATCAAAAGACTCAAAACAGCACCAAAACACTCAAAACTGCCTTAAAAACACAATCTGGGCAGTTTTGAGCACTTTGACTACTTTGGATGAATTTGGGTAATAAATTGAATCAAAACACTTAGAAACACAAACTAAGACACTTTCTAACTAAATTGGACACTAAAGTGAAGGGGGATTGAGGTTTTGACGAAATTAAATAAAATGCACAGAATGTAATTCAAACAGATTGTAAAGATGAATTTGATGAAAATATGGATGAAATGCTAGCTAGAGGGTTCTTCTCCACACATGTCACACTTGCACACAAAACGATTTCTAATTGCATTTCAATAAACCATGAATTCTCAACGCCCCAGATTAACCGTGAATTGCACTAATTAACCCTCAGATTTTCCTAACGTTATTGAATTGGATGATTGCATACGACAACCCAAAACATTCCCCACAAGTCCCCTACATGATTGCATAATAGAGATACAAGCAAGAATCATTAAGTTCTATGAAAACTATAAGCATTGACGAAGCACTTGTTACTATGATTGCGTGAAACTTATGCCAAGAATTTACTTAACGCGATTGAGATCATCAACCTTTACTACTTGTGAATATAATTCCATAATGATTAGGTGAAATTTCCTTATATCCTAGCATCCAATTTATGCATGATAATTAAGCGTGCACTCTCAACCAACACGCACAAATCAATGTAACTCACATAGATAAGTAAATTGAATTCACAACTTATGAAACGCAATTGGAAGTAATCAAATCATATTGCAAACATAAACATGTATTTCGAATCCCCCCCTAGCCAAGGGGGGTTTAGTTCCTCATACGTACAAGACAAAGATAAGTAATTTTAACCATTGAAATCAAGGAGAGGAAAGCACCTAAAAATTCCAACAACTCAAACTTGAATTGTATGAACGTTTAAGCACTCTTCTCCTCCTCTTCGTTACGGTACAAGGTCTAAGCACGGGTTTGATGGCTAGAATGTGTATGAATGCACGGGTTTGATGGCTGGAATGCATGTGTGATGATAGGGTAGTGTTTTAGAGGGATGGGGAGTGTTGGGAATGGAAGGAGGAAGTGCACGGCTTTTGGGCAGATTGGGAGATGGTAGGGGGAATGCACGGCTTTTGGGCAGATTCTGTGAAGTGTGTATGAATGAATGGTTGTTTTGTGGCTGCAATGGATGTTTATTTATAGGTGGATGAATGATTAAAGAGGGAATATGACAGCTAGGTTGGTTGGTGGCTGCCATCATGAAGAGTGCATGGATGTGGCTGAATGGGTTAAAGAGGGAATGATGATGGGAGAGCATGTGGGTGACAGCTAGGTTGGTTGGTGGCTGCAATGGAGGTGTGGAATGATGATGGGAGAGCATGTGAGTGAATTATGAAGAGTGAATGCATGTAGGGAGCTGCTATGGTGGGAAATATTGGGCAGAAAATATCCTAAGGCTTTATTACTTAGTTTAGGAAAGGATGTAACTCCAAATCCTCCTTTAGGTCTTCAATTTCGTCCATTCCTTTTGCTCCAAGCATATGCTATCCATTCCAAGCCCAATTTTGCTCCAAAATGCATCCTTTTGCATACTTTGCCCTTAAATCCTGAAAATACATAAAACTAGCTTAAAAGACTACTTTACTAAGGAAAAACACTTTAAATGCACAAGACAAGCTAAACTAAGGTGCATAAATATGCTCCTATCAAATTCCCCCACACTTAGCTTTTGCTAGTCCTCGAGCAAAACAAAACGATAACAAACAAACAAAACGACACTAAACAAGTAAAACACAACCTAAACCTGCCAACAATCGTCTTAGGGATTTCCAATGCACATGACATGTTAAAAATCATTATTCCCACATATTTTAGCCATCTTTACACTCGAGCTCATGCTTAATCATAGTCACTACTTACTAGTTCACAAATAACCACTTAAAACGATGTTTTGAATGTAGTAACATGCCTTAGAGAATTTGCTCAATTCCTTACAAGATATGCACTCAATTTTCACTCAGATTTTCTAACTACACACCTTAATCTAGTTATATGTGAGAAGATTAATGAAAACGAGCACTCACATATATATATCACAAAGAAAGCAATTTCTGGAGTTAATAAGCATGTTTAGATATGATCTCATGAATGGAATGCTACGACTTAGATGCGAGAACTAGTGACACCATATGCTCATACCAACTTCAAACTCCACAAATTGAAATGCACAACACTCAAAATAGAAGTCAAGGGTTGTAATGGGGCTTGGGGTATTGGTTAACAATGGAAGGATAAAGGAAAACAAAGGTTCTTAAAGCAATAGCAAGCGAAGTAATGAAATTGAGACTTAGAACTCACTTTAAAACACAGAAATCAACTTTTAACACAAAGGGAAGATCTAAGCAACACTCAGGGCCATATTCAACATTTTGGACCCTTTCTTCAACTACCACAAACATGTGAACTTATTTTCATTTATTTCATACTCTTTTTTCTTTCTTTTCACAACTTTTTCTTTTCTTTTTCTTTTTCCACGAAATTCTTTTTTTTTTTTTTTTTTTTTTTTTTCCACCCGTGCCTATGGCACACTAACTCACATGAAAACTACTTCCCCCACACTTGTTTTCTGCCATACATTAATCAAAAGGAGTTCAATTCAAATCATGCTTTGCTATGCTTCAAGAATAAGGGTGTGGATGGTCCTAATCTAGGCTAGGTGAGGATAGTGTGGGTTAACAAAGAACGTAAGCTTAACAAGGCTCAATGGGGTTAACTTAAACATATAATGAAGTAGGATACACGGCAATTTGGCTTTGGTAGTGGTCACTACACAACTTCTTCTTGAATATGTGTTATGCAAATCAATAACATGCTTTGAATGAAATGGGCATGAGTTCTAGCATTTGGAACTATATGATGAAACGCCTTCTAAGTAGTAACCAAGCAAAGAATAATGAGATCATGCAACGACTTTAGAGAACAAATGCACATATTTTAACTCTCCAAATAACGTTTAGGCTCAAGTTTCACAAGGTTGTAGCGTTTGTTTGAGTTCCTTCCTTCAAGTATGTTACAAAAACCAATTTTTCTTTTGTGATTGCATGTGAAGTCATACATTATAACCATAACCAAGCATATACCAAGAGTAAATCAAACTTTTCTCCATGTTTATAACTCTTTTTAACAGTCATGCAATTAAAAACCAAATCCTCATCATTGTGTTGGAAGGTACCCTAAGACACAAAAACACAAAAACGACTCAAAACACTCTTTTTAGGCTTTTTCAAAACATGTTTTTCAAATTTTTATGTGATTTTCGGAGTTATAAAACAAAACATACTAAAACACTCCAAATCAACTTAAAAACACTTTAAAAACAGCAAGGAACAACATTGGAAGTTATGGGTGATAAAATCCCACGAATTTGCCTCAACATACTTAGTTACCCCCCCACACTTCAATCAAACATTGTCCTCAATGTTTTAAGCTTAAAAACCACACTAAACACAAGCAAACACAAAAACAGCAACTAAACATACTAAACATGGCAGAATGTATCTAACAAAGAGAAGAGTTTAGGGACGCAAATCTGGTTATGGAGTGTAAATTCCATCTTCTCCTTGGTGATTGCATTGAGGCTTGATCTTGAGTTTTTCCACAGGCTAATCTTGAACTGGGCTGGAGGATTCTGACACATGGCAGGCAAGCACGAGGTGGAGGTGATGACCTGTTTCTTTGTTCAATCTTTCCAATTCGTATTGAAGAGGGTTAGAGGATAACTCAGCATATGCAGTTGTTGTGTTTGCTGACTATCCACAAGATTGATGTTTCATTGTCACTCGTCTTAGCTGTTCTCCAAGCAGATGTGGTCCTTTCTCTGGAAGTGTATCAACCGTTGAAGATGACTACTCGAGAGCAACGCTAGGTAAGCAACTAGGGAATAGATTCCAGGTAGTCGGTTCCAGATCGGAAGACTGACTCCAAGTGCCGGCTGATTGCTCTCTTTCACTTTGCCATGCGAGTAATAACAAGGACAAAGGAAAAGACCGGGAAAGAGCATGATATGAGATACCTTTGCTTTCGCCCTTGATGATATGAGATACTTTTGCTTTTGAAGAAGTAGCGAGTGAATCAGCACATATATTTGTTGCGCTTGTCTCCACATGCTTCGATCCACCGTTTCCTCTTGCCTCATCTGTACTCCAGGCATCTGGTATCTTCTTTGGGGGTACATCAATGGTTGAATAGGTGTTCTCAAGAGAAGAAGAAAACTGAGCATGTTGAGAGGTTTGGTTGCAGCTACATTCTAGGCCGAGAAGAAAAGTCATGCGTTTTTGGGTGTATGCCTTGCCATGAATGTTGATGTATATAGGAATTGTAATGGCAAGTAGTAGTAGTGCGGATGCGGCAATGACCTCCACGCGTCTTCAACTTTGTCAGAGATCTTTTGACAAAGTTGCACGCGTTATCTGAAAAGCCGGGATTGCGGCTTTGTCACCCACGCTTGTTGGCAAAAGTGTGTAGCTGCATTCTCGGCCTCCACGCGTCTTCAACTTTGTCAGAGATCTTTTGACAAAGTTGCACGCTTTATCTGAAAAGCCGGGATTGCGTCTGAAGAGTTGGCGAACTTTACGCAGGAAAATCCGGCTTTGAAGAGTGGTGTCTCTTCAATTTTGAATAGGTGGTTGTGTCGCCTCTCCCTTTATAGAGGTGATCGATCACCTCTAACATGCACACTTTGAAGATTGCCCATCCGTGAAAATTGTCTCCGGCCCTTTGAGATTTTACTCCATCCAACCCTTCTCTTTTAACATCTTTGAAAATAGCTAACCCATCTAACATTTGCTTAGATTTGAGTCTCAGCAGTGATCCGGTTGCGCCGCGTCAGGGTAAGGTATAGTGCCCGTCTTTCTTATCTTCTAATGGCCCTCTTACAGGTGAAGACTCCGTGATGACGGATGCAACAACAGCTACAATAGTAGCTAGGAACCTCCTCACTCCTAAAGATAGCAGGCTGCTTTCAGGACGGTCCGATGAGTTGGCCGTTCAAGAGTCTCTAGCTCTCAGTGTTCAGTGTGCGGGCTCTGTTTCCAACATGGGCCAACGCTTACTTGCTCGATCCCGTCAAGTTGAATCATTGATGGCGGAGGTGGAAA
This sequence comes from Pyrus x bretschneideri, assembly GCF_019419815.1. Taxonomy (NCBI): domain Eukaryota; kingdom Viridiplantae; phylum Streptophyta; class Magnoliopsida; order Rosales; family Rosaceae; genus Pyrus; species Pyrus x bretschneideri. The sequence continues at coordinate 1,674,745 of NW_025999806.1, read as the reverse complement.
ATCTTAAGTAAGAGATCAAACAGCTTAAGCACGAGAATAGAAGTTTGCACATGCTTGCAAATAATTATTCGACAGGCATGAAGAGGAAGCTTGATGAGATGCAAGAATCTCAAGGTCGAATTCAAAGTGACCGTCAAAGGCTTGCGGCTTTCTTCCAGAGGCACCTTTTTCCTGCGTCATCTAGCGTTCCACCAAGTATTGAGGCCTCGAATGATCTATCTTCGATGCCTCCCACTCCGATGCCTCTCGCTCCGATGCCTCTTGCTCCGATGCCTCTCACTCCGATGCCTCTTGCTCCGATGCCTCTTGCTCCTAGAGTTTTGCCACGTAGTGGGGCTTCACGTAAACAACCTTTGTGAAGGCTCCATCTTTCTCTTTCTTTGTTAGATACATTTTTTTTTTTTTTTTTTTTTTCGCACTTGTAATTTCTCGGAAATCAATGAACATGCTTTGTTTTATTCAGTGTATTGGGTTGCCTCCCAAGTAGCGCTTTCTTTTACGTCTTGCAGCCGGACGAGACCTTCTTTTCTCACTTAGGACCCACGACATGGAATTGATCTTTGAAGGGGGGGTGATACTTGAGATGATCCGGTAATGGTTTAAATTCTAGAGTGGGTGCCTGAATCATTAACAACATATTAGTATAAAACAAAATTGAAATTCGGGGAGGTGGTTTACCTGTGTGCTCCGACATAAACTCAAGAATAAACACCCCTTCGAAAGTTGTAGGACTAGAAAATTCAGCTAGATTTGGTGTTTTGAGAGTTATGACTTGTCCTGTGTCATAAAATCCAATTTCTTTGCGAATTGTTGTCTCAAGTATATCCTCTTTGATGAATTCTAGACATTCCCCAGTCACATCTTGCTCTTGATTCTTTGGAAAGGATTCGAAGATGCCTTTCTCACCCTCTTCTTCCTTGGATTGCATGATCCTGCAAGGAATAGGGACATTCGGTGGAACGGGGTTAGAAATAATTAAATTTGGAACAACCTTACCTGAATTGGATGGCGTAGGAGCAATAGGTGCCTGCAACAAAGGTGTTTCCACCCTTGCCATAGGTTGCGTGTGTTCCTCTTCCTTAAATTGCAATCTTTCATCTTCCTTGTAATTTGATTTTGATGGTTTAGGGTCTGTTCCAACCTCCTTGCTACTTCTCAAGACGATTTCCTTGGCAGTTTCAAATCCTTCCTTCGGATTTGCAATGGTTGAAATAGGGAGTTTGCCTTGGTCTTGAAATTGTCCTACGAACTCCATTATCTGCCCAATTTGCTTTTCCAAGTGGTCCAACCTTTTGTCTTGATTTTGCATTGCTTTGTTTTGATCTTTTTGCCCCTGAGACAAATTGGTGAGTAACTTACTAACCGTATCATTATACAAAGACTTACTTGAATTTGTTTGGGCAGGTTGTGGTGGCTGCATAGGTGTTGTATAGAACTCCTCATATGGTTGCCAATATTCTCCTTGTTGAGCCTCCTTGACTTGGTTTTGCGAGCCTTGCACCAAAGAAATTAATTCATTAAGAACTTGATTATAATCTATTGACAAACCTGAGTTTGGTTGGGCATATTGTATATGAGGTTGTGGTGGACGCATAGACGTTGAATAGAACTCCTCATATGGCTGCCAATATCCTTCTTGTTGAATATGTTGAGGTTCCCACCACATAGAGTTTGAATGATCACTCCAATCTGAATTGTAAGTATTGGAAAACACGTCATTCCTTGATTGATTATGATCAAATGTACCAACTCTTTGCATTTGGGACCTTTCCATGAGCTGTGACAAAAGAGAAGCATTATCAAGTGCCATGTCTTGCTTCTCTAGTACCTAAAATCAACAAAACAAAACTAAAATATATACACAGAAACAAAATAAAACTAAACAGGAAGTAATAATCCAAGGGATTAGCAAAGTTGCTAATCCCCGGCAACGGCGCCAAAATTTGATGTGAGAATTATACGCACACAAATTAAACCCTCTTTTTATCAATTGTAGTGAAGAATGTAAGTAGGGATCGTTCTTAACCGGGGATTAGGAGGGATTGCTAAATCACTTGGAAACTGACTCAAAAACGTAAAACAAAGGTTAAAACACTAAACTAGACTCAAAGAATGCAAAACTAAACACTTAAAACACTAAAACAAATCAAAAGACTCAAAACAGCACCAAAACACTCAAAACTGCCTTAAAAACACAATCTGGGCAGTTTTGAGCACTTTGACTACTTTGGACGAATTTGGGTAATAAATTGAATCAAAACACTTAGAAACACAAACTAAGACACTTTCTAACTAAATTGGACACTAAAGTGAAGGGGGATTGAGGTTTTGACGAAATTAAATAAAATGCACAGAATGTAATTCAAACAGATTGTAAAGATGAATTTGATGAAAATATGGATGAAATGCTAGCTAGAGGGTTCTTCTTCACACATGTCACACTTGCACACAAAACGATTTCTAATTGCTTTTCAATAAACCATGAATTCTCAACGCCCCAGATTAACTGTGAATTGCACTAATTAACCCTCAGATTTTCCTAACGTTATTGAATTGGATGATTGCATACGACAACCCAAAACATTCCCCACAAGTCCCCTACATGATTGCATCATAGAGATACAAGCAAGAATCATTAAGTTCTATGAAAACCATAAGCATTGACGAAGCACTTGTTACTATGATTGCATGAAACTTATGCCAAGAATTTACTTAACGCGATTGAGATCATCAACCTTTACTACTTGTGAATATAATTCCATAACGATTAGGTGAAATTTCCTTATATCCTAGCATCCAATTTATGCATGATAATTAAGCGTGCACTCTCAACCAACACGCACAAATCAGTGTAACTCACATAGATAAGTAAATTGAATTCACAACTTATGAAACGCAATTGGAAGTAATCAAATCATATTGCAAACATAAACATGTATTTCGAATCCCCCCCTAGCCAAGGGGGGTTTAGTTCCTCATACGTACAAGACAAAGATAAGTAATTTTAGCCATTGAAATCAAGGAGAGGAACGCACCTAAAAATTCCAACAACTCAAACTTGAATTGTATGAACGTTTAAGCACTCTTCTCCTCCTCTTCGTTGCGGTACAAGGTCTAAGCACGGGTTTGATGTCTGGAATATGTATGAATGCACGGGTTTGATGGCTGGAATGGATGTGTGATGATAGGGTAGTGTTTTAGAGGGATGGGGAGTGTTGGGAATGGAAGGAGGAAGTGCACGGCTTTTGGGCAGATTGGGAGATGGTAAGGGGAATGCACGGCTTTTGGGCAGATTGTGTGAAGTGTGTATGAATGAATGGTTGTTTTGTGGCTGCAATGGATGTTTATTTATAGGTGGATGAATGATTAAAGAGGGAATATGACAGCTAGGTTGGTTGGTGGCTGCCATCATGAAGAGTGCATGGATGTGGCTGAATGGGTTAAAGAGGGAATGATGATGGGAGAGCATGTGGATGACAGCTAGGTTGGTTGGTGGCTGCAATGGAGGTGTGGAATGATGATGGGAGAGCATGTGAGTGAATTATGAAGAGTGAATGCATGTAGGGTGCTGTTATGGTGGGAAATATTGGGCAGAAAATATCCTAAGGCTTTATTACTTAGTTTAGGAAAGGATGTAACTCCAAATCTTCCTTTAGGTCTTCAATTTCGTCCATTCCTTTTGCTCCAAGCATATGCTATCCATTCCAAGCCCAATTTTGCTCCAAAATGCTCCAAAATGCATCATTTTGCATACTTTGCCCTTAAATCTTGAAAATACACAAAACTAGCTTAAAAGACTACTTTACTAAGGAAAAACACTTTAAATGCACAAGACAAGCTAAACTAAGGTGCATAAATATGCTCCTATCACAACCCACAACTTCCAATTGACCCCTGCTCATCCCATGATGCATCAAAATTACATTTTATCCAACCATAGGCCGACGGTTGCCATTTAGTTGTTCTTGCCGAAGAGTTATACGGTGCCCCCTCATTCCATTTTTTAAACTTAGCCGACCATGTCTGTGCCTTGATTTGGGTATCCAAAGGAGAATTCTCAACACCATTTCAAATAAACTCATTACAAACCTCCTAAATATTCCAAACAAGAACAAGAAGCAAGTCAAAGCTTTCCTTGGCCACATTTTGCACCATATACTCCAACCAACGACCAATGCCTTCCTTAATTAGATGAAAATAACGGATGCCCAATGGGCTTCCATACCACATTGATGCCGCTCAAGGACACATTAGAAGAGCATGTTCAACAGTCTCTGCCTCTTTATCATAAAAACCATAAATATCGTCCATAATTGCCCGTCTGTTACTTTGGAAGGCAAAGCATTCATATACCTATGCCATACACAAATTTTCACTTTCCCCGGGACCTTAGCTCACCATAAAGCTTTCCAAGGAATCTTGTACACCATTAATCACCGATCCCATAGGTTCATCACCACTCGTCCCTGGACCCGGTCGAGCCATAAAGTATGCACTCTTAGTAGTGAACGAGCCCTTAGGTTCCTTTATCCAAATCAACGAATCCGCACGATAGAATAAACTCAAGGGTATACTCAAAATCAAATCTGCTTCCTCCTCCAAGAACCAACTATGAACTAAAGTTGAATTCCACCGAGCCCCATCATCCTCCACCATTAATGATCTCACCTTGAGCTCTAGGTGTACCCCCACTGGTCTGGAGCTAAGAACTTTGAAGAAGTGTTCTTGTGGCAGCTAGCTATCCCCCTAAATATGGATTCATAAACCATCCCCCACTCTTCATCATGCACCACGACAAATAATATGCCTAGATACCGCCACACTACGCCAACAGTATGCCACCACAAAAAGACTTAGGTAGCAAGAATGTCTTCATCGTATACAATGGCACTGCTTGAGCAGCCGCTTTAATCAAAATCTCTTTACCCGCGCTGCTCAACAAAGAACTACGCCAACCGTGCAACTTTACCATTTGGAGTTTTATTATAATAGTGATCAGTATAAGTGTTGGAAATATGCCCTGAAAGTCAATCTTTGGAAGAAACCTTTCAGGACAATGTAATGATGTATATATGACTCTTATACATCGGAAGGCAAAGATACTAATTAGGACTATCTCAATGAACGAAATATGTCCTAAATGATGAATCCATGGACAATGGATTGATGGAAGAAGTAATCTAATGATGATTAGACTACAGAGACCTTCTTCTCATAACCATTATGTCCAAAAAGGTTCCTGGTCATAGGATTGTCGGAGGGATACTGACAATGCATAGACCGGTACATACTATGTCTGCTTCAAATGGAAGGATGGAAAGTCTCATCCCATTCGTGTAGTGACACTAAGACAAGTATGTAGGTGCTCATTAAGGGAATGAGTTCACTGAACACAATCGAACGAGAGTACTTGCATGGAGGTCTACTCACATGTCAAGCAAGTAACTCTGAAGGTTGGAATAATGTAAGTAATCCTTTGACCTGAGACATCATAGATGTCTAATGGTTAGGTCCTTGATCTTTGATCATGTCAAACGACATTCAATTGGAGTGTCCACGACATTGTTGGGGTTAAGGTATCTAAACATGTAGGCATGTGAATGATCAACAAGGAATCTCTGATCCTCGTTATGAGAGGAAGAATACTCTGAGATATGATTCGGGAATCTTCGGCCGAAGTCTCGAGCGTAATAAAGGAAAACGTTCCTATGCGACTCAATTGAATCATATAAGAAAGCATAATCACATTAGGGGTTTGACATAGTATATCCATACCCTAGTGATGTGATTGAGAGTATTGTTTTAGAGAAGGATCGAATTACATTGTAATTCCAACTGAATAGGTTCTCCGAATAAACTTCTACATTAGCTTGGGTAGCCATGATATATGTTTAGATGTCACTCATGGCTTGTGAGTTCTTCTAGATGATTAAATGTAGTCATCAAAGAAGAAGGTGAATTAAAAGTAAGTTTTAATTCACTAAGTGGATGGATTAAAATATAATCAATTGGATTGGTGCCAATCACCTCACTGCCTTGCTAATTAGAACCTAAAAGATTGTTCACCAATACACTCTTGTAGTGAGTAACTAATGGATGATGGAAATAATTAATTGGATTAATTAAGTGTTGTGATTAATTTAGAAAGTCTAAAGAAATCATAAAAGCGATAAAAGATCGTTTTGGGCTTAAAGAAATGTTCGGGTTTAATTGGGCCCATTGGGCCTAAACCCATTGGGCTTTTATTCAAGCATTGGATGACTTGAAATAATAAAAGCCCAAGGCCCAAACAACACTAAGAAGGCCGGCCAAAGAGAGGGAGAGAGAAGGTCAATTGTTGACTTGTTTCTTTATGTTATAAAATGAACTTTATAATGAAAGTTTAACATGGGGGTTTTTTTTCTTGGTGTTCAAAAAAACAACAAAAGAAAAAAAAAAAAAAAAAAAACTCTCTCTAACACTCAAAGGGCCGGCCACCATAAGGGGATTTTAGCTAATCATTTTATCACCCCTTTGGTCATTCCTTCATCCTTCTCACTACACTAGTGGGTGAGGATCTTTAGAGGTTTTCAATTTTGGAAACTTGAAGAGGACCTAGGAGCACTCATTCTCAACAAAGTGGAGGAGGCAAGGAGGGAGGCTAGGCTCAAGGAGTTCAAGGAGCAAAGAGCTTGGAGGTGGTCCATCCTTGGTCTAAGATCTAGATCAAGAGGTATAAAACTACTCCTAAACTTTGTTCTTCAATAAATTGTTTTTGATGCATCATAAATAAACCTATGAATCTTGAAGGGGATTTTCATGACTAGAGCTTTGATATTAATTGATGACATGCTTCCGTTGTTTTCGTATATAAATCTTGAATTGTATATGCATGCTAGTCAATAGAAATCCCACATAAATCTCAAATTTTCCCTTCAAGTGGTATCAGAGCCAAAGGTTTATATTTGATGTGTCCTTTTGGATTTTATGCATATGGGTATTAATTTTATGTTAGACATATTAGTTCTTCATTCAAAGTATGTTTATCTTTTGTTTTTCAAATGATGAAAAATTGTGAATCAATAGTTGAAAAAGATATGTATGCAAAAGGTGTTTTGGATGCATGAATGAAGAGTGAGTTTAGAACAAATTTTGGGGTTTTGAATCATAGGGAGGGCACGGCAAAAGGGGATTTTTTTTGGCTATGTGTTTGTGTTTTGTTTTGAACCTCACACACACACTTTGAAGCTAGAAAAATGTGTTCTTGAAGTTCTTGGTTATGTTCTTGGTGTTCATGGTTTTGTTTTTTTTTTTAAAAGAGTTTTATTTAAGTTCATAAATTGTTTTATGGATTTGGATGATATTCTTATCATCAATATTTATTACAAAAGGTTTTTTCAATCCTAGACTACTTTAGGATATTTTAAAACTTTTTCCCTAATTTCCTTAAAGCAAAATCAAGTGCAAGCATAATTTGAATTCTTTTTCTTCTTTATGTTGAAATAATGCAAGGTGGGTGAGACCTACCCACCTCCCCCTTCATTTGGCCGGCCAAACTCAATGGATTTCCCACTTGAGGGTCCTTTTGTAATCATGAAAAGTTTGGTTTTACTTTTAGTATTTATGGTTTGACCCCTAACTTTTTCATATTTGCATTTACACCCCTACTATTTAAAAATTGAAATGTTTGATTTTAATTTTGTTTAATGTTTAAACTCATCATTTAATTATGCCCATATGCACTAAATCTAATTGATTATGTTGCATTCCATTTAATCATTTAATGTGATTAAGTAATTAGAAAATGGGTGACTATGGACTTATGCCTTAAACGATAATTGAGCTACGAGAATAAGGCGCTAAACTCAAATTGTTTGAACCTTGGGAATGTGTTTTAATTTCTATTTCAATTGGACCTTATCATGTTTGACATTAATCTATCTCTCCCTCTTAGTATGTGTAATTTGTAGGAATTTGTACAAATCGGTTTGTAATTCTTATTACTTCTTAATCTCTTTTAGTTAGTTGATTCCATCTAGTACTAGACTAGAGTTTCTTTAACTATTGGTAAGGAGACATATTTAAAAGAGGGTTTTGACATGAGATAAAAAGATTAAATGGGTCCAACGCCCTAATTAGCAATGAATCATTGTCTTTCATTTCTAATGGCTCAATCAAAAATGTTTTAATTGAATTGAAAGCACGTAATTAAATTGACACAACCTCCCCGAGATCTTATTCAACAATGTTGGCTCGTTGTTGAATTAACCAATAAGTCCATGGTCATCCAAGAGCCTAAGATGACTATAAAGTCCAATTTCAAGGGAATGCAAAAACTGTAGTAGTAGTAGTTACTTCCAATATTTAAAAAAAAAAAAATTCGTTTTTGATATTGATTTGTTTTTTTCTCAAAACAAATAGTGGGAGTATCATACGCTACTAAACTATAATGAATACAATCAGTAGTTATATGTATCTCCAATATTTTGAAAAATATTTTGATATTGATTTGTTTTATGAAAACGAATAGTGGGGATATTGTATGCTACTAATTTCATTAAACTTTGGACTAGTAGTTATAATAGGACACAATTTATTTGAATGTGTTTAAATAAATAAAATTGATGAGACCTTAAAATCCCTCAATCAAATACAATATTAAGTTGAAAGCGTAAGAGTGCTTTGAACATTTTTTTTCGTGGCCTTCCACCATGGTAGGCTCCAATCGTTTATGACTTGTACACCGCCTTCACCCTATCATGGGGGAGTGCAAAGTGCATGCTTATACTCAGGAGGAATCTATTTAAAGACATTTGATGTGGTGAAAATAGGCAACGAGTGTAACCAACATCATATCATCGTGAGGTTATACTTGGACCCCTATCTAAACCGTCATGGTGGGTAAGAACTTAACTAAGAAGAAATGGTGCCAACATCGTATCATCGTGAGGCATTATTCTCTAGAGGCCAATAAGATAGGTAATCACAAGAGGTTGTTGTGAATGGGTAAGTGTTCCCTCTCATTATTATTTTTGCTAGCCGACATCGTATCATCGTGAGGTGGGCTTGGTAATAGTGAGCCTCCTATAACCTGCTAGGAGCTTTCTTTGAAATCTCCCGGATTCCATCTTGAGGGATATAGAATTTGCCAAAAATGGTGGGTGGTGTCATTCGGTTCAAAGACCCGAATCGTGTGACTTAATCAACAATCAAACTAATTTATTTTATTGTTTATGTATTTAGATATGGTTGGAAGCACACTCGCGAAAATACTCGACAAACATTGCCTAGAGGGGCACAATTTCCCATCATGGTATCGTAATGTCAAGATTCTCCTAACATTGGAGAAGATTGTTTACGTAGTAGACAAAGCTCCACCTCACATACCTCTTGACCCTTCGGCCACTGAGGATGAACGTGCTAAGTTTGACAAGCACATTGAGGATGACACACAAGCCAAGTGCTATCTGTTGGCTTCCATGAATGAGGAGCTACAGAGACAGCACGAGGGCATGGACAGTGCATTTTCCATAATACTCCATCTTACGGAGTTATATGGTGAAGGGACGCGCAACCGTCGCTTTAGCACTGTCTGTGAACTTGTGAAGACCAAGATGGTCAAGGGGGCTCCAGTGCATCTACATGCACTGAAGATGATAGGATTCATTGAACAACTGGAGAACCTAGGTACTCCACTTGACGGGGAATTGGCCCAGGACTTTATATTGGCTTCTCTTTCTGATTCATTCTCACAGTTCGTAATGAACTACAATATGAATAAAATGGATAGTACTCTCTCTGAGTTACTAAACATGTTAGTAACTGCTGAGAAAACTATGATGAAAGAGAACGTTGTAGGGACTTCTGCAGTAGCCTACAACAAGCCATCCTCTTCCAAGTCTAAGCCGCAAGGCAAAGGCAAAGGGAAGGAGAAGAAGTCACCCACTCTTAAGCCGAAAAGAGGAGTGAAGAAAAAGAAGGCAATGGAGCCCAAGAGGGCTTGCCACCACTGTGGAAAGGAGGGGCATTGGAAGAGGAATTGCAGGTTATACCGTGCAACTCTTAAGGACAAGCCACAAGGTATGGTTTATGTTCTTATCTTCAATTCTAATTGTTAGATCTTCTAAATATTTATATTTGATATAAAGTGCTAATCACTTGTATAATTGTATATAGGTAGAGGAGCTAAGTAGAAGAGGAACAAGCAAAGAAAAGAGTGGAGAAGGGTTCGGTCACCATGTTTTTGCTTACTACTTGGGAAGTTTGTTTAGGCATTTAAAGATTGTCTTTAAACTTTCTTATTGTGTTAAGAACTTATTATGTGGCTTCATATGATGGAAGACCACTATTAATGCCTAAATGTTTGAAGGTACTTAAATAAGTCTCTAAATGTTTAGAGCTAATTCCTTTTTTAAGTTAAACATTGTGAATGTTTGTGTTATCATATTAATGTAATGTGATGAATGCCTTCTAATAAATAAAATATTTCCTTAAAGTAATGTTATGAATTGAATATTGTCTTGTTGTATCCTAGATGAGATACATGATTATAATGATATTAGAAATAAGAAAAACGTTTCTTATATGGTTATCACTTAAACCACAATAATCAAGATCACTCTTGATTCAATTAGTAGTTTTGAACAATTAATTGGACATTCTTAAAATTGTTTTAAAATGTCAAGTGTGTTAGTGATTAAACCAAAAATTTAAGTGTCTAAATCAATAAAATGTTTAAAGATTTTAGTCACTTAATAACAAGACATCAACTTAGTGAAGAGTGAAACAAATGAGCTTGAAAGGTTTTAAAGCTACTACACAATGTCCTCAACCCGTATACTCCACGTTTATACATTTTTTTTTTTTGAATGTATGAAATGATTTCTCATTAAAGTCATGAGAAATAGTGGGAGGTGAGAAATTGGATATAAACTTGAATATGATTGGTTTATAATTGTCTAAATAATAATAGTACTTGACTATTATTGAGAGTTTATAATTTTAATTGTTAAAAGACTCAAGCTCTACAAAACATCAATATTCTATGTTGTGTAACATTCTAAAGAATAGTCTTTGAATGTAGGTTTCGTCAACCTAGCATAAAATGGTTATATGTTGGGAGTTGTCCATCATTCTCTTTTATGAGAACAAGCTAAATAACAAAGCATATGGACAAGTTGATGAAACAAAAGGGAATAGTTTCAAAATGAGTCACAACATATAGTTTAACAACAAGACAATCCGAATTCGTCACCTTATGTAACTATAACGCTCTATGTAGTTTTTTGATAAAGAATTATATCAACCACCTAGAAGGAATGGTTGAGTTTCTATATCCTTAGTAGAAGCCTTGCTTTCACTAAAGACTTGGATAATTCTTATATGACTACATTAAAGTCTTAGTATGACTAAAACTTGAAGAATGGTGTATGACACCATTTAAATGATTCATTTAAATAACTTGTGTTAGCTAGCGTTGTTGATAGTCTCAAAATTGTTGAGACATCATTAATAAGCTAATGGATCTCAATGATTGTCAATAGATCCAAAACAAGTTAGTGGGAGCAATATGCATTCAAATCAAGAAAATTTAAATGTTAAGTTTTTGAATGAATGCTAAGTTACAACAAACCCAATGGGAGTGATGTCATAATTTGAGCAACAAGATATGAATAAAGTCTATTTGATAGACTTGATCAAACCTAGATGTTACTCGAAAAATGACAAGACATGACACGGTTAATTTTAAGTATAGACTTGAAATTGGACTTATTGATATAACAAAGGCTATCTCAAGGAAGTTATAAGGGGAAATTAAATCTCAAATGTTGAAGATTTAAGGAAGCATTTAACTATATGATAGAAAATCACTTTCATAACCCTTATAATAAATGTGTCATAAAATCACAAAAGGGACACATGTATGGACTTGTGAGTAAATATCAAAAGGTGAAAAACCACATGGGTTGTCACTTTAAAATATTACTATATCCCAGGATCAGAACCATAGCAACTGAAAGAGTATTATTGCCTTTAAGAAAGGAACATCAGAGTGGGACTCTAGAAGCGTGCATTCACTTAGGTTATGAACCAAAGTGAAAATAATCCATTTTAAACAAATGGAACTTCATAATGAATGAAGTACTAATCGTATGAATATATTGATAGTATTGTACTACAATGGTCTCAAGGATTGGAGCAAAGTTTGTATAAAGTATACAAACGAAATATATGTCGATATATTGTTTTAGAAACTGCTTCAAAATGTGTTTTGAATGGAAGGGGTTCTTTTAGAACCAATGATTGAATCCAAACCATAAGGTCGTTAGTAGGATACTACGACGTAATGGGGCGATAGCTCAAGCCATGGAATCAAGGTCTCATCAAAGTATTCGAACACAAGAAAGAGACATCATCAAAATGTTTTAGAAACATTTGATAAGTAAATCCCTTTTAAATTAAAAGGTGATTAAATACATAACCAAGTTAACCTACGAGCATAAGCTCACTCAACTAGCATGTATAAGTTACACTAGTGATTGACTTTAGTGCAAGTGGGAGATTGTTGGAAATATGCCCTGAAAGTCAATCTTTGGAAGAAACCTTTCAGGACAATGTAATGATGTATATGACTCTTATACATCGGAAGGCAAAGATACTAATTAGGACTATCTCAATGAACGAAATATGTCCTAAATGATGAATCCATGGACGATGGATTGATGGAAGAAGTAATCTAATGATGATTAGACTACAGAGACCTTCTTCTCATAACCATTATGTCCAAAAAGGTTCCTGGTCATAGGATTGTCGGAGGGATACTGACAATGCATAGACCGGTACATACTATGTCTGCTTCAAATGGAAGGATGGAAAGTCTCATCTCATTCGTGTAGTGACACTAAGACAAGTATGTAGGTGCTCATTAAGGGAATGAGTTCACTGAACACAATCGAACGAGAGTACTTGCATGGAGGTCTACTCACATGTCAAGCAAGTAACTCTGAAGGTTGGAATAATGTAAGTAGTCCTTTGACCTGAGACATCATAGATGTCTAATGGTTAGGTCCTTGATCTTTGATCATGTCAAACGACATTCCATTGGAGAGTCCACGACATTGTTGGGGTTAAGGTATCTAAACATGTAGGCATGTGAATGATCAACAAGGAATCTCTGATCCTCGTTATGAGAGGAAGAATACTCTGAGATATGATTCGGGAATCTTCGGCCGAAGTCTCGAGCGTAATAAAGGAAAACGTTCCTATGCGACTCAATTGAATCATATAAGAAAGCATAATCACATTAGGGGTTTGACATAGTATATCCATACCCTAGTGATGTGATTGAGAGTATTGTTTTAGAGAAGGATCGAATTACATTGTAATTCCAACTGAATAGGTTCTCCGAATAAACTTCTACATTAGCTTGGGTAGCCATGATATATGTTTAGATGTCACTCATGGCTTGTGAGTTCTTCTAGATGATTAAATGTAGTCATCAAAGAAGAAGGTGAATTAAAAGTAAGTTTTAATTCACTAAGTGGATGGATTAAAATATAATCAATTGGATTGGTGCCAATCACCTCACTGCCTTGCTAATTAGAACCTAAAAGATTGTTCACCAATACACTCTTGTAGTGAGTAACTAATGGATGATGGAAATAATTAATTGGATTAATTAAGTGTTGTGATTAATTTAGAAAGTCTAAAGAAATCATAAAAGCGATAAAAGATCGTTTTGGGCTTAAAGAAATGTTCGGGTTTAATTGGGCCCATTGGGCCTAAACCCATTGGGCTTTTATTCAAGCATTGGATGACTTGAAATAATAAAAGCCCAAGGCCCAAACAACACTAAGAAGGCCGGCCAAAGAGAGGGAGAGAGAAGGTCAATTGTTGACTTGTTTCTTTATGTTATAAAAGGAACTTTATAATGAAAGTTTAACATGGGGGTTTTTTTTCTTGGTGTTCAAAAAAACAACAAAAGAAAAAAAAAAAAAAAAAAACTCTCTCTAACACTCAAAGGGCCGGCCACCATAAGGGGATTTTAGCTAATCATTTTATCACCCCTTTGGTCATTCCTTCATCCTTCTCACTACACTAGTGGGTGAGGATCTTTAGAGGTTTTCAATTTTGGAAACTTGAAGAGGACCTAGGAGCACTCATTCTCAACAAAGTGGAGGAGGCAAGGAGGGAGGCTAGGCTCAAGGAGTTCAAGGAGCAAAGAGCTTGGAGGTGGTCCATCCTTGGTCTAAGATCTAGATCAAGAGGTATAAAACTACTCCTAAACTTTGTTCTTCAATAAATTGTTTTTGATGCATCATAAATAAACCTATGAATCTTGAAGGGGATTTTCATGACTAGAGCTTTGATATTAATTGATGACATGCTTCCGTTGTTTTCGTATATAAATCTTGAATTGTATATGCATGCTAGTCAATAGAAATCCCACATAAATCTCAAATTTTCCCTTCAATAAGGGAGTCATTTAAATAGGTTTTGTCATTTAATGCTGAGTTGGAGCTCACACACTCCGTGAGCTAGCAAAAGTTGTTAAATTCCCCAAGTTTGTGGTGGCAACGGTCATATCTGAAATCAAAAAATTACTTTTTTTATTAGTCTTATTCCCCCTCTCTCTATACTCGTCATTCCTCCATTAACACAGGTCAAGGTCGAACCCAGATTACTAGGATATTAACATTGGTATCACCTACTAATCCTGGCTCCCTTCCTTCGTGTATGCCCCGTCACACCGTTGCTACTCGCGCCAATACCATGGATGCTCGTGTTTTTGCTTTGGAGATCACCATTGCTAACCCTCCTACCATGCTTGCAGAGGAGGTGAACTATTCTGTTTACTCCGTTATCTCTAATGCTTTCACCACTCAACTTTCGTTGGCTCTCAAACATCACATTCCGATGTATTTTGAGCAATTTCGCTGTGAAGTTGCTGCTCGTGGTGGAGGTGAGAGCTCATCTGCTTCAGGTTTCACCAATTTCCACCTCCCCGTGATTTGGACCAAATCTAGCTCCCTCGTAGCCCAAATAAGGGTGGTGGTGGCCAACCACATCGACCACCATGGACTCTTCGTGTTGATTTCCCTCACTTCACTGAGGGTGACGACCTATTGGCTTGGATATATAAGGCTGATTAGTTTTTTGCATTCTATAACACTCCTGATGCTCATAAGATACTCATAGCTTCCTTCCACCTTGACGGTGAACTTTGTAGTGGTTTAAGTGGATGGATTGCATTCGCTTCATACCACGCTAGGAGGATTTTACTAGAGCTTTTTGTAAGGAGTTTGGGCCATCAGAGTTTGATGATAGTGCCGAATCCTTGTTCAAACTTCGCCAAACAGGTACACTTCGTGAATATATATCTAAATTCCAATGATTGGCCTATCGAACCTCTGATTTAGGTTTTATCTTACTCAAGAGTTGCTTCTTGGGGGGTCTCAAACGTGAATTGAAGTTTGATATGAAGCTCCACAAACCTGCAAATGTTCATGAGGCTATCATCATTGCTGTTCAATTAGATACTAAACTTGCTGAGTTAAAATCTACCTTTCCTAGAGCCCCTAATGCTGTTAAACCTGTTACTACAACACCTAGTTAACAAACTGTAGCTCGCCCTGGTAACTTGCCCGTTAAGAAACTGACCCCAACTGAAATTCAATAGAAATGAGATAAAGGTGGGTGTTAGTTTTGCAATGATAAGTGGGTTTGATGACACAAGTGTGGGCTTAACCAATTGCTCGTGCTAGATATGGGAGAGGTAGACCTTATTGAGGAGATTGCTGAGAACACCACTCCTAAATTGCTTAATATGGAGCTGAGTGAGTGCGCTTTTTATGGCACTAATGATAGGCAAACTCTTTGGACTATGAAGGTAGAAGGAACCCTTAATGGTCACACTGTCAAAATCTTGTTGGACTCTAGGAGCACCCATAATTTTATTGACTCCAAATTGCTTAAACATTGGGGGTTATCAAGTGCAATCTATTGAGTTCCTTGAAGGCATGATTGTTGATGGAGGCAAGGTCAAAAGCTCAGGTTGCTGCAAAGCTTTTGCTATACCACTAGGGGGTTATAACTGCATGGTAGATTTGTATTCCCTCATACTTGGAGGATGTGATATGGTCTTAGGGGTCTATTGGCTGTCTACAGTCTGTCCCGTTTTATGGGATTTCCAACTTCTCACCATGGAATTCACTCGAAACAATCACAAGTATAAACTATTTCATAAGCCTCCCACTGCTCCATTAATTCAAGATGTATCTCTTCAGCATTTGGAGAAGGAACTTCATAACTCCAGTTTGGGATTATTTCTTTATTCCTTTAGTAGATGACTTGTTGGATGAACTTTTGGTGTTGTCTACTTTTCTAAATTTAACCTACGATCTGGATATTTTTAGATCTTAATGCAGCCTGGAGATATTGAGAAGACTGCTTTTAAAACTCATGAAGGTCATTATGAGTTCTTAGTTATGCCATTTGTGCTTATTAATGCTTCTGCCACCTTCCAAAGCTTAATGAATGACCTGTTCAAACCCTATCTCAGAAAGTTTGTGTTGGTTTTCTTTAATGACCTCTTGATTTATAACAAAACTTGGTCTGATCACTAGGCACACTTAAAGACTGTTTTTGAGGTATTGTAATAGCACTAGTTATATCTTAAAATGTCTAAATGTTCCCTAGGCAAGAATAGGGTGGAATACTTGGGGCACATTGTGTCCAAGGATGGTGTTGAAGCTGACCTAACCAAATTGCAGGCCATTAAAGATTAGCCTGTCTCAACAAATGTCAAGCAATTGAGGAGATTCCTTGGGTTAACAGGTTATTATAGGAAGTTCTTTCCTGGTTATGGGGGCATTTGTCAACCCTTGTACAATTTAACCAAAAAGGATGTTTTCCAATGGTTTAGTGCTGTTGCAATTGCATTTGATAGGTTGAAAGAAGTGATGGTTTCCCTACAGGTCTTTGCCCTCCTTGATTTTTCTAAGCCCTTTGAGGCAGAGTGTGATGCTTCTGGGTTAGGAATTGGTGCAGTATTACAAGAAGGTTGGAGACCAATTGCATTTGCTAGTCAATCACTCGGGCCAAGGAATCAATCTCTGTTTACCTATGAAAGGGAACTCATTGCCATAGTGTATACAGTAAGGAAATGGCAAAATTACCTTCAACGGAGGCACTTCATTATCAAAACAGACCATAATAGCTTAAAGTACTTTATGAATTAGAGGGGCTAATACACCTTTCTAGCAGAAATGGGTATCCAAGCTCTAAGGCTTTTATTATGAAATTCATTACAAAGAAGGTCAAGATAATGTGGTTGTAGATGCATTGTCATGACTACAAGGAGCTTCCTCACTCTAGGAGCCTAGTTCCATTGAGTCTTTTGGATGTGCTTACATTTCTTATCCTTGTAGTGGTTGGTTGGATGAATTGAGAAGGTTTAATGAAAGTGATGAATGGATCTTGCAGAAAACAAGGGAAGTGTTGGAAAATGCTAGAAATGGTGTTGGTAGTGTTATATGCACTCAATTCTAACTTAGTGAGGGCTCAAAATAGAATGTAAGTGCATGTAGACAAAAAGAGGAGTGAGAGACATTTTGCAGTTGGTGACTCAGTGTACTTGAAACTAATACCATATCAACTGTCATCATTGGCACCACATAGTTATCACAAGTTGCAGCCGAGGTATAATGGTCATTATGAGGTGATTGAGAAAATTGGTGCAATTGCATACAAGTTGAAGCTCCATGTGGAAAGTATAATCCACCCAGTGTTCCATGTGAGCAATCTCAAGAGGCAGTTGGGATCCAACAATGTTCTGCACTCCACACTCCTACATGTTCTGGAGGATGTATTGTCCTAAACTTTTCCACAAAAGATTTTGGCTCAAAGGGTTTATAAAAAGGGCAATTTAGTAGGAGTTCAACTGTTGGTCTAGTGGGTTGATCAAAAAGCAACCAATGCCACTTGGGAAGATTTTGATGACTTTTAAGCCAAGTCCTAGATTTTTCTCTGTAAGCCTTGTGGACAAGGTTCTTAAAGGGGGAAGTATTGTTATGATCCTTATAATGGTGATTACTTTGATCACAGGGAATATGATGAAATTGTAATGGAAGGGTTATTTTTAAGGGATTTCTGGGGTTTTAATATAATAGTGGTAAGTATAAGGGGGTCATTTAAATAGGTTTTGTCATTTAGTGTTGAGTTAGAGCTCACACACTTGGTGAGCTATCAAAAGTTGTTAAATTCTCCATGTTTGTGGTGGCAATGATCATATCTGAAATCAAAAGAATTACCTTTTTATTAGCCTTCTTCCTCATCTCTTTATACTCACCATTCTTCCCTTAACACAGGTCAAGATCAAACCCAGATTACTGGGATACTAACATATAAACCCTTGCATGTACATTTGCTTCTTCATCTCAACTACAAAAACAAGACTTACCAACCAACTTCTTGTAATTTATTGTTGTTCAAGTTTATGTTCTTGAATTCGTGTGAGGTTTCTAGCTGTATCGAATCACCAACATCTCATTAATTTCTTGGTAAGTTGAATTCTACATATAACTGATGTAAGTATATGATTCATAATATGATCCGACCCATTACTTTTTAAAGAAAATATTTTAAATCAATAAATAATGAAAATGAAAAACATATTTGACCAAAAAAAAAAATTGCAAAACATAATGCTAAATTAGTATAGGCATACCACATTGTCACATAAATATTATTTCAAAACATTAAAAAAAAAAAACATTTGTTAAGTACTAGGTGTAATGTTTGGCTTCCCTTGCCAAAAAATTGTAAAATTTACCACACATGCTTATAATTTAGAGTTAGGATACAATGCTGATCTGGGATTTCTACTAGGATTGAACTTGTCAAAGCACCAACCTTCTACACTACAAAAGGTTTGAATCAGACATCTGTATTTGCATATCAAGCTTACTTTTCCAGATTCCTTTTGTTTAGTGCAGTTGTCTAGTAAAAAATTTCGTCTATTGTCCAACTATCAAGACACTCAAATTAAGAAAGCCCATATGGGCCATCTGACACCTTTTCTTGTGCGTGGATCTCTCACCCTTGATCTAGAAAGGTTTATTTGGCTTGTGACACATGTCTCCTTGTTCCCCTGTTTGAAACATTTATCTCTCCCATTAAAAGGGTTCTTAAGGATTCATTTGTTCTTTGGCTAGGTTATTCACATTTCAAGAAGAAGAGTGCATTTAGCCTAGAGCTACCTCTTAAGCTTCCAAACCGAAACCTTAGCCACAAAACTATCTCATGCATAAACACCTAATCACTGCATATTAGGTTTGCAGTGTTTTAATGGTTTTGCATTAAACTTTTGGTCTAAACTAAGTTTCATATCCTTCATAAAACAATCTCTCGAATTCATATTGGGTTATTCTTCAACTGTTTGACTAGAGAACCTGACTAGTCATCTGAATCCAGATCTTATAAGCATATCATAACATCATATCATTGATCATGTTGATCTCAGTGCTACAAGGTGATGAGTTCAGGAAGAGTTGCCACTTCGTGAAGACCAAAGCAGTCTGTCCCATGTAAGGCAAGGTTGCACAAAGGTAAAGCTACTCAATAAATAGGGATCTAGGAATTAAGCTTGTGTGGTCTTTGTATGAACCTTTGTTTACACTAGTGGATTGGACTTAGTGGAAAATCTTCGTTTTTTAACCCAAATGTGGGTTTTTCGGCCAACAACTTCCTTGTGTTCAATACTTTACAAAGCTTCATTTATAACCTTTGTTGGAGTTAAACATTGTAGGTTTGCTAGTATTGAAACTTTATTAACCAAGTGAACTTAACTCAAGTACTAAGACCTAAAACTTAATTGAAGTTCACATTTTTAAGTTTTAACCTTTTAAGTTAGGCTGGTTTATATGCTTGTGGGCTTCTAACAATCTGTACTTAGTCGACTAGTACGGTTGACTAGTCAGTATAGTTGGTTATAAGTTTTTTATTTTTAACTTTTTTTTGTAGGGTATTCCACCTGGAACAAATTTTAATTGGTATCAGAGCCTTGCTCTAGACATACATAAAGTAATCTCTGGGATTTTACTAGTATTGGGTGGACTCATATCATGGATCATGATCATTATCATGTTGCAGGATCGTCTAACTCTCCCCCGTTCTTTGATGGCGTGAATTATGCGGTGTGGAGTGAGAAATTTCAAATATTTCTTGAGGCACATGACTTTCTTGCAATTGATCACCTTACTCTTGAGTGGATGACTCCCTTTAGAGCTGTTAATGGGGAGTTTGTGATCAAACCTAAATGTGAATGGACTACTGGTAAAGTGACATCTACCATGGAAAACAGGAAGGCAAGAAATATGATTGTATCTGCCATATTACCAAACTAGTTTGCTTATATCCGTTACTGCATAATTGCCAAGTAAGATTCGAATAAACTCTGAATGTTTCATAAAGGTGACAAATAAGTGAGAGATTTGAAGCTTCAAATGACCCTCTCAAAGTTTGAAGATTTAAGAATGCTAATGTGTCATCATCTCAGGAGTTGTCAAGCATGTATGAATCTTTGTTTGATGAGATGTGTGTTGTAGTATTGGACAATGTTGAGCTGACCAAATAGGTGGTTGTGTTACAAGAAAAGGTTGAGTCATTCTGACTAGTCAGAACAAAATTGAGTAACAAAATCATACGGTTAGAAGCTGAACTTCACATGCTGAATGAAATAGGCTCATTTTGTGATGATGATTATGAAATGGATGACTTAATTGCCTCTTTTTTATAGAACCATATTTATGCGACTTTATTATCTTATTTCTTTGCATTTACTTAGTTAATTTTCATTTATTGTAGTAGTTTAAACTATTTTCGTATTATTGTAGGTCCAGTTGGTAAAGATGACAATAAATAGTCAAATGGAGCAATTTGGAGCAATTTTGGACTTGGATTGGATATCATGCGTGGATAGCATATGGGTTGAACATTTTTGGTGTTTAAATGGTGTTAGACATGTGCTAAAATCTGGAGAAATTAAAGTTGAGGCTTAGAAGACAAGGAATTACACAAGAAAGAGGAATCCTATTTGGAGAGAAACATTATCTTATCCTGTCTTATCTTATCTTATCTCCAGCTGCAAGGAGGAATCCTAATCACATTCTAACACTCTCTACCTGTTTCTTAGAGTCCTAAAATAATTCAAAACCCCTAATCCCTTTCCTCCTTGGATTCAGTCGTGCCTATTTTTATGAAGTGTCTTGCAACGATTTAGGGGGTGCTGCGCCTACCATTCATCCATTGAAGTTGTTGGAATTTTCAGAGTTCTTTCTCTCTTGTTTTAAGTTTCAATGTTTATTTTAGATTACTTTTCAGTTATGATGAACATGTGTAACTAAGTTTCTTTTTAGCTAGAGGTGAATTCGAAGCCATGATCATATGTTTTATATAAATTGATTACATCCAGTTATTGTTTCATAAAACATGAATGCGATTTACTTATCTGCTTTATAGAGAACTTATTCTTGTATGTTTATTAAGGGTGCACACTTAGTTTGCATACAGGGATTTGATGCTAGAATATAAGGGAATTTCATCTAATCGTTATGAACTTATATTTGTAAGTAGTAAAAGTCACTAGTCATGATTGAGTTAAGTAAATCCTTAGCAAGAGTATCATGTTTTTCATAGTTATGAGTGCTTTGTCAATGCTTATGACTTTCATAGAACTTAATGATCTTTTAGATGTATCTTTATCATACTTTTCATTGTTAGGAAACTAGAGAAGAATAATTTGGTTGTGTAGCTGAGTCCAATTCAATGAACTTAGGAAATCTGAGAGTTAATTAGTGTTGTTCATAGTTAGTTTGGGCCATTGTCATTCATGGTTTATAGAAAGAATAACTGGAAATCGATTTGTATGCATATGATTTATGTGTGGAGAAGAATCCTTTAGCTATCATTTCATCCATATTTCATTCACAACTTAATTTACTTGCTGCCCTTTACTTTTGTTTTAATTAAATTCGTCCAAAATTCCCCAGTCATTGTTTTGATGTTAGTTTAACTTAGTTTCCTGTTTTATAAGTTTAATATGTGTTGATTAGCATCCCTTCTAATCCTTGGAATAGAATGATCCCTACTTACTCGTACTACGATTGCATAATATATATAGGGTTTAATTTGTGTGTTAGTTTCTACCACATCAAATTTTGGCAGTGTTGCAGGGGATTAGTAAAATTGCTAATCACTTTGTTTTTTGTTCATTTTTCTTTTGATATTTGATTTAGTTTTATTTCTTTGATTTCAGATACTAGAGAAGCAAGACATGGCAATTGCTAATCTTCAAGCTCAAATGGCGAATCTTACTTTTCTTATGTCGTAGTATTTTGAAAGGTCCACAATGCAAAGTGTGGCTACATTTGGTGTGTCCTGTGGGCAAGAATATCAAACTAATCAACATCCTCATTTAATTAAGAATGGAGGCTGTGATAGTGTCAATGCTTGGGGGTTATCAAGTCCATGATCAATCAAGGAACGACTTGTTTTCCAACACTTACAATCTAGGTGGAAGATAGATCATTCAAATTTTATGTGGAGGGAACCTCAACAAGTACAACAAGAAGGATATTGGGGGCAACATCAAGAGTTTTATTCAAGACCTATCTAGCCACCACAATCTCCCCCACAACAATTCCAACCAAATTCAAGTATGTCCATGAATCGCTGAAGTTATCACTTTCGAAAGTGGTATGGAATTTGGAACTAAGCAAAGATTTCCAAACATAGCTTAGAAGTGGACAAAGAGCTATTGTCTGAAGGGGAGGAGGAAGACTCAGCCACGGCAAGCTTAGAAGAAGCCTTGCCGCAGCACCAAATCATCTCTAATCCTATTGCCGTAACTACCCTAGCTTAACCACCATCCAATTCTAGTAAGGTTATTCTAAATTCAATTCTTTCTAACTTTATTCCACCAAATGTACCGTGTGCTCGCATGTTTATGCAATCCAAGAAAGAAGAGAGTGAAAAAGACATCTTGGAAGCCTTCCGAAAGTTGCAAGCTAATATCCCTATTCTTGGTACAATAAAGCAGGTTCCAGAATATGCTAAATTTTTTAAAGAGCTTTGTACGACAAGAAAAAGGATTCAAGAGGAAGAAGTGGCTAGGGAATATCTAGTATTCATCAAAGAGGATGTACTTGAGACAACCATCCCTAAAGAAGTGGGATTTATAACACAAGGCAAGTTACTGCCCTCACACCAAATCTAGCCAAGAGCAACATTCCTGAAACTTTTGAAGTAGTGTTTGTCCTTGAGTTCTTGTTGTAGCACACGGGTAAGCCACCTCCTCAAATTTCAATTTCGTTTTCTAATAACATGTCGTTGATTTTAATGATTTAGGCACCCACTTTACAATTTAAACCATTACGGGATTATTTCAAGTATCACATTCCATTGAAAGATCAACTCCATGCCCCTGGTCCTAGTGAGGATTAAATGGAGGTGTTGTCCAGCTGGAAGACGTTAAAGCAAGCGCTTCTTGGGAGGTAACCCATGTGTTCAAATAAAGTGACAATGGAATTCCCGGCTCCTACAACCAGATTTGCTCTTTTTTACCATTCTCTTTATTGTTTTTACTTTGCCATGATTGTCTTGTTTACTAGTTATCTTTTATTGCGTTCTTGTTTAAGTTTATTTTTGAAACATTGAGGACAATGTTTGATTTAAGTGTGGGGTGTAAACAGATTGCTTTTCATGATTTCTCTTCGAATTCACCACCTATCACTACTAATGTTGTTATTCACTATTTTAAAGTGTTTTATTGTGTGTCATATAAAAAATTTTAGAAAAATTGAAAAAGTTTGAGGAAAAAACCAAAAAGAATAGTTTTTGTTGTTTGTTTGTGTCTTAGGGTACCTTCCAACACAATGATGAGGATTTGGTTTTTAATTGCATGACTGTTAAAGAAAGTTACAAATATGGTGGAAGTTTCATATGCTCTTTGGTTAATACTTTGTTGTAGTTGTCATTTACGAATTCACATGTAATCACAAAGAAAAAAAATCAGTTTTTGTAACATACTTGAAGGAAGAAACTCATACTAACGCTACAACCCTATGAGACTTGAGCTTATTCTTTGTTTAGAGCGTTATTAATCTGTGATATTCTTGTTTTCTAAAGTCGTTGCATGATCTCATTATTTCTTTGCTTGGTTGCTTCTTAGAGTGTTTTTTTCATCATTTTAGTTCCAAATACTAGAACTCATGCTTGTTTCGTTCAAAGCATAAAATTGATTGCATAACAAATAACAAGATGAAGGTGTTTAGTTACCACCAGAGCCAAAAAGCCTTATCCCTTTCACATGTATTGTAGGTTTAACCCCTTTTTTAGCCTTTTTTAACCTATTTTCCTTGTTAGCTTGCATTATCCCTAACTAGCTAGTATAGGAACATCCATATCCTTGTTCTTAAAGAATAGTGAAGCATGACTTATTGGGAATTCCTTTTGATCTACGGTTTGCAGAAAAACGAGTGTGGGGGAAGGATTTGTTCTTTTGAATCCGATGAAGTAGTGTTTATATTTTATGTTTTGAAGAAAGAAGAAGAAAAAAAATTGAAAAAAAAAGAAAACAGAAAAGAAAAGGAAGAAAAAAAAGTGTTGAAAAAGAAGAAAAAAAAAAGTTGAAAAGAAGTGAGAATGAGTTCATAAGTGTTGGTTGTTGAGGAAGGGTCCAAAAATATGAATCTAACACTAAAGTTGTACAAATCTCCCCTTTGTGTTTATAGTTGGGTGCTGCAAGCAAAAGTTGAATTCTAAGTGTTGATTTCCTTACTTTGCTTGCTATCACTTTAAGAACCTTTGTTTATCCTTAACCTTTCTTTGTTAGCCAATACCGTAGCCCCATTACAACCCTTGGACTTTTATCTTGATTGTTCTATGATTTGATATGTGGAGTTTGAAATTGGTACAAGCATATGGAATCCCTGGTTCTCGCTTCTAAGTAGTTGCATTCCGTTCATGAGATTATATACATGTTTGTATTAATAATCCCAGAAAGTGCCTTCTTTGTTATAACATACGTGAGTGATAGTCTACATGTTTACATCGATCCTCTCACATATACTTAGTATAAGAAGTGTAGTCAGAAAATCTGTGTGAAAATAGAGAGTACATCCATTGAGGAATTGAGTGAATTCCCTAAGGCATGTTACTACTTTCAAATGTTGTTTTAATTGATTAAATGCGAGTTAGTGATGTGATATAAACTAACACACAAATTAAAACCCTCTTTTTGATAGTTGTAGTATGTGAAAGTAGGGATCTTTCTAGGCCGGGGATTAGAAGGGGGATTAGAAGGGATGCTAATCTACATTTATTTAACTAAAAAACAGAAAACTAGACTTAAACAACTCAAAACAAGCTAAATTGACTCAAATAACACAAAATTAAGTTAAATTGATTCAAAACAGGAACTAGAGAGAAGTTTGGACGAAAATTAAACTAAAAAGACTCAGAATACTGAATGGGGGTTGTTTTGACGAATTTTAACTAAGACTAAGTAGTTGCAGAAACAAACTAAACGTTGCACGAAATTGGGCGAATTAAAGGGTGAAAGGCTAGCTAGAAGGTCCTTCCCCACACATGACACATATGCATACAAATCGATTTCCAGTTATTATTCCTATAAACCATGAATGACAATGCCCCAAATTAATTATGAACAACATTAATTAACTCTCAGATTTTCCTAATTTCATTGAATTGGACTCAGTGACACAATCAAATTATTCTTATCAAGTTCCCTATATGAACTACATAATAGAGATACATATCAAAGATCATTAAGTTCTATGAAAATCATAAGCATTGACAAGGCATTCGTCTATGAACTGCATGATACTCCTGCCATGGATTCACTTAACACAATCATGACTAGTGATTTCCACTACTTATAAATATAAGTTCATAACTATTAGGTGAAATTCCCTTATATTTTAGCATCAGATTCATGCATGCAAACTAAGTGTGCACCCTTATTCAACACACAAGAATAAGTCATCAATCAAACAGATAAGTAAATCGTATTCATGTTTTACGAAACAATAACTGGAGGAAATCAATTCATATCAAATATATGTTCATGGCTTTGAATTCACCTCTAACTAAAACGAAATTAGTTCCACATGTTTGCAATTAAACAAAACCAATCTAATTTAAACATTGAACTAAAACTAAGGATAGAAAGAACCCAGAAATGCTCCAGCACCCCAATGGCCTTCGATGGTAGGTCATGGCACAAGCTCTTCTTCTCCTTCCTTCCTTGCAAAGCTGCAGCACAAAGTGTATTTTTCTGATTTTCTCTCTAAGGTTCTCCCCTTTTTGTGTGACATAAAATATGTATATATAGGCTAGGGTTCACGGCACCAATCCTTGGAGGACAAGGATAGGGCACGGCACAAGTCCAGAAGGAAAAGGACTAGGGCAGTTCGGCATAAACTTAGGGCTTCTAGAAAAGGGGTATTGTGACAAGTTTCTAGAAGGAAATGGGATAAGATAGGTGACAGAAATCTAGGGCAGAGGATAGGGCTTCTAGAACCAGATATTTAGGTGATTTAATATGAAATTGATTCCCCTTTGCAGTTGGAATTAAGGTAGGAAAAGATTAGGATAGGATAAGATAAGGTAAGGTTGTATAAGGTTTGGATAAGATAAGGTAATTTGGATAATGTTTCCTTATTTTTAGCTGATTCCTTATCTTCCAAGTCTTGAATTAATTTCTCCAGATGTTAAGCACATTCCTAGCCTCTTTTAATCTTCAAAAACGTCCATCCACCTTGCTCCATGCATGTGCTATCCATTCCAAGCCCAAAACTGCTCTAAAATGCTCCAAATTGCCTTTTCTTGCCAACTTTGCCATTTGGACCTACAAACACACGAAAATGGCTTAAAACACTCTAATAAATAGAAACTAACTAAGTAAATGCAAGGAAATAGGCTAACAAAGTCGCATAAATATGCTCTTATCAAATTCCCCCACACTTAGCTTTTGCTAGTCCCCTAGCAAAACAAAGAAAACAAAACCTAAACCTTCCAACAATAGCCTCAGGGATTTCCAATGGAACATGACATGTTCAAAGTCACTACTCCCACAGATTTTAGCTATCCCTACTCTCAAGCTTATACTTAACCACAGTCACCACTCACTAGCTTGCATTTAATCAATTAAAACAACATTTTGAATGTAGTAACATGACTTAGAGAATCCCTCAATTCCTCACCGGATATACTCTTTATTTTCACACAGATTTTCTGACTACACTCCCTATACTAAGTATATGTGAGAAGATTGATGTAAGCATATAGACTAACACTCACATATGTTATAACAAAGAAGGCACTTTCTGGAACTATTAATACAACATGTATATGATCTCATGAATGGAATGCCACTATGAGATCGGAATGCCATTACTTAGACGCGAGAACCAGGGATACCATATGCTCGTACCAATTTTAAACTCCACATATTGAAACACATAACAATCAAGATAGAAGTCTAAGGGTTGTAACGGGGCTAAGGTATTGGCTAACAAAGAAAGGTAAGGATAAACAAAAGTTCTTAAAGTGATAGTAAGCAAAGTAATGAAATAAACACTTAGAATTCAACTTTTCATTGCAGAAATCAACTTTAAGCACCCATGGGAGATTCACACAACACTTAGGGCCGGATTCAAACTTTTGAACCCTTTCTTCAACAACCAATACTTGTGAGTTCAATCTCACTTATTTCTCAACTCTTTTTCTTTCTCAACTTTTTCTTTTTTTTTTTTTTTTTTTTTTTTTTTTTTTTTTGTTTTTCTTGCCCTTTCTCTTTCTTTGGCACACTGAACGTACATCCTCATAGATTTTCAACGAAAAAGCTTCCCCCACACTTGTTTTTCTGTATAATTGTAGATAAAAAGGAATTCCCTCTAAGTCATGCTTCACTATCCTTTAAGAACAAGGGTATGGATAGTCCTATTCTAGGCTAGGTAAGGATAATGTGGCTAACAAAGAAAATAGGCTAAATAAGGCTCAAAGGGGTTAAACCTACAATACATATGGAAAGGGTAAGGCTTTTTGGCTCTAGTTTAACTAAAAAACTTCATCTTGTTATTTGTTATGCACTCAATTTTATGCTTTGAATGAAACGGGCATGAGTTCTAGTACTTGGAATTAAATGATGGAAACGCATTCTAAGTAGCAACCAAGCAAACAAATAATGAGATCATGCAATGACATCACAGGTTAATAACACTCCAAATAAAGTTTAGGCTCAAGTCTCTCAGGGTTGTAGCGTTAGTTTGAGTTCCTTCCTTCAAGCATGTTACAAAAACTGATTTTTTTTCTCTTTGTGATTACATTTGAATTCGTAAATGATAACTACAACTAAGCATAAACCAAAGGGCATATCAAACTTCCAACCATGTTTGTAACCTTCTTTAACAGTCATGCAATTAAAAACCAAATCCTCATCATTGTGTTGGAAGGTACCCTAAGACACAAACAAACAAACAAAAACGACTTTTTTTTTTTTTTTGGTTTTTTGGTATTTTCTCAAGCTTTTTCGAATTTTATTTTTTCAAAATTTTTGGATTTTCTGTTATAGGACACATTAAATTCAAAACAGAATAAAAACACTTAAAAACAATGAGTAACAATTTTCAGAAGTGATAGGTGATAAAATTCGAAAATAAGTCATGAAAAGCATTCTATTTACCCCCCCCCACCCCCCACACTCAAACTAAACATTGTCCTCAATGTTTCAAAAGTAGACTCACACACAAACAATCAAACAACGCAACTAAGAAACATGACAATTATGGCAAAGTAAAAGCAATAAAGAGTAAGGTTAAGGAACACAAATCTGGTTTTGGACCCGGAGATTCCTAGGTCTTCTTTATTTAAACGCATAGACTGCCTCCCAAGAAGCGCTTGCTTTAACGTCTTCCAGCCGGACGATACCTCCATTTAAGCTTTACTAGGGCCAACGACATGGAGGGGTGCATCCTCCACGACATGCTTCTCAAAATACTCATAGTAACGCTTCAAATGGTGTCCATTCACTTTGAATTCATGTCCTATCTTTAAACTTTGAATTTGGACTGCACCATAAAGAAAGACATTAGTAACAACAAAAGGACCAACCCATTTAGAACGCAACTTACCTAGAAACAAATGAAGGCGAGAGTTGAAAAGCAACACTTTCTGCCCTATAGAGAACGTATTATTACGAATCATCTTGTCAAGGAATGCCTTCGTTTTCTCTTTGTAAATATGAGCGTTCTCATAAGCCTCGTTCTGAATCAATTCAAGTTTCATATGAAGACCAGCCACATCTATGTACATATTGAACGTCTTGACCGCCCAATGCGCTCTGTGCTTCAACTCAACCGAAAGATGGCATGGTTTCCTATAGATGAGCCGAAATGAAGATATCCCAATTGGTGTTTTGTAAGCTATATGATGCGTCCACAATGCATCATTTAAACGCAAGCTCTAATCCTTTCGAGTTGGCCCAACTATCTTCTCTAAAATCTGCTTCATTTCTCGATTAGAAACCTTAGCTTGCCCACTTGTTTGAGGATGATAAGGCGTTGAAACCTTATGCATGACATTATACTTCTTGAGCGGTGCCTCGATGGTTCGATTGTAAAAATGGGAACCCCCATCACTTATAAGTACTCTTGGCATTCCAAATCTGGCAAATATGTTAATTTTAACAAAAATTTGCAACCACTTTGGAATGATTAGTACGAGTGGCTTTTGCTTCCACCCATTTCGATACATAATCAACCGCAAGTAAAATATAATTGAAACCATGAGATGAAGGAAAATGACCCATGAAATCGATACCCTAAACATAAAAAATTTGGGGCCTACGGTATTTGGTCTCTTGGACCTATATTCCCTGTTCTTTGACAACGATCACACATTATGCAAAAAGTTCTAGCATCCTTAAATATAGTAGGCCAATAAAATCCACTTTCTAAAACTTTAAGGGCTGTTCTTTGAGTGCCAAATTGACCCCCACATGTATAAGTGTGACAGAAAGTTAAAATCGAATTAAACTCAAATTCATGCACACACCTACGAAGAATCTAATCAGGGTAATATTTCCACAAGTACGGGTCATCCCACACATATAATCGTGCATCCTTTTTAAGTTTATCATGTTGGTGCTTGTTTAGGGTGCTTGGAACTTGTTTAAACACCAAATAATTCAGTAAATCAGCATACCATGGCTCACTTACTTCAATAGACAGCAGCTACTCGTCTGGGAATGCTTCTAGGACGGGAAATGGCTCCTCATCGTGTACCAAACGGCTCAAGTGGTCAGCCACCACGTTCTCACTTCATTTCTTGTCCCGGATTTCGATATCGAACTCTTGGAGAAGAAGCATCTAGCGAATAAGCCTTGGTTTGGCCTCTTTCTTTGTGAGTAAATATTTCAAAGCTGCATGATTAGAATAAATTATGACTTTAGTTCCAAGTAAATAAGAACGAAACTTATCTAAAGCAAACACAACAACAATGAGTTCTTTTTTAGTGGTGGAGTAGTTCAATTGAGCATCATTCAAGGTCCGGGAAGTGTAGTAAATGACATGTAGCTGCTTGTCCTTCCTTTGTCCCAAAACAGCCCCTAACGCATAATCTGAGGCATCGAACATAAGCTTAAAAGGAAGACACCAATCTGGTGGAACTATGATGGGTGCCGAAGTGAGCATCTCCTTGAGGTGATTGAAGGCCTTCTCACATTCTTCATCAAACACAAATGGCACATCCTTCTGTAAGAGTCGGCATAAAGGTGTAGAGATCTTCGAGAAATCTTTGATAAAACGTCTATAGAATCCTGCATGTCCAAGGAAAGAACGAACCCCACTCACTAAAGTGGGAAAGGGTAAGTAGCGTACAAGATCTATTTTTGATTTATCAACTTCAATTCCCTTTTCTAAAACTATATGACCTAAACTATGCCTTGTTTTACCCTGAAGTGACATTTTTCCCAATTTGAAACAAGGTTAGTTCCAATGCATCGTTTCAAGATTAATGTAACATTAGCTAAATAATCATCAAACGAATCACTAAAAACACTAAATCATTCATGAAAACTTCAATAATCTTCTCAACAAAAACTGAAAAGATACTTACCATGCATCTTTGAAAGGTGGCTGGTGCATTACATAAACCAAATGGTATTCAACGATAAGCAAAAGTACCAAACGGACAAGTAAAAGTAGTCTTTTCTTGATCACCTGGAGCTATAACAATCTGATTATATCCCGAATAACCATCAAGAAAGCAATAAAAAGAATGAACGGCTAACCTTTAAGCATTTGATCAATGAACGGCAAAGGTAAGTGATATTTCCTCGCGGTGGCGTTGAGTTTCCTATAGTCAATGCAAACTCTCCAACCTGTTTGGATACGAGTGGGCACAAGTTCATTCTCTGCATTCTTCACCACAGTGACTCTAGATTTCTTTGGAACAACTTGAATCGATGAAACCCAACGACTATCCGAAATTGGATAAATTACTCCACAATCAAGAAGCTTGATAATCTCTTTTTTCACAACTTCCATCAATGGAGGGTTAAGTCGACGTTGAGCCTCTCGAGTTGGTTTAGCCCCTTCCTCTAGAAGTATGCGATGCATGCATGTTGTAGGACTAATTCCCCTGATATCGGCCAAAGTGCATCCAATGGCTATTTTGTACTGCTCTAACACCCTAGCCAATTTCTCCTCCTCTTCTGCCGTGAGTGTGGAAGAGACTATGACCGACAAGGTGTCTTAGTCTCCTAAGAAAACGTACTTCAAATGATTTGGTAATGGTTTAAGCTCGAGGGAGGGTGCCTGAATCACTAACGGTAACAACTTATTAGTAGTAACGGGAATTGGAATTGGGATTGAAGGCTTACCAACATGCTGTGGCAATGATTCAAGGGCAGCCACCATATGGTTGTTTCAAGGGCATCCCCATTTAGGTCTTCAAGGTATTCCTATGCCAACGAATCAAATACATCAATAGAAAAATAAGAATGATCGTCTTTAGGATACCTTATAGCTTCAGAAATGTTAAAATCAATAATCTCGCCATCAAATTCCATTGTTAATGCCCCCTTGAACACATCTATCTTGGTGCGGGCTGTTTTCATGAAAGGTTTCCCAAGTATGATCGGCAATGGTGTAGAATGGGCCGAATCTTCCATGTCAAGCACATAAAAATTTGCAGGAAATATCAAGTGGTTAACCTGCACCAAAACATCTTCCAAAACTCCTTTCGGATATGCATTAGAACGATCAGCTAATTGAATAATAACACTATCATTTTTAAGCTCTCCTAGGTTCATATATGCATAGGTAGAGTAAGGCATGACATTAATGGAAACACCTAAATCTAGCATAGCATGTTCAAACTTAGTATTGCCAATAACACAAGGGATTGTGAAACTACCTGGATCTTTGCATTTAGGAGGCAGTTTCCTTTGTAAAACTGCTCAAACATTCTTACTTACCCATACCACTTCCTTGTTCGAAATCATTTTCCTTGTTGTGCAAAGCTCTTTCAAAAATTTAGCATACTTTGGAACTTATTTTATTGCATCAAGGTGTAGGATATTGACTTGTACTTTCCTGAAGGTTTCTAGAATGTCTTTTTCATTCTCTTCTTTCTTAGATTGCTTGAACCTGCTAGGAAAAGGCACATTTGGTGGAATAGGGTTAGAAAGAATTGAATTTGAAACTACCTTACTTGAGTTGGACGGCTTAGGGTCCTTAGGTAGCTGCGGTAGGGGTTGTTGTACCCTTGTCATGGCTTTGGCATCCTCCTCTTCCTCGAGCAGCACTTTTTCGTCCTCCTTTTAACTTGATTTGGACGTTTGTGGGTTGGTTCCAACCTCCTTGCCACTTCTCAATGTGATAGCCTTAGCGGCTTCAAAACCTCCCTTCAAATTTACAACGATTGAACTAGATAGTTTGCCTTATTCCCTACATTGTCCCATGAATTCCGCTATCTGCCCCATTTGATTCTTCAATTCGCCCATCTCTTTTGCTTGGTTTTGTAAGCCTTGCGTCAAAGAAGTTAGTACTTGAAGAATTTTATCATTATCCAATGACGAACCTGAATTTGGTTGGGCAGATTGTAGTGGGAGTTGTGGTGGTGCGAATGGCCTTTGATAGAGTCCCGGAGGTGGCTGTCTATATCCGCCTTGTCGATGAGTTTGTTGAGGTTCCTTCCATTTCATATTTGGATGATCTCTCCAACCCAGATTGTAGGTGTTAGAGAATGGGTCATGCCTTGGTTGGTTTTGGCTTTGATACCCTATGGCATTAGCACTTTCCGATCCTCCATTCTCTATCAATTGAGGACATTGATCAGTGGAATGTCCTTGCATAGTGCACACGCCACAAACACTTGTTCTTTGCACTTTGGATCCATCAACAACCTGTGATAGAAGAACAAAAAAATTAGCCATTTGAGATTGAAGTTTGGAAATTACACTTACTTCATTCACTTGGGTTTACCATGGGAGGTCCCTTTGTCCAACTCCCTCGTATTGTTGTGCATTCAAGGCTCGATTGGCTATTAGGATCTTGGCAGCAACTGGGGTTTTGTCAGCCAAAGCACCACCTGCCAAAGCATCTAGCATTTGTCTTTCAATTGGAAGAAGTTATTTGTAGAAATATTGAATTAGAAGCTCTTCCTTCATTTGATGTTGTGGACAAGATGCAACTAAGGTCTTGAAATGCTCATAATACGCTGGAAAGGATTCTCCTTGGCCTTGTTGAATTCCACTAATTCTCTTCCTCAAAAGAATGACTCTTGAAGTTAGGAAGAATTTCTCTAAGAATGCTTTCTTCATACTTTCCCCAGAAGTAACGGTTCCAGGTGCTAATTCAAAGAGCCAATCCTTAGTCTTTTCCAAAAGAGAGAATGGAAAAGCTTTCATCTTCAGAATATTGCCATCCACGTTGATTGGTGTCATGCTCGAACATACTACTTCGAATTCCTTCAAATGATTGTTCGGATCTTCCATGGACAACCTATGGTATTTGGGAATATGATGCAGCAAACTGGACTTTAATTCAAACTCATCGGTCTTGCCTTGAGTCGCCCTAGGGTATTGAATGCAAATAGGCACGACATTGTCCAATCCCGAGGCTGAAAGTTTCTTGATTGTTCAATTGTCCACAGCCATGTCTTGTGCTTCTTCCTCTTCTGCCTCCAATTCGGATTTAGAGCTAGAACTAGGTGGATTAGGTTCTGCTTGCTACGTCTTCCTTCTCAAAGTTCGTTCAAAATCGTCGTCAAACTCCAATATATGTGCACGAACAGGTTGAGAACGTCAAGTCTAAACTAGTACCTAAGACAAAGAAAACAAAATAAAACAAAATCAGAAACACAAGAAAAATAGAAAAATGAAACAAAGGGAAGATTAGCAATTTTACTAATCCCCTACATCGGCGCCAAAATTTGATGTGATATAAACTAATCCCCTATATAAGGGAATTTCACCTAATCGTTATGAACTTATATTTGTATGTAGTAAAAGTCACTAGTCATGATTGAGTTAAGTCCTTGGCAGGAGTATCATCTTTTCATAGTTACAAATGCTTTGTCAATGCTTATGATTTCCACAGAACTGAATAATCTTTGAGATGTATCTCTATCATGCTTTTCAAAGTTAGGGAACTTGAGAAGAATAATTTGGTTGCATCATTGAGTCCAATTCAATGATCTTATAAAAATCTGAGAGTTAATTAGTGTTGTTCACAATTAATTTGGGGCATTGTCATTCATGGTTTATATAAAGAATAACTAGAAATCGATTTGTATGCATATGATTCATGTGTGGAGAAGAATCCTTTAGCAATCCTTTCGTCCATATTTCATTCACAACTTAATTTACTTGCTACCTTTACTTTGTTTTAATTAAATTCGTCCAAAATCACCCCCAGTCATTGTTTTGATGTTAGTTTAACTTAGTTTTCAGTTTTATAAGTTTAATTTGTGTTCATTAGCATCCTTTCTAATCCCCAAAATAGAACGATCCTTGCTTACTCGTACTACGATTGCATAATATATAAAGGGTTTAATTTGTGTGTTAGTTTCCACCACATCACTCATGAAGATCATGTTCATAGTTTAATGGTTTCACATGAAAGTCTACTTTAACAAATTCATTTGCTGCAAGAAAACAAAAAATTATATCGAGAAGCTAATTTGAAGTTGTCTTTTGAGTTGGATAAGGCTTCATACAAGTTATACTGTCTATCTATATGGGCTGAATCTTTAGGAAAAATACTCTCTATTGAAACTCAATGTGAAAGTATATATGTGCTTGCTTGTGATGGAAGCAGTTCAAGTTCCATGGGTGCCAACTCACATGCTTTTAAGGAACTCCCTGCGGTATCTCCTTTGGTTGACTCTACTTCAAGGACTAGGTTTGTTCCCAAATGTCATCATTGTGGTGATTTTGGCCACATTAGAGCTAGGTGTAGAAGACTACATCTGGAAAGTAAAAATGATCAAAAGGAACAAGTGGATCATTTAACCATAGAGGTTAGCAGAATGTCCAATATTGTTAATTCTTCAAGCTCAAGAAATGTCAAGTCAAGTTCAAGTGGTTTTTAACGTGGATTTGGGAAGTGTTTGATTGCTCAAAGTTCAACATCATTCTCTTGGCCAGACATCTGGCGCCTTGACAGTGGTTGCTCTCATCACATGATCAGTGACAAAGATGTTTTTCTATCTCTCGTACCATTCAAAAGTGGTATGATTGAGTTTGGTGGAGGAGACAAGGCTGAGGTTATTGGAAAATAAGTGGTGAGAATTCCAGAACTGCCTATGCTTGAAGACGTTTGCTATTTAACTGAGTTGTCAACTAATCTTCTTAGTATTGGTCAACTCTGTGACGCAGTTGCTAACGAAGTTTGTTTTTCCAAGATGAGTTATAGAATTGTTGATAAATGTGAAAAGAACATATTGGTGGTTCTAAGATCAAAGGAGAATTGCTATACAGTTGTTGCCTCTATGTGTGATGATTGCTCAGGTTGGAACATTGATCATTATGAACAATGGTCCAATGTGGACAATTACAAGTCTTCGTCTTTGAATGCTACTTGTGTGAACCTTGTATCTTTGGAAGACATCCTACTACATCTCACACGACATGAATTGCTCTGATTTTGCCAAAGCCTATTATCCACATAATGAAATTTCAATCATTGAATTACCAATATTAAATCATGGTAAGATGCCTCTCATATTGATTACTGGAAGCATTACAACACCAAGGTATGCTTCTCTCCTACTTATGAGTGCAAATTCTTTATATGCCTTGTTGGATTACATCTTTCTAATGTGGTTTGTCCTTCAAGTTGATGATCTTGATTTGGTTTCTGATGTGCTTTCTGATCATGATTATGAACTGGTTGTTTGGATGAATGTTGTTAAATATTATCTTCTAAGTGTCTTGGGAATAACTATCTTGCTTTTAGGAGGTTTCTGCAAAGAAATGTTTTTGTTATAAACTTGGTGCCATGTGAGGAACAGCCAGTTGTGTATTTCACAAGTCTTTTCGAAAATTGAAGACGCAAATCTTCGATGGTTGATTGACTTCTGTGCCTTTGACTGAATAGGTTGAGTAACCTTGCTTCCATTTTGTTATTCTTCTGCATGTTTTTTTTCTTGATTTATGTCTGTCTTGTCAATCAACTCATCTGGTTAAGTCTGTGTGTCACTTTGTGCATTTCATCATTGTCTCACATGTTGGCATTTTGTAAATTAACCTTGATTAATTCTTTCTCTATGATGTCGAAGGTTTTCCCTGTTATGGCTAATAGCATTTGAAAAATCTTTGTCTCACTTGACAAAAGCACTTGTTAATTTAAGGGTTAGGCTTACTTTGGTCTTCATTGAGGTGTAGTGTTAATTCTTCTTTATAAATTGGGCTAAGTGTCCTTTCCAATGCAAAACACCACCTAGTTTGTCTCTCTTTGTGCTCAGACTCTCTCAAAGGTAACATCATCTATCTGAGCTTCAATTTCTTCATACATGAGCAAAGCTCTCAAAAATTCAAAAGGAGAAGAAGAGAAAGTTTTAAAATTCTCAAAAGTAATATCTCATGCAATGTGATGATCATTCAATTCTTCTCTCCCTATCTTAAGAAAGACTCAAAATGTGTCTTTGTTTGTCAAAGTGCAATTCTCACCAATCTTATCAATGGTCATGTGCTCCATATCTCATTTGCCAACTTAAAAGGCTTGGTTCTTCATTGTGAGTATTTTTGCATTTAGATATTGGCTCAATTTATGTTGCAAGGGTTCTATCTTAATCTTAATGGGTTATTAAAAGTTTTTTTTTAGCCATTGAGTTAATTCTTTGCTTAGTTACATGAAACTTTGATTTTAAGATGGCTATCACCAATCCCTTTCCTATACCTTGACACATTATGGATAATGGTAAGAACAAGTGTTAATCTATGTTGTCTTGTACTTGTGGGACCCTAAAAGACTTGTTCTTGAAGTATTGCATTTCATGTTTCTTTTCAAATGTAATTACTTTCAAATATAAAAATTAAATTTGTCTTGGAAGCTTGGTTATTGAATAAGTTTCATACTTGAACTTTCTCTGTGAATTTCCCAGTTAAATGTAGCTTAAATGATAATAGGTTTGTAACTGTAGTGTGTTTTCTCTTGTTTTTGTGTTGTAGTCTCCCTCGGTTACATCTCGTTGCACTTAATTAGTTTTCTTGCAATTATTTTCAACATTCTGACTAGTCACATGGTCCAATCAGAAATGTGAGGTTCATTTAGAGTATTGTTGTCTTTTCACTATCTGTTTTTAACTGGTGCATCTCATCCATTGGTTTTTCATCGCACGACTTAGATTTCGTCAAATGTCCTAGATTTTAACCTTCTCTTACCTATATAGGTTTTTACCTTACTTCATTTTGTGTTGTTTGCTTTAAGATCCATTTCCCTCATTTCTTAAACTCTCAATCCATCTCATTAGAAAATTTTCCTTACCACGGCCGGCAACATTGCTTCTGCACATCCTCGGCCTTTTCATCGATCTACTCTATCGCAAATTGCTAAGAATTCATCTGGAGCTACAACTAATGATCAAGTTCCCACCTTTTCATCCACCTAAGCCAAGAATTTCTTCTCTATAGTGGTTACTTGGAAAGTCGTGCCTGAACTACGAATCATCTGGGATGATCTTTCCTTGGCTAACGATATCCGTTATGATGACCTCGTTGAACATTACAGGCTTTATAGGGTAAACTCTCATCCTCCCAATTTCAATATATCTATGGTTCAAGAGTTTTACACTAACATTCCATCAAATTTTCCTTAGTCTGGTGGTTTTGTTTACGTTCGTGATGTCATAGTTGCCTTTGATCCGTCTGTCATTTGTACAATCCTTGAACTTGACCCGTCCTCTGCTTGTGTGTCATCAAAGTATAATGTTGCAACTAGTTAGTATCACCTGAGTACCTATCATCATGAGGCGTATGCTAATCCGTCTATCCAACTTTTTAAAGGTTAAGTCTCAAAGTCTCGTCTTAAACCCTTCAATAGGATTTGGTCTGACTTTATCTGTAGAAATGTTCTAGGAACATCAAACAATGATAATCCTACCCTTGAGTTAGCCAGAGTATTGTTTGCTATGCTAACTCACTGTGATGTGTCATTTGGCTTTCCGATTTTCAAATCAATTATGTCCAAGTCTAAGCATGCTAGAACCCAACAGAGGGGATCAACCATTCATCCCTGTCTAATTACTCAGTTATGCGAGCATGCTGGTGTTAAAAAATGTTTTGATGATTTGTGTCCTAGAACCACTAAGGACCTTGAAAGAAATATGATCAATCTAAGTAATGCAATATGTGTTGTAGCTCAGGTGATCCTAGGCTAGTTCCTCCACCCATTTCGATACATAATCAACCGCAAGTAAAATATAATTGAAACCATGAGATGAAGGAAAATGACCTATGAAATTGATGCCCTAAACGTCAAAAAATTTGACAGAGTAGATTGGGGTCTGCGGCATTTCGTCTTTTGGACCTAAGGCATGTTACTACTTTCAAATATTGTTTTAATTGATTAAATGTGAGCTAGTGAGTGGTGACTGCGGTTAAGTGTATACTCAAGTGTAAGGATGGCTAAAATCTATGTGGATAGTGATTTTTAACATCTCATGTTTCATTGGAAATCCCTGAGGCAATTGTTGGAAGGTTTAATTTTTATTTTATTTTCTTTGTTTTGTTCGGGGACTAGCAAAAGCTAAGTGAGGGGGAATTTGATAGGAGCATATTTATGCGACTTTGCTATCTTATTTCTTTGCATTTACTTAGTTAATTTCCATTTATTATAGTGATTTAGTTTGTTTTCGTATTATTGTAGGTTCAATTGGTGAAGATGACAATAAATGGCCAAAAGGAGCAATTTGGAGTAGTTTTGGACTTGGATTGGATATCATGTGTATGGAGCATAATGGATGTACGTTTTTGGTGACAAATGATGCTAAAAATGTGCTACAAATCTGGAAGAATTAAATTATGGCTCGAAAGACAAGGAATCAGCTGAAAACAAGGACATCTTATCCAACCTTATCCTATCTTATCCAGTCTTACCTTATCTTATCCCATATTATCCAAACATTATCCTATTTAATCCAACATTTTCTAAACTCAACTCCAATTGCAAAATGAGTCCTTATCCTATTCTAAATCCTTCCCATCTGAATTTAGGAGTCCTTATCATGTTTTAACAATGCATATTTGATTTTAGAAGTCCTGAAATCATGCAAACAATTTAATTCCTTTTCTCCTACAATTGTGCGGTACCCTAAACCTTTTCCTCCACAAACAATGCCTTGTGTCTGCCCTATAAAGGCTTACCCTTGCCGCAGAACTCAGGGGAGAGTTTTAGAGAGAAAAATATAGAGAAATAAACAGAAGTGTGCTGCAGCTTTGGAAGGAGAGAAGAACCCTCTAGATAGCCTTTCACCCACTTCATTCACCCCAATTTAGTATCAATCAGTTTATTTTCTGCAAGTTACTTAGTTTCAGTTTTAAATTTCGTCCAAACCAAACCCCCGTCATTGTGTCGTGTTAGTTTAGTGATAGCATATTTATGCGACTTTGTTAGCTTGTTTCTTTGCATTTAGTGAGTTTGTTTCTATTTATTATAGTGATTTAAACTATTTTCATGTGTTTGTAGGTCCAATTGGCAAAGGTGACAAGAAATGGCAATTTGGAGCATTTTGGAGCAGTTTTGGACTTGGAATGGATAGCATAAGTATGGAGCAAGGTGGATGGACGTTTTTGAAGTTCAAATGAGGCTAAAAATGTGCTACAATTGTGGAAGAATTAATTCAAAACATTGAAGATAAGGAATCAGCTAAAAGGAAGGAACATTATCCAAAACCCTATCCAAACATTATCCAAACTAATCTTATCTTATCCTACCTTATTTCCAGCTGGAAGGGGGACTTCCTTTCATATGAAGCCACCTGTTATTTGGTTCTAGAAGCCCTAAGATTGTGCCGAACCACTCTATCCTTTTCCCCTTAGAAATTTGCCGTGCCCTATCCTTGTCCTCCAAGGATTGGTGCCGTGAACCCTAGCCTATAAATACATACATTATGCCGCACAAAACTAGGGAGTTTTTGGGAGAGAAATTCAAAGAAAAAAAATATAAAGGGAGTGTTGCAGCCTGCCATTGGAGTGTTGGAGCGTTTCTGGGTTTATTTTATCCTTAGTTTTAGTTCAATGTTTGTTTTAATTTGGTTTTCAGTTATGATGAACATGTGTAACTAATTTCTTTTTAGCTAGAGGTGAATTCGAAGCCATGGACATATGTTTTATATGAATTCATTTCATCCAGTTATTGTTTCATAAATCGTGAATGCAATTTACTTAACTGTTTGATTAATAACTTATTCTTGTGTGTTGATTAAGGGGGCCCACTTAGTTTGCATGCATGAATTTGATGCTAAAATACAAGGGAGTTTCACCTAATAGTTATGAACTTATATTTATAAGTAGTGGAAATCATTAGTCATGATTGTGTTAAGTAAATTCTTGGCAGGAGTATCATGCTTTTCATAGTTACGAATGCCATGTCAATGCTTATGATTTTTATAGAACTTAATGATCTTTGATATGTATCTCTATCATGCAATTCATATAAGGAACTTGATAAGAATAATTTGATTGCGTCACTAAGTCCAATTCAATGAATTTAGGAAAATCTGATGGTTAATTTGTGCAGTTCACAGTTAACTTGGGGCATTGTCATTCATGGTTTATAGGAATAATAACTGGAAATTGATTTGTGTTGCATATGGTTCAAGAGTGGAGAAGAATCCTCTAGCTAGCCTTTCACCCCTTCATTCACCCCAATTTAGTATCAATTAGTTTGTTTTCTGCAAATTATATAGTTTTATTTTTAAATTTCGTCCAAACCAAACCCCCCGCCATTATGTCGTGTTAGTTTAGTTTAAAATTCGTTCAAACCTATCCCCGTTAGTATTTTGAGTTAAGTTAAGTCCAGAATTCATCCAAATCACCCTTTAGTTCCAGTTTTGAGTCAATTTGTTTGTTTTGCGCTGTTTTGAGTTAGTTTGGTCAGTTTTGAGTCATTAGAGTCTAGTTTTGTGTTTTTAAGTCTAATTTGTGTTGATTAGCATCCCTTCTAATCCCTGACCTGGAACGATCCCTACTTACGCATACTACAATTATGCAAAAAGGGTTTAATTTGTGTGTTAGTTTTTACCACATCAATCATGTTTTTCAAAGTTAGGGAACTTGAGAAGAATAATTTGATTGCGTCGTTGAGTCCAATTCAATGAACTTATGAAAATCTGAGAGTTAATTAGTGTTGTTCACAATTAATTTGGGGCATTGTCATTCATGGTTTATATAAGAATAACTGGAAATCGATTTGTATGCATATGATTCATGTGTGGAGAAGAATCTTTTAGCAATCCTTTCATCCATATTTCATTCACAACTTAATTTACTTGCTACCCTTTACTTTGTTTTAATTAAATTCTTCCAAAATCCCCCCAGTCATTGTTTTGATGTTAGTTTAACTTAGTTTTCGGTTTTATAAGTTCAAATTGTGTTCATTAGCATCCTTTCTAATCCCCGAAATAGAACGATCCCTACTTACTCGTATATAAGAGGTTTACTTTGTGTGTTAGTTTCCACCACATCACTCATGAAGATCATGTTCATAGTTTAATGGTTTCACATGAAAGTCTACTTTAACAAATTCATTTGCTGCAAGAAAACAAGAAATTATATCGAGAAGCTAATTTGAAGTTGTCTTTTGAGTTGGATAAGGCTTCGTACAAGTTAAACTATCTATCTATGTGGGCTAAATCTTCAGGAAAAATACTCTTTATTGAAACTCAGTGTGAAAGTATATATGTTATTGCTTGTGATGGAAGCAGTTCAAGTTCCATGGTGCCAACTTACATGCTTCTAAGGAACTCCCTGCTGTATCTCCTTTGGTTGACTCTGCTTCAAGGACTAGGTTCGTTCCCAAATGCCATCATTGTGGTGCTCTTGGCCATATTAGACCTAGGTGTAGAAGACTATATCTAGAAAGAAAAAATGATGAAAAGGAACAAGTGGATCATTTAACCATAGAGGTTAGCAGAATGTCCAATATTGTTAATTCTTCAAGCTCAAGAAATGTCAAGTCAAGTTCAAGGGGTTTTCAACATGGATTTGGGAAGTGTTTGATTGCTCAAAGTTCAACATTATTCTCTAGGCCAGACATCTGGCACCTTGACAGCGGTTGCTCTCATCACATGACCGATGACAAAGATGCTTTTCTATCTCTCCCACCATTCAAACATGGTATGATTGAGTTTGGTGAAGGAGACAAGGCTAAGGTTGTTGGAAAATGAGCGGTGAGAATTCTAGAACTGCATATGCTTGAAGATGTTTGCTATTTGACTGAGTTGTCAACTAATCTTCTTAGTATTGGTCAACTCTATGACGCAGTTGCTAACGAAGTTTGTTTTTTCAAGACGAGTTATAGAATTGTTGATAAACGTCAGAAGAACATGTTAGTGGTTCCCAGATCAAAGGAAAATTGCTATACAGTTGTTGCCTCTATGTGTGATGATTGCTCAAGTTGGAACACTGATCATGATCAACAATGGTCCAATGTGGACAATTACAAGTCTTCGTCTCTAAATGCTACTTGTGTGAACTTTGTACCTTGGGAAGACATCCTATTATATCTCACACAAAGCAAATTCTTCTGATTTTACCAAAGCCAATTATCCAGAGAATGAAATTAAAATCATTCAATCTCTAATGTTGATTTATGGTAAGATGCCTCTCATATTGATTACTGGAAGCATTACAACACCAAGGTATGCTTCTCTCTTACCTATGAATGCAAATTCTTCATATGCCTTGTTGGATTACATCTTTGTAGTGTGGTTTGTTCTTCAAGTTGATGATCTTGATTTGGTTTCTGAGGTGCTTTTTGATCATGATTATGAATTGGTTGTTTGGATGAATGTTGTTAAATATTTATCCTCTAAGTGTCTTGGGAACAAATATATTGCTCTTAGGAGGTTTCTGGAAAGAAATGTTTTTGTTATAAACTTGGTGCCATGTGAGGAACAACCAGTTGTGTATTTCACAAGTCTTTTGAAAAATTGAAGATGCAAAATCTTCGACGGTCTATTGACTTCTGTGCCTTTGACTGAATAGGTTAAGTAACCTTGCTTCCATTTTGTTATTCTTCTGCATGTTTCTTTTCTTAATTTATGTATGCCCTATCAATCAACTCATTTGGTTAAGTCTGTGTGTCACTTTGTGCATTTCATCATTGTCTTACATGTTGGCATTTTGTAAATTAATCTTGATTAATTCTTTCTCTGTGATGTCAAAGGTTCTACCTGTTATGCCTAATAGCATTTGAAAAATCTTTGTCTCACTTGACAAAAGCACTTGTTGATTTAAGGGTTAGGCTTACTCTGGTCTTCATTGAGGTGTAGTGTCAATTCTTCTTTATAAATTAGGCTAAGTGTCCTTTCCAATGCAAAACACCACCTAGTTTGTTTCTCTTTATGCTCAAACTCTCTCAAAGGTAACATCATATATCTGAGCTTCAATCTTTTCATACATGAGCAAAGCTCTCAAAAATTCAAAAAGAGGAGAAGAGAAAGTTTTAAAATTCTCAAAAGTATTATCTCATGCAATGTGATGATCATTCAATTCTTCTCTCCGTGTCTCACGAAAGACTCAAAATGTATCTTAGTTTGTCAAAATGCAATTCTCACCAATCTTATCAATGGTCATGTGCGCGATATCTCATTTGGCAACTTAAAAGGCTTGGTTCTTCATTGTGAGTATTTTTGTGTTTAGATATTGGCTCAATTTATGTTGCAAGGGTTCTGTCTTAATCTCAATGGGTTATTAAAAGTTTGGTTAGCCATTGAATTAATTCTTTGCTTAGTTACATGAAACTTTGATTTTAAGATGGCTATCACCAATCCCTTTCCCATACCTTGACACATAATGGATAATGGTAAGAACGAGTGTCAATCTATGTTGTCTTGTACTTGTGTGACCCTAAAAGACTTGTTCTTGAAGTATTGCATTGCATGTTTCTTTTCAAATGTAATTACTTTCAAATATAAAAATTAAATTTGTCTTGGAAGCTTGGTTATTGAATACGTTTCATACTTGGACTTTCTCTTTGAATTTCCCTGTTAACTGTAGCTTAAATGATAATAGGTTTGTAACTGTAGTGTGTTTTCTCTTGTTTTTGTGTTGTAGTCTCCCTTGGTTACATCTTGTTGCACTTAACTAGTTTTGTTGCAATTATTTTCAACATTCTGACTATTCACATGGTCTAATCAGAAAGGTGAGGTTCATTTAGAGTATGCTTGTCTTTTC
Source organism: Pyrus x bretschneideri (assembly GCF_019419815.1). Lineage (NCBI taxonomy): Eukaryota > Viridiplantae > Streptophyta > Magnoliopsida > Rosales > Rosaceae > Pyrus > Pyrus x bretschneideri. Next base: position 1,629,780 of record NW_025999806.1, on the reverse strand, counting down.
ATTATCTGTTTTTAACTGGTGCATCTCCTCCATTGGTTTTTCATTGCACGACTTAGATTTCTTCACAGTGTCCTAGATTTTAACCTCTCTTACCTATCTAGGTTTTTACCTTACTTCTTTTTGTGCCGTTTGCTTTAAGATCCATTTCCCTCCTTACTTAAACTCTCAATCCATCTCATTGGAAAATTTTCCTTACCATGGCCGGCAACATTGCTTCTACCTGTGCTCAGCCTTTTCATCGATCTACTCGATCGCAAACTACCAAGAACTCAGTTAGAGCTATAATTGATGATCAAGTTCCCACCTTTTCATCCACCTAAGCCAAGAATTTCTTTTCTACGGTGGTTACTTGGAAGGTCGTGCCTGAACGACGAATCATCCGGGATGATCTTTCCTTGGTTGATGATATCCGTTATGATGACCTCGTTGAACGGTACAGGCTTTATAGGTAAACTCTTATCCTCCCAATTTCAATTTATCTATGGTTCAAGAGTTTTACTCTAACATTCCATCAAATTTTCCTGAGCCTGGTGGTTTTGTTTATGTTCATGGTGTCATAGTTGCCTTTGATCCATCTGTCATTTGTACAATCCTTGAACTTGACTTGTCCTCTGCTTGTGTGTCATCAAAGTATAATGTCGCAACCAGTCAGTATCACCTGAGTGCCTACCATCATGAGGTTTATGCTAATCCGTTTATCCTACTTTTTAAAGGTCAAGTCTCAAAGTCTATTCTCAAACCCTTCAATAGGATTTGGTCTGACTTTATCTGTCGAAATGTTCTAGGAACATCAAACAATGATAATCCTACCCCTGAGTTAGCCAAAGTATTGTTTGTTATGCTAACTCACTGTGATGTGTCATTTGGCTTTCTGATTTTCAAATCAATTATGTCCAAGTCTAAGTATGCTAGAACCCAACAAAGGGGATTAACCATTCATCCCTATCTGATCACTCAGTTAAGCGAGCATGGTGGTGTTAAAAAATGTTATGATGATTTGTGTCCTAGAACCACTAAAGACCTTGATAGAAATATGATCAATCTAAATAATGCAATATGTGTTGTATCTCTGGTGATCCTAGGCTAGATCCTCCACCAAATGCCTCCTAAGACAGAAAAATAACTTATCTTGACTTTGAAATCAATTCCTTGAGAAAGTAGTTTGTTGATTTTAAATATTTAGCTAGTCAATATGCGTTCTCGCCGCTTGTAAGTCACTCAGTCTCCACACCATCTCTGAGTCAAACCTCCCTAAATCCTCCATCGGTTGTCCCCGAGACATCTCTATGTCCTCCAAAGCTTGTCCCTCAATGTCCCATGGATATGCTTTCTGTGTATTATCACACAGTTTCTTCCTCCGGTCATTCAAGTGTTCTTACTGCCAAGATGGTTGATAACTCATATATTTCATGCATTTATACCATCCATTTCTAGCCTCTTCGTGATGTTTTTGAGTTAAATTGGTTGCATTTTACCTTATTTTGTGTTAGTGTGGAGTTACATGTACTTTAGGATCAATTTGAAGGCAAAACAAATGAAAACATGCCATTTTTGGGGTTGACCTTTATTCAAACGTGGAAAGAAGTTTATTGGCCTATTTTGAAGCCTAAATAAAGAATCCAAGATGAATCTAGCTTGTTAGAAGATCAGGAACATAATAGGAAATGAATTGGGATATCTAGCCTGATTTGGAATTGCCAAATAAGGCAAAAACGTGTAAAATCAAGGCTAAGTTGTTGGGATCACCTTTCAATCAACTACAGCCCCATTTAGCATATAAATACTAGGGTTTCCGATCACTTTGACACAAGCCCCCCTTCGGGTCACCCAGACCTCTCTCTCTTCTCTTTCTATGGCCTTTTTCCAGAAACAAAACCCTATTTCCCTTCACAATCCGCTGCCACCGAAGAAACTACGCAACCACGCTATTCTTAGAGAAGTTCAACATCAGAATTGCTTCAAGGGGGTTTCTTCTATGAACATTAATTTCACTCATGTTGTTCTTGATATTTATCTATCCTGTAATCATGTTGTGTAATTAAGTTTATAGCTGGGGATTTCGGTGTAGCCTTGCGAAACTATTCTATGTTATTAAGTTAAAGTATTCGATTCACCAATCTGTGTTCTTGTTTCATTCATAGATTTTATAGTTTAATTTGTTTGTTAATCTTAATGTTTGATCGCCATTAGAGTTTCTTACAGATTATTTGATCATGGTTATAGTACACATCATGCTTAATCTTGATGGACATGTGAATGAATGAAGAAACTACTATGCATACATCATACCATGTGATTTCTTTGGTTCTTGGAAGTTTTCTAGATCTTAATGGATTCTTATTTGGTAATCTAAGTTGAACATCACAACTAGGTTGTAGATTAGGAGTACTTAATCACAACCACACATCAAATAAATGATCATAAATGAGTAAAACAAACCCTAGTTATAGATTGGCGAGTTGAATGCGTTTTGACTTAATTTTCATGGAATTGGCTTGTAATGGTGAAATCGGTATCCCTAGTTCCATTCCAATTGTTTCTGAATCATTCTATTATTCATATTTACATTCTCTTGCATTTTAAGTTAGTTTACTTTTCAAATCAAAATCCAAACTCAATTTGTTAGTTTCATTGTTTAGTTAGGGTTCACATAAAGCTAGTAATTTGTAGAGGTTTAATCAGTTCCTGTGGTTCAACACCCTTACTTGTGCCATTATACTGTCCTTATATTTGCACTTGAAAGGAACACAACAAAATTTTGGCGACGTTTCCGGTGACTGATTTCAGTCCCCTAGAATTGCTTGCTTTATAAACCTTATCTGTTTTTCTTTTCTTAGTTTACATTTTAATTTACATTTTAGGTTGTTTGCTTTCAGGTGGTATAGAGAGATGTATGGCGAATGTCCGTTATGTGCTAAAATTGGTCATCCTCTTCAATTCTGTCCAAGGAGAGACGAGTTTCCTACATTTGTTCAAGAGCACTCACACTGCATGTGTTTCTCTAACCAAGAGCCACTGCAACCATTGTCAAACACATATAGCCCTGCTTGGAGGAACTCTGATCATGGCTCTTAGAACAACATAGAAGCTCCAAATCAAGCATTTGCACCTCCATCACAGCAGGAATCCTTTGACACTACTTTGGAGGAAACTTTGGAGCTACTTGCTCAAAGCACTTTACAATTTCAACAATTAACGAGTATCATTATTCAGAACCACTCTATAGCACTAACTAAGTTGGAAATTCAATTGAGTTAGATTGTCGAATCTTTAAATGAACATCAATTCGGTGGTGATGATCAAGAAGAGGATGAGGAACAGCCAAAAGAAGCTTGCTATGCATATTTTCATAGTAAGGTTCCTGAGCTTTACGAAGATGAAGAACCTTACATTCCTCCCAAGCCATATGTTCCACCAATTCTTTTTCCAAGGAGATTTGTCAAACAAAAGCATGATGAGCCACCCATAGATGTGTTTGAAGAAATTGTGCCAGACATAATGTTTGAAGCTCTTCCTCAACCTTCTAATTCAATTGAATGTTTTTCAAATTCTATGTCGGATTCTCCATGTTGTTTTACATCTTTTCAGGTGCCATATTTGGAGTCTTTGGAAGATGAGTTGCTACCATAGCAAGAGGGAAACAAATTGAAGTTGGATGACAAATCATTGCTGCCCATTCACTATAGAAAGAAGATTCGGAGCTAGACGATGATATTGCTGCCTTAAATGAATTTCATTCATCCTTAGTAACCACACACTCATCCATTGAAATCATTGCTCCAGCCACATCTTCAACAATTTTTGAGGATCTACTTCTTCGCAAGGAGAGACGAAAACACCATCACAATCAAGTCCTTGTAGAAATTCAACACATCATATTCAAATTCCCTCGAAAGAAACCACTTCTTCCGACCAATGTTCGGAGGTACCTTGACTTCCTGCCACCCTAGGCGTTCATCCATCATACCCACTGCATCTTGTCTAGACGTTAAATAGAGTGCTTGCTAGGAGGCAACCTAGCTAGGTTTGTGCTCTTTCCTTTCATTTGCGTCTTTTATTTTTATTTTATTTTCATTCCACACGCTCTGCCTATTTGCACTACATCCATTCCATTCATTTTTAAGCATTGAGGACAATACTTAGTTTAGGTTTGGGGGTGTGGGATTGAAAATTTTTGTTTACTTTTAGTTTTGGTTAAGTTTACTTTTGCTTACTAATGTGAATGTATATGAAGGCTATGTTTACAAACAAAGCTACTGTGTTGTCATGAAAAAGTTTCGTATCTTATTTTCTTTTACAAAGCTGTTACTCTTAGAATTATGATGGTTAAAGTACCATGCGCAAATTCTGGAAGAAGAATAGTGGAGACTACCCTAGTGAGTTATTTTGAGCCTATTTGCTTCTTTGAGAGGGTTTACAATGTTTCTATTCCTATCTTTTTCTTTCGATTTCACTTTGAATGATCTCATTATTTCTCTTTGATTGAATGCTAAGAATAATCCTATGTTGCAGATACCATGTGTTTATTATCACCTATGAATGAACTCATTGAGACGATGTTAGGCTATGCATGTTTTAATCACTAAAAGGCTTAATTCCCATCCTGTGTGTGCTCCATTCACCCTTGTTGTAGCCAAACACTTTTAGCCTAGTTCTTTCATCACCCACACCAAACTTTACCCATCTTAGCCCATTACAGACATACCCTATAGTTTGGGAAATACCAAAGTGATGAAGACAAAGATAATCATTGAGCTCTACATCAAAAAAGTGGCTTGTACCGAGGTAACATGTGCTAGAATTGCAAAATAAAAGAAGTTCCAAAATAAAAAGAGAAATGGAAAGGAAAAAAGGAGAAAAGAAAAAAAAACACGATAAAAGAAAATGCAATTTCCAAATCCTTTCACTATTACACATGAGTGCTAGACGCCAAGAACAAACAAGTAAGGTCAATTAAAGAGGAGAGCTCGCAGGTTTCAAAAGGAAGACACTTTGGTATGTTCCAAGCTTTAGTATTTCCTATCTGTTTTTTTTTCATACTCCCATAGGCTAAGCTTTACATTAGAACCGTGTGAAAGACCTAGCTGATATTTGGGGATGTTTTCATGGGTGATGGTAAGTATGTGTGTTATCCATATTCTTAGTATTTGATTTATTTCACGAGATCTGTTCATAAATTGTGCTTTTATTTCATATTTCATATGTGAGAATTTTTTAATCCCTTTTACATAATTTCACTCACATATGTTTGAGGAGAGACTACAACTTAGGATCTGAGTGAAAATATGAGTGATATCTGTGAGGAATAAAGTTGAGGCGAATTCTATCTTTAGCATTTAAGTGTGGTGTCTTTGAAGTCATGAGTCATAGAGTAATAATTTTACACTTTACACATGATACGATTCTTTGAAGTGGAAGACTTTTGGTTTGAATGCATGACTAAGCTTTCATTGGTTCTTATTAGTTTGTTTCAAGTATGCTTTAACCAATTTGTTTGCAGAGTCTATAGATGATTATGGGCGTCAACATTGTAAACCCTTAGGAGACACAACTCCTTCAACTAAGGACACCTAGAGGTTTAAAGGCTTGTTGCACATGCTCAATGCAATCGTTTAGCCAACGAAAGTGGTATAGTTAGATTTTATTGTTTTTGTGTGTTTTTAGTTATAGTTTTGCTCGAGGACTAGCAAAAACTGGGTTTAGGGGTATTTGATAACTCATATATTTCATGCATTTATACCATCCATTTCTAGCCTCTTTGTGATGTTTTTGAGCTAAACTAGTTTCATTTTACCTTATATTGTGTTAATGTGCAGTTGCATGTACTTTAGGATCAATTTGAAGGCAAAAGAAGTGAAAACATGCCATTTTTGGGGTTGACCCTTATTCAAACGTGGAAAGAAGTTTAGTGACCTGTTTTGAAGCCCAAATAAAGAATCCAAGATGAATTTGGCTTGTTAGAAGACCAGGAACATAATGGGAAACGAATTGGAATATCTAGCCTGATTTAGAGGTGCCAAATAAGGCAAAAACGTGTAAAAGCAAGGCTAAGTTGTTGGGATCACCTTGCAATCAGCTACAATCCCATTTAGCATATAAATACTAGGGTTTCAGATCATTTTGACACAAGCCCCCCTTAGGGTCGCCCAGAGCTCTCTCTCTTCTCTTTCTTTGGCCTTTCTTGCAGAAACAAAATCCTATTTCCCTTCACCATCCGCTGCGACCGAAGAAACCACGCAACCGCTGTGGAGCCAAAAATAATCACAAGGTGACACATGGATTTTTGGATATAGGAGGACAAAAATACCCTTGAGGCATACTGGGATTCCTACGCGCAAGCAGTGGGCAATCATCCTTCAACCAAGTCAAAAGTGCCCAAAGAAGGTAACAAATTCAAAATTATTTTATCCTTCCTCATTCCATATTCTCTACAAAGCAATCATTCCATAATCACCAATTAAATCACCCATTATACCAATTAATTACCCATTATACCAATTAATCACCCATTACACAAATTATCACCCATTACACATCAAAAATACTCCAAAGGGCCGGCAACCTTTTCTCCAAAGGGGACTAGCCATGCTCTATATATTGAACCCCATTTTTCTCTAAAAAGCTAGTTCCACACTCTTGCAAAATTCCCAAAAACTCTCCAAACACTTTTCTCTCTAAATTCTAACTTTGGCATCGAAGGTTATTCAGCCAAAGCCCCCCCCATTCATCATGGGTGCGTGAGGCTCTTGGCCTTGACCTAAGGAGTTAATTGTTTTGTAGGGGCAATTTTGTCCAAGAAGAAGAAGGCAGAATTTGCATCCACAAATTGGTGCTTTTATTGAGAGTTGAAATTCACACTCGTAGAAGACTCTCGCATAAAAAGGTTTTTTTCTCTATTTTCTAGTCCACTTGTATTTTTCGTACATTCTTATTATTAGAATTTTTTATTTGCAAAGATTCTTTGATAAAACGAAAAAGAGAAATACAATGGCTAGAAATTTAGAAAACTTTATGAGTGAAAATTCCAATATTCAAGAAATGGGACCGCAGCGATCCACGAGACTAAATGTGATCCTAGAGGGAGCGGCACCACCACCACAAGGTTCCACCATGGGAACCACCGCGGTGGCCACCTGCGACAAGGTCCATGGCACCACTACCACTGCCTAAGCCGTACCACCAAAGCAAGCCCAAGTAGTGCCATCCAAGGCTCATGGCACCAAGGCCATGACCCAAGCCATGTCACTCCAAGCCCACCGCGAACCCAACGCGTTGCCAAGCCTAGCCCTAGCCTCGCACCTACGTGTGCCACATGCCGAGCAACCTATTCCCATGGCCCAACCTGCTTTTACCGAGTAGCCTACTCTCGTGGCCTAGCTTGCTCCCGCTGAGAAGTTTGCTCTCGTCGCCCAGCCTGCTTCCGTGGTCCAACTTGCTCCCGTGGCCTAACCTGCTTCCGTAGCCCAGTTTGCTCTCATGGCCTTCCAAACAGCCCAAATCGGTCCAAGACTAGTTCAACCATCTCGGCTTCAAATTTCTAGACCAATGATCAAACCGAGAGCATTTTCACCATATTTTTCTGCAGATTTGACATTTCCTAGCTTAAATCTCGCTCCCGGAGTCTACCACACTTCCACTACTCAAGGAGAAACATTCCTTCCAAGCTCTTCCAATCCAAATGGTGAACAACACTTGTCTTGACAAGTCATAGAGTTGACGAGCGCCCTAGCACAGCAGACGACCTTGGTGAACCAGCTCTTACAACGCACGAAGATGCAATGTGTTCCAAACGAGGCGTCCCGAAGAAGGACAAGGGTAGACGAAGAACATCTCCTGTAGTGTCCCAACAAGCAACCACTCGACCTGCCACGAACCAAGCGTTTGGGCAAAGTACACTCCCGATTGGGCCCCCGAGATAGTGTATACTCCCGTCTTAGCACATGGAAGAGCGTACACTCTCAACTAGGCCTACGGATAAACATACACTCACGATTGGGGCCACACTCCGATAATCAACATGAGCAGCCTTCCAAGTGAAGTGTTCATTCGCGGCTAGGCCCACAAGGAAAATCCTCTATATCACATCGTGGTAGGCAGTATGATGGACGGAGAGAAGCAGTCACTCAATCCAGCTCAAGTTCAACCAGTAGCCTGCGAAATCCCTCGCCTGCTAGGAATCCACCATATGCACCACTGTCGCGGCATAGATAAGCCAAGCATGTAGAAGATCAGCCTAGACCAGCACGTCAAGACTAGGGCAGCTGACAGCTCTGCCACTCTCAACAAAGACAAATTCAGGAAGAAGTAGAAAGGCTCCTGATCGAGCGATTGCGCAATTTCCCGCGCAACAAAGCTATTGACAAGGCGCTCTGATAAGACATAACCAACATGAGCGAGTAATCTTTCAATGACAAGATCAAGCAGACGGGACTACCCTATATAGATTGCTGGATATAAAGACTACTTCTGTTCCGACAAATGTAGCAGCTTAGCCTAATGGCACGCCAGGGGCAGACGAGTACCAAAAGGACACACCAAGCCCAACTACCAAGAATCGAGAGCATACTAAGGATCATTTCGGTTGTCCCAGTAGTCTAGCTTTCCTTAGCTGCACTCACGACAATGATTTCCATGCTCTCAAGTGCGAGATGGTAAACCAATTCCTCGACACCCAAAAGGGTATGCTCTCCAGTATGAGAAGATAAACTAATTGCTCTCCAGTGCGAGAGGGTAAACCAATTCCCCGATACCCAAAAGGGTGTGCCCTCCAGTGTGAGAAGATAAACTAATTGCTCTCTAGTGCAAGAGGGTAAACCAATTCCCCGACACCCAAAGAGGTATACTTTCCAGTGTGAGAGGATAAACTAATTGCTCTACAGTGTGAGAGGGTAAACCAATTCCCCGATACCCAAAAGGGTCTGTTCTCCAGTGTAAGAGGATAAACTAATTGCTATCCAGTGTGAGAGGGTAAACCAATTCCCCGACACCCATATAGGTCTGCTCTCCAGTACGAGAGGATAAACTAATTGCTCTTCAGTGCGAGAGGGTAAACCAATTCCCCAACACCCATATAGGTCTACTCTCCAATGCGAGAGGATAAACTAATTACTTTACAGTACGAGAAGGTAAACTAATTCCCCAACACCCATCTAGGTAAGCTCTCCAGTGCGAGAAGGCCACATATTTAAAATATCGAATGCTTGACGATCAACTAAGCAGCAAATGGTCAGGGGGCAGCAACCATTTTTGCAATTAACAGTTCACTCATCCGACACTTCATCTTTAGCAGCTCCAATCTTGGCAGCTTTATCCTTGATTGCTCTATCTACGGCAACTGAGAAATCAATCTCAAGCAGTTTCCTCATTTTTGGCAAAGTAGCCCAAACCGTAACCCATGCCACACCATCTCCTCAGCCCATGCCGAGCTAATCCTTGACTTCAATCAAGCCGAGCAGCACAAGCAATGGCCCCTGTCACACCACTTCCTTGGCCCATGCCCAGCCGACTCTTGGTCCCTGCCAGCCGATATGCCGCACCACCCCGACGACTGCCCCACAACAGCACTATCCAAGAAGAAGACAAGAAAAATTAAATTTTTCTTACATTGGTGCGGCACGGAGAAGACGAAGAAAGCAACAAAAAACAGTCATTTGCATGGGCAAGATGTAGAAGATTGCTAGAGGAGGGGGAACAAATATCCTGTAAGCTCTCTCTTTAGTAAGGTAGAATAAATTGCTCTTCAAAGTTGATTTAATAACCCACTTAAGGTGGACTTAAATAGTAAGAGAAATTTATTTACCTTTCCTAGAAGGATCTAATTTCCTATTAAGAGGGAATCTACATCAAAATAAGAAGCAATCTTAAGTTTCCTAAAGCAAGAAGATCTCTACACCTGTTGCTCTTTCCTGCGAGCAGCCAACAGGTGTGGGGGCATTTGTGGAGCCAAAAATAATCACAAGGTGACACATGGATTTTTGGATAATGGAGGACAAAAATACCCTTGAGGCATAGTGGAATTCCTACGCGCGAGAAGCGGGCAATCATCCCTCAACCAAGTCAAAAGTGCCCAAAGAAGGTAACAAATTCAAAATTATTTCATTCTTTCTCATTCCATATTCTCTACAAAGCAATCATTCCACAACCTTCAAAACATTTCATAAAAAATAGGTTAATGGTTAATTAATGGATTTATTTCCTAATTAATCCATTAATCACCAATTAAATCACCCATTATACCAATTCATCACCCATTACACACCAAAAATACCCCAAAAGGCCGGCCACCTTTTATCCAATGGGGACTGGCCATGCTCTATATATTGAACCCCATTTTTCGTTAAAAGCTAGTTCCACACTTTCGCAAAATTCCCAAAAACTTTCCAAACACTTTTCTCTCTAAATTTTAACTTTGGCATCGGAGGTTATTCGGCCAAAGCCCCCTATTCATCGTGGGTGTGTGAGGCTCTTTGCTTGACCTAAGGTGTTAATTGTTTTGTAGGTGCAATTTTGTCCAAGAAGAAGAAGGCAGACATTTGCATCCACAGCCACGCTATTCTTGGAGAAGTTCAACATCAGAATTGCTTCAAAAAGGTTTCTTCTATGAACTTTAATTTCACTTATGTTGTTCTTGATATTTATCTATTCTATAATCATGTTGTGTAATTAAGTTCATAGCTTGGAGATTTCGGTGTAGCTTTGCAAAACTATTCTATGTTATTAAGTTAAAGTATTCGATTCACTAATCTCTGTTCTTGTTTCATTCACAGATTTTATAGTTTAATTTGTTTGTTAATCTTAATGTTTGATCGCCATTAAAGTTTCTTATAGATTATTTGATCATGGTTATAGTACACATCATGCTTAATCTTGGTGGACATGTGAATGAATGAAGAAACTACTAAGCATACATCTTGCCATGTGATTTCTTTGGTTCTTGAAAGTTTTCTAGGTCTTAATGGATTCTTATTTGGTAATCTAAGTTGAACATCACAACTAGGTTGCAAATAGGAGTACTTGATCACAACCACACATCAAATAGATGATCATAAATGAGTAAAACAAGCCCTAGTTGTAGATTGGAGAGTTGAATGCATTTTGACTTAATTTTCATGGACTTGGCTTATAATGGTGAAATCGGTATCCCTAGTTCCATTCCCATTGTTTCTGAATCATTCTATTATTCATATTTACATTCTCTTGCATTTTAAGTTAGTTTACTTTTCAAATCAAAATCCAAACTCAATTTGTTAGTTTCATTGTTTAGTTAGGGTTCACATAAAGCTAGTAATTTGTAAAGGTGTAATCAATTCCTATGGTTCGACACCTTTACTTGTGCCATTATACTATCCTTATATTTGCACTTGAAAGGAACACAACAATGGCTGCAATCTATGCTGCTAAAGGAAAATGAGTGCCTATCAATGTCCATCAGCATTTTTCTTCCTCCTACCTCGAAGGGCAAGCACATCAAGTTCACATATTCCTCTGATGAAGATGAAGATGCAGAAGGTCTTGGTCATGGTCCATGCCCTAAAGATGTTGCTTAGATGACTCATCAAAATCGGAGGAGTTCTAGATTTATAGGGGAGCATCTGTAGGGGTTTTATTTTTTATTTTATTTTTTTGATGTGCAAGTGTTGTGCAATGTTGTTGAAGTTGAAACTTCATTATTTTTTTGGGCTCTTGATTTAATTAACCTTGCTACATTTGTTTTGTCATTGTTATTTCTTGCCTACCTAGAACTTCTGTGCTTAAAATGTTAAATGGCTGATCCATTTGGTACTGAGAATTGTACCTGGTTGGGTTACTTAGGTGTTCCTAATTGCATTGTTCCTTCATTGTATATTTCTTGCCAGTTTGTGTGCTTACTTGTTCATCACTTTCTTCCTTTGTCTTACCATGACAAATTAGGGGAGAAAAATTTAATTTTAAATTTTAACAAACCAATGTGTTGTGTTCTTATTTAAATTCTTCGAATAAGCATTGATGGTATCACTTGAGCGTACTATGTTGTATTAACCTTATAACCCATCATGAATCTCACTTGTCTCTTGCTGAGAAATGTGTGTTGCTACAAGAGTTGTTACTTGCTCTTCTCTTGTCACTGCATGGTTTCGTGAGTGTTGGTGAAGTGTGAATCTAGTTATAGGTTTGGGGTTATTTTGAAAAGGAAAGCCAAAGGGGGAGATTGTTAAGCACTAGGTTTAATGTGTTGGCTTCCCTTGTCAAAAAATTCTAAATGTTACCACACATGCTCATAATTTAGAGTTATGATACAATGCTGATTTGGGATTTCTACTGGGATTGAACTTGTAGCCTTCTACCCTACAAAAGGTTTGAATCATACATTTGCATATTCATATCAAGCTTATTTTTCTAGATTTCTTTTGTTTAGTGCAGTTGTCTGGTTAGAAATTTCTTTTATTGTCCAGTTGTCTAGGCACGCAAATTAAGAAAGCCCACATGTGCCATCTGAGACTTTTTCCTGAGCATGGATCTCTCACCCTTAATTTGGAAAGGTCTCTTTGGCTTGTGACACATGTCTCATTGTTCCCTTTTCTAAAACATTCATCTCTCCCATTAAAAAGGTTCTCAAGGATTCATTTGTTATTTGGCTAGATTATTTACATTTCAAGAAGAAGCCTAGAGCTACCTTTTAAGCTTCCAAAATGAAACTCCAGCCACAAAACCATCTCATGCACAAACACCCAATCACTGCATATTAGGGTTGCATTGTTTTAATGGTTTTGCATTAAGCTTTTGGTCTAAACCTAAGTTTCATATCCTTCATAGACCAATCTCTTGGATTCGCGTTAGGTTCTTCTTTTACTGTTTGACTAGAGAACCTGACTAGTCATCAGAATCTAAATCTTATAAGCATATCATAACATCATATCATTGATCGTGTTGATCTTAGTGCCACAAGGTGATGAGCTCAGGAAAAGCTACAATTTCGTGAAGACCAAATGAGTTTGTCTCTTGTAAGGCATGGTTACACAAAGGTAAAGCTACTCCATAGATAGAGATCTAGGAACTAAGCTTGTGAACCTTTGTTTACACTTGTGGATTGGACTCAATGAAGATTCCCCCATTTTTTAACCCAGAGGTGGGTTTTTCCAGCCAAAATCTTCCTTGTGTTCAATACTTTACAAAGCTTCATTTATGACCTTTGTTCGAGTTAAACATTGTAGGGTTTGCTAGTATTGACACTTTATTAACTAAGTGAACTTAACTTAAGTACTAAGACTAAAACCTAACTGAAGTTCACATTGTTAAATTTTAACTTTTTAAGTTTGGTTGGTTATATGCTTGTAGGCTTCTAACAATCTATACTTAGTTAACTAGTATGGTTGACTAATAAGTACAGTTGGTTTTAAGGGTTTTTTTTTTTTTTTTTTTTTTTTTTTTTTTTTTTTTTTTATCCGTAGTGTATGCCACCTGGTACGAATTTTAACATCTGTGTGGATTAACCCTAGTAGTTCTTTGGCTCGCTCTCCTTTCCCAGTGAAGGGAGATTTAGACATCTTTCCTAGTAAACAAGATTCACAAGCGCCCATTTGGTCATTACCTAATGAGCTGAAATATCTGTCTTTTGACATCTTGCAAATCTTATCTTGTTTTACATGTCCAAGTTTAAGATGCCAAAGTTTAACTCGGTTGACTTCTTCTCTAGCCCTTTTGGGTTTTGAGGTATTCCCGCTGTCAATACAGTGTAAACTACTATTAGTCTCTAGGTGAAAAAATCCCACGATCATATTACCATGAGAGATAATACGACCGTTTAAGTATAAAGAGCAACTCATTTTGTCAAACAGTACTAAGTGCCCATCTTGTAAAGGCATACAGATGGAAATCAAATTCTTAATACACGAAGGAAAATATAAACAATTTTTAGGTTCCAAGACTTCCCTAGAGGGCAGTTTTAGCATATTGGTGCCTACTGCTTTTGTAAAGATTTTAGTGCCGTTCCTAACTCGCATAATCATCTCCCCATTGCGCAGTGTCCTGCTCCTAGTTAGTCCTTGCAACGAATTGCAGATATGTTGACTAGCACCTGAATCAAATATCTAGGAATTGGAGCTTCTTGTAAAAGCACTTTCTATGACATAAATAGTCCCTTCAAAAGTTCATTTCATAAAGCTCGCAATGCACACCTTGTATTTCTTCTTCCAATGTTCATCCTTTCCACAATGAAAGCATGGTCCTTTGGATTTTCTTGCCTTCTTCTTATGCAACCTTTTCCTTGTGATTGCATTCTCACTCCCACTATTCATTTTGAAACTTTGTTCAAACTCACAGCACATGTTAATCATCTCGGTAAAAGTATGATCGAATCTATTCACTTTATAGTTTACTATAAACTTAGTGAAATCATCTGAGAGAGATGCAAGGAAAAAGTCTTAGGCCATTTTCCCATCGATGGAAGTTCCTAAACTCTCAAGATCTTAAAAGATCCTTTCCATCTTTTGTCCATGTTTTTGGACCGATGTCCCCTTTGCCATTTTGGCATTTAATAGGCTATAAACATTTGAGAATCGTAGTTACTTGTCTCAATGTCATGCATCTTATGCAAACTATCAACCATGGCACAAGAAGTGTCCATGTGCTCATGTAGCCTCTTAAGCTCCTCACTAAGTGAAGTGAGGATTAAGCATTTGGCTTTTAAGTCATCCTCAAATTGTCTAGTATAATTTTGACACTCCTCCTTTGAAGCTAGTTTTGTAGGAGGTACATGAGGAGGGGATTCCTTGAGCACATACGATATGTCATTCATCTTTGAGATATTCTCAATGTGATGATACCAAGCAAGGAAATGTTGGCCCCTAAGGCAACTTTTGTCAAGTATAATGGTAGGTGTAATTTTAGGCATGTTGTTAACTACATAACATAATAGAAATCATATTAGATTGTTGATTTTATAACTACTTGATTGGGTCTTAAATCAAATAATACCACCCACTATTTTTGGCAAATTCCACATCCCTCTAAATGAAATTTGAGAGTTATGTTAAACTCTTAGCAGGGTATGGGAGACTCACCATTACCAAGCCCACCTCAGAAGAATATCATATTGGCTAGCAACAATAATGATGAGAGGATAACACTTTAGCCATTTACAACTTTTGTAATTACCTATCTGGTTTGGCCTCTAGAGAATGATGCCTCAAAAGAATATCATATTGGCACCATTGCACTTAGTTAAGTCATTCCCACCATGCTAGTTCAAGTAAGGGTTCAAGAATGGCCTCAAAAGAATATCATATTGACCATACTCGTTGCCTACCTTCACTTCATCACATGTTTATAGGCTTCTCCTAAATGTAAGCACATACTTTGTATACCCTAGAACTGGACGAATATGGTGTATGAGTCACAAACGATTGGAGCTCACCACGGTGGAAGGCCTACGAAGAGATGTTCAAAGCATCTCTCGCTTATCAACTTAATATTCATTTTGTTGAGGAAGTAGTGTTGGGCTACATCAATTTCATGTTAGGTATTAGGATGATTATGAACCATTTGATTTGATCCAACACGAGCCTTATGTTGGACCTTGGGTCTAAGGTAGGTAGTTGTTGATTTTAGTTACACGTTTAATCTAATTAAACCATTATTTCCTATTGGGCGTTGGACCCAACTATTCCAATTTGCATACAATTAAACAAAGAGGAATACTTGAAATGAAGAGAAGGGCTTATGCCCTTTTACAACACATTTGATGGACTTATGCCCTTTTACAATACATTTGAACTAATCAAATTGCATTCAAATCTAAACTACTTAACCCAAACATTCATAGTGTAAAACGGCCAATTACATAGCTCAATTATCGAGGCCTTTGGTTCATAATCACCTTTTTCTTAATCAATCACGTTAACTAAGAAAGCAACTTAAACAATTGGTTTTCGGATTCATAGAATTGATTTAAACGGAACTAAATGAAATGAAAATCCAATTCTCATTAAAGAAACAAAACCATTTTGTTCTCATCATAATTTGGGCCGAAAATGCAATGACCACAACTATTAGGCCACAATGTAAAAACATTAACTTTTGGGGTCACTTTGTTAAAACACAAGAGTCCACAACTTCATGTTATTACAACTAGAACCCAAAAATTTCAACAATTACAAAAACTGCATTAAAGGAGCAAAACAATTTGTCCTTCAGTGATTTTTGGGCCTTTACGTAAAAACGTAAACTTTTGGGTCAAAGTGCAAATACACAAAAGTATCAAAACTTTATGTAATTGCATAAAATCCCCAAAAGTACCCTACTTTATGGGGCGGCCGGTCATGGTAGTTGAGCGATGGGTTGGTTTTGTTGAAAAAACAACAAAGTCCTAAAGTTTGTTGAAAAGGTGATGGGTTGGTTTTTTTGTTGAAAAAATAGGTATGGGTGTTCACACCTAGTCATGATTGAAAAAGTCATACCTATCATCACAAAACAAGACTTTATGTAAACATCCAAAAACTTTGAATCGTAACTCCAAACCCTTTTGTTCTTGGTATGAAAAACAAGAACAAACCAAGAACATTGAAGAACATCCATGAAAACTCATAAGAGCTCCATGAATGTTTTCACTCAATAAAACTCAAATTTTAACTACTTAAAAGGGAGTTAATATCCTAGGGTACTTAGTGGTTCCAAAAGTCACTTTAAAACACTTTTAACAAGACAAACATGAACCCAAAAATCAACCCGTTGGATTTGGCCAAATTTCCCCACATACATGGCCCCAAATTTTAGTTCCAATATTCATGCTTAAATGAACTACATCTTTGAGATGCTAAATTTTCAAGTAAAATTTATATTCACCAAATTTTGGTACCAATATTCATGCTTAAATGAACTACATCTACAACATTTGAGATGCTAAATTTTCAAGTACAATTTATATTCACCAAATTTTGGTACCAATATTCATGCTTAAATGAACTACATCTACAACATTTGAGTTGCTAAATTTTCAAGTACAATTTATAATCCAAAAGCAAGAACAAAGCTTGTAACATTTACAACATTTAAATCACAAACCATGAAAAACACAAAACCCAAAAGGATTCACCATACACTAGACCTAGGCTCTAATACCACTTGAAGGAAAAATTTTGTCCTAGCTAAGAACATGTGAGAACATTTGAACACATAGGCAAACTATTAACACATTAAAGTAGGCATGCATTCAAAATGACTTGAAACTATTAACACATTGATCGTGGTTCAGTGTACTCGATTACCTTTTGAGCACCTATGTGTTTGTCTCAGTGTCCAACACTTAATGACTTGAGACTAGTCATACTCACGCTTCAGTTAACATAACACATGCTAACCTTAGCGGATTGTCAATGCCCAATTGGCAATCCTATGGCTAGGAACGTTTTAGGAATCAACATAAGAGAAAGGTCTCATTAATCTAACTTAGATCACTTCTCTCTTAGATTAAATACATTATTTGGATTCCTTTATTACTTAAACACATAATACAATAAATAGTGATTAACAATAAGATTTTCCCTTCATCAAACATATAATAGTTTAATACAATAAGTATTCCAAAAGCTATTACATCAAATGAGTGGCTTTGTGGGCATACTTCCAACACGAGCCCAAGTAATAAATAGGTAAAATACAACAAACACATAAGTAAGTACTAACGTAAAAATACCTACCTATTTACTTGCTTAATGAATCCAACGAATAAGTTATTGATATTACGGTCTGCAGCCCGCAATATCGACAACTCACTGTTGTCATGACAAGCAAGTAACAAATTCCTGAAGGTGTAATATTACCATCATGTCCCCCCATTGGGAAATACACAAACAATGTCTAGTCAAGCCTCTACCGTGTTCATGCACTACCCCCTTTGGGTAACAGCAGTAACAATAAGATAAGATTTCTATAATGTGAACTCTCACAATTGAACACTTGTTCGAAAACTCCTATGTCAAACAAGTGCTAAGCAAATAATCTCCAAACTACGTCTCAAACGTGCCACCACCAAGACCAAAAATTGTAACCATAGTTACAAGAAGTTCTAATAGAAATAAGTGTCTAATACAATCATGCTACAACTATAGAGTAGATAAATGTAACACACCATGAAGATCTAGGTAAATCGTTTAGACTAGCCGTTAGTCTGCAGGAGAAATGTAGTCGACGATAAAATTTACTACACGTAGCCTTCAAGAAGACTTCCTTAATACTTGGTATTAAAACTTGCATCACAATATGATACAATAGTGGCACACCTGCCATGTAGTCAAGCTAACGTAGTCCACAACGCCTTAGCAAGCAAATTCATAGTGAAGTTCTCTCAAACTTAGTGAGAAAATGACTACGCTGAGAAGGCTAAAAGAATACTCGAGAATTTGAGGATCAAATCAAGTCCTTCAAATCTAGAGTACGAAAGAACTTGATTAGAAAGCATAACATCAACTACAACAGTAGTTTTCGAGATATTCAATCACCATGGTAAGATTCGTTCAACTGAGTATTTCCTGGGTGATTGAGAAATTAATGGTCACGACTGCACTGCCAATGTCAACAGTTATCTTAGATAGTGCATCATTTTCAAGGTATTGCAAAGTGCAGTAGGGTAGACACGTAACCAAGGTTGATTGGAATGCCTTTTAGTACAGAGGGGTAAAAATGGAATTATTGTCAGAGTAGCTATTGATCGAAACATCAGAAGACCCAATAGGTTTTAAGATGGGCAATTTTACCAAGAGGTGTAAAATGTTGTCCATTTGGACCAACGAAACGCGAATTGACTCGTCAAGTCAATCGATAATCACCGTACATCACCAAAATCTCCATATGTACAAGAAACTCGTACTAGAAGCATATGGCGATATTTTCCTATCTCTATTCAGACATAGGAAGTGATTATAACGACTTGAACAATTCTGGATCATTTGTAAGTATCGCCAAATCGATACTCAAAAATCCTGATTAGAATAGGATGAGATAAGCTAAAGACATTCAAGGGTAGATATTTCTTTTGTTGCTGTAGCAGTAAATACGTTTGCATAACTGGGATAATACACGATAGTGCAATCGTAGACGTTGGTTTAGTTATTCCATTCATCGCTATCAGAAATTTAGCTCGTTCCCAGTGCAAGTGTACTCGAGAAATTGTGAGGTTGGTGAAGATTTTCAACACGTGTCTTTACTGAGAAGTGTTATCTAGCTTTTGAAATAAAGATAATGACTGTTAACTTTAGATCATGAATGAGATAGTTCGCTTTAAATGGTTTTGACAATTGAAAAATAAAAATGATACTCCGTCATGCTGTCTCTGCATAGCCAAAACATCTGAAGAATACGTCCTATTGGATTTCAAAAGGATCAGGGTCATCAAAATGTGTAAAGCAAAGATAAGGTGAGACAACACTTCGATTGTGAGGAAAACACTGTAGCAGAAAGGTTCGCCAACAATTTGTCGATAAATCGATAAGATCAAAGATATCTCAGTTTCGCAACACTTTGCAAGAATTTCAACCTTCTTTCGCTAAACCCTTTTTGGAAAAAGGAAAGAATGTTGTTTACCGAGATCACGTATCCTAAAAAAGTACCAACTTAACAATGATTACTCGAGGAAATGGTATAAGGCTGAGTGTCGGTGTTCCCAAACACTCAATTTTTTATGCTAAAATTGGGGAGAGAGTCGTTGGTAAGACTACTCTGAATTTTGTTAGGCTATGAAAGAACTCTCGGCTCCCGAAAGTTAGTCGGAGAGAACAACAACTCGAAGTAGGACTAACGGTTTTAGTCATCAACCGAGTGAGTTGTTGAAGTCTAGGTACGACTCTAAGGTTCAGCTTTTCACTTTCGCGAATAGGTTCAAGTTTCCCAAGATAAAGTGTTTAGTCCTTGGTTGGGTAAATTCCTAATTGGTAAACTTTGTACCCGAGTTTCTCAATGACATCAGAAACGTTCAATAAGAAGCAAGGAAAATTGGTGTAATACTAGGAAATGGGTCGATGATGTACTTCACTTCATAATTTGGTGATATCCCAGGTAAAATTTTGGAATATGACGCCAAATGTATACGTCCTTGAAATGTACTACACTACTAACCAACTCTACGACTCAAACTAATAGCGAGATATTATCTCGTACCTTGATTCTACTATCTACCTGTGGAAGTGAACAAGAAGTAGCTAGTCGAAGAGGTTTTGTTTACCTAGGTAGGTGATAAGGTAAAAAACAACCATGAGTTTACTATCCTAATACAAAGCTTGTTCCTAAGCTTCCACGATCCTAGTTTATTTGGCTTAAGTAGCCACTGTAAATCAGTCCATCAGTAGCACCGCTAATTAATGCGCTTGAGATATTTTAATATTGTTCGTTACCCTGAAACTGTTAACCGGCATTCTGGCATAAAAGTATCACTCCCAGATACTAACACCTATGTCCGGTATCAGAAATCATACCACCAAATGCTAGTCAACGATCTTTGGATATCGGACAGTATCGTCAATTAGTAGCATCACCGTAGGCTAATTATGGGTTAGAGCCCGTTCGTTTAGTAAGCTTCGGGTGATTGGGAAGGTACTGGTCAAGTGAAGTAGTTCATTAATTTAAGGAGGATTTGGTTACTGCTTTTGGGAGTTTTGTTACTCCCAGGATATGACAACTTATACTCGCAAACTTATACTCACCCAATTGACGAGTACAACATTAAAAGGAAAGTCTGGGAATTGGCGTTTGGTTAGAAAGTTCCAGGGTTGAAAAAAACCTTGCTAAAGATCTACTTTGAAAAGTACTTTATCGAGAGTCGATCTTGCTCCTGAAGATCCAACATGAACACCAATACATTTAAAGGGACCAAAAGTGATTGCCCTTCAAAAAATCTTCTGTCAAATGCTACCACTTTAGCACCAGGTTGTTTCTTTAGACATTTCTAGAATCTTGATGAAGTAACCTTCGTAGGGATTCTAAGAGAGGGTAAACTAATAGGTGCTACCAAAGAAACAAAACCGTTTCTAGTTTCCTAACTCGAAGGTTGGTAAAAACGGTGAAAGAAAAGCAATAGGATTGATCGGTAAATCCTTGGTGAAACTCAACTCTTGCTACATTTGCCTGGCTGTGGGACTAGCAACTTGTTTCCCAAAACGAAAATTCCTTGGTAAGGAGGTTCATCGTTTTAAGTTTAGGGACGATTGCCAAAACGATTTTCTAAAATGTTTATAAGTCACCTTAAGTACCCAAAACTTAGGGAAAGTTTCGAGAATTAGGTTCAAGAACCAAGAATACTTACATCACGCGTGTGATGAACGCAATACTACCTAAACTTATGCTCTGATACCAAACTGACACACCCCGACCTAGGATGTCCACTTGGACTCTGAAATCGAGTTATGCTGCCCGACACCTGAAAGGTGACAAAGCCATAAAGTGAAGTGTAGTGGAAAAATGATGTGAATAAATTTAAACCTAAAAGTGCCTAATCAAAAGAGTGCGCGGGTGAGTGGGATTGAATCCATTTCACACATGATGTCTCAGCATAAGACTGTATAGTAAATAGGATGAGGGTTATACCACTAAAGATAACCATCTCCTGAGATTTACCAGAATCCTCGTTTACACGTAAGCACAACTACTAAACCTAGAGAGGAGAAAAAAAAAGTTGAGTGGGTCAACAAAACAACGTTTTGTACGAAAACCTTTATTTTTGAACATACTAACCCCTCATCGTAAAACAAGTATAGTTTCCTTAAAATCATACTATGTATAAGTATGAAGATTTAATGTATGCCAACAATAAATATCAAAAATATGCCACAATAGGAATAATTCACAACAATAGAAATATAGGCATGTGCTTGACAAATATACTAGCACGCAACATGGAGCCACCTATGGCTCATTAATCTATACTAGCACACAATACAAAGTCACATAATGTGACCTGTATGACAGGCTTGTGTAATAATAATATACGCTCTAGTGCTACGATCACATGACCTAGAACTTACCGAGTTGGAGCTTCCGAGTTGGTGAGTCAAACCTCAACCAAATCGATATCTGGTTACACGGTTGTGATCATAGGGTTGAGGAGAGTTCAAAGGTGTAGGTTACAAGTCACGTTTATAGGGTTTGGACGCCATTAGAGAGAGTTGCAGAGAGAAGGTGAGAGAGAGACTTTCGGGGAGAGAGAGAATAAAGACAGAAATAATGCTCTCTAATTGGGTGATGGGTTTGATGGTGATGATCTGATTGGTTGCTTTCAAAGGAGGGAAAGCAATTGATTGGTGAAGGAGAAAAGTAGGGAAAAAGGAATGGTGGTGAGGGATTGGTGGAAAAATCAAATTGAATGATTTGATTGGTTGAGTGTGAAGGGACCGGATCCACTTTTAGGGATAGGATGGATTTGGAATTTTAGATTTTGTACAATTTTAAATGTACAAAATCAGCTTCTTTGATGGTGTTTTTTTTTTTTTTTTTTTTTTTTTTGACATTGTCAATTTGTACATGTGTGTACAAAATTACCCGTGATTAACGTACTTTAACAGAGCGTAACTTTTTCATTATAGATCTGATTCCAGTCTAACACACGCTCGTAGCGATGAGTACTAATTTAGTACGAAACCAAGAAAATGAAACTGAAAACCGAAAATCACGTCCACATCAGATTCTACTTTTGTCCAAAAAGGGTAAAATCGTCAACTCACACCAACGAAAAAGAAATCACAGTGAAAAATAAGGATGGGTTGACACATTTAATGTGTGTGGTATTTTTAAATTACTTGATATTTTTATTTTTAATGTGTTTTATAATTTTTTAACCTCACTCCTTGCCTATAGTATACTATAACAGTAAATAAATAAATAAAACTTAATTTTTTAAAATTTATATAGAATAATAATACAATAATACATATTTAATATACAATATATACATACACTATGACTATTGTGTTTTATTGTAAGTTTTTTAGTAGTTTAAAAAATTAAAATAATCAAAATAACTTTTTCTTAATGTGTCGAAATGAGTTACCCATGTGTCAACCTCGTGTAAACCGATTACGGACTCGTCATTAATGGGTTTTCATCGTGTGACCTGATAACGACTTGATTAGTTATAGTTTACCCAAAATCAGTTATTTCCTGTTGTTTACGTGTCATGTTAACGGTCCAAATATAAATCCAATAACCAAATTAATTAAAAAAAATTCTTTTATGTCTTCCATATTCTTTCATAGTGTTCCACAAGTTTCATGGTGTCTATTTAGTGGATTTTCAATATTTATCGAAATCTGAATATGGCCCACCCCAACCCGGAATGTCCACTAGGACTTCAAATCAAGTTGTGTTAGCCAACACCTGGAAGGTGATGAAGCCATAAAGTGTAGTGATGTGGAAAATGTGAATAAATTTAAACTTAAAAGTGCCTAAATACAAGAGTGTGACGTGAGCGGGGATGAACCCACTTCACACGTGATTTCAGAGCATAAGTAAAGTACAGTAAGATAGAATAAGGATTATAACCTCAAAGGTAGCTAGCTATACTGAGATTTGCCAAGAATCCTTGTCAATAAGAAAGCTCAGCTACTAAAACCTGGAGGGGCAAAAAATAAGGGTGAGTGGGCCTGAAAATAAAGTTTTATAAAAACCTTTCTGAAAACATTGTAACCGCTCGCCGTAAAACAAGTATAGGTTCCCGAAAATCATACTACGTATAAATATGAAATCAAATGCACGCCAACAATAAATCTAGAAATATGCCACAGCAGAATATCTCAACATCAATATGAATATAATTATGTGCTCAATAATCTATAATAGCACGCAAGTTGGAGTCACCTAATGTTACATATACGATGACACATATTGCTCATCAATCTACGCTAACGCAAGAGTCGAGTCACTTAATGTGACTTGTACGATAGGCTAAGTGTAATAATATGCACTCTAGTACCACGATCACGTGAAGGCTAGCGCTATACGAGGGTCACCTACGAGTCAAAGTCGCCTAATGCGACCTGTACGACTGGCTAGCATCTAACTTGGATCCAAGGCGAGCGTAGGGTGTAAGAGGTGAACAATCACGTGATGGGTAACCCTGGTCCGGGGTGGGAGCACTAACACCGGGGTGTAGCAATGATGAGCGAACTATATGAGCATAAGAATGCCATAATGATGCAATAACTCCAATCAACATAATAAACTTACCTGAACTTACTTGCGCATCTTGTAGAATCATCTTGGTATTTCATAACTGTGCAACGTTTCTCATAACATAATTTAATCATGGCATGAAGTGCATAAATCGATTCAAAAGCATTTGTGGAAACTATCAACCATATATATATACACTATAACAAGGAAAAGACTCACTCACCTGAGGTCTGCGGTACAACTTCCTAGCACGAATATCGAGGCATCACGAACGATCAGCGCTTAGAACAATTATCAAATCAAGTATCAGAATTCTTATCGATAGAACACATAACTTACATAAACACATTCCCAAGGACGTTCTAGAATGGTTTGAAACCCATTGACCAAAAGTCAACCGTCGATTAAAGGTCGGTTGTAGGGTCCATAACCCTATGTAACTCAATCCAAAAGATCTGCACCTTGGATTTCCGATCTATAACTTCCAAAGATCCACATTATGCTTCTAAAACATCATTACCAAAGTTTCATTATGACCCAACGATTGGATGTTCGCTAATTGCAAATTCAAGTGGTAGTCAACGTTTTATTTTTCGAACTTACAAACCCAATTCGAAAAGATCCATATGTCGAATTCCCGATCTGTAAGTTTCTAATATCCTCAAATATTACGTACTATAATGTACTATAGTTTGGTGATGATCCAACGGTTGGATCGTCAATTCATATAAGTATCAAGTGGCGGTCACTATCAAAACTATGTTCAAACGATGAGATTTCATCAATCAGACGTCATATATAGAATTGGGGTATCAAATTTAGCCTAGGAAGGTCAGGGGGTGCCTTGGCCCACACGTCACTGCACACAGCGGTCGACCACCCCAACTCACTGGAAAAATCAACTATTTCTAAAAATTTTCAAATTTTACAGGAATGAAGATCTCAACAAGTAGAGCAAGTTTTATACTTGTGGCCAAGTCCAATTTGGCCAGAAAAAGCTTCAAATCGCCACAAACCTGTCGGAACCCTAGAAATGGGTGGCTTTCGATTAAACTTCTCCGGTGCTCTGCTACCTCTAAAGTTGTTTGGGCTTTGTTCTAGGCCTCAAGGGAAGTTTGATGGTGGTGGTAATTGGAGGGAACTGTTTCAAAAATGGTGGTTCTCGTCGTGAATCCTTCGGAACCCCCACGGGTTCGATGGTTTCTTTCTCCTCAAATCGGGGGTTAAAGGAACTGGGTTTTGGTTGGAAATGGAAGAGGTGTTGATGTTGAGTGACTTCCAGGTGGTGGGTGGCTACGAATCATCGGAAAAACTGCCCAAAAGGGTGTCGAAAAACATGGTGGAAGTCAGCCGAGTCGCGCACGGGAAATGGCTCAAGGTGGATCTGGGTTGGCTACATCTCCCACTCTCTCCTTTCCCTCCTGACCCTTCACCTAATTGGTTAGACTTTTCTACTTCATCTCCTGATTTGTTCCTCATCTCCCTCTTTTCTCCTCCGATTGGGTAACTCTGCCCAATCCCTTCTCCTCTATTTCTCCTCATCCCCGATTCATTTTGTTTCCCCTCTCACCACACACATGTGGCATAACAATTTAGTAGTATAAAATAGTATAATATAATTAAAATAGTGATTCCTTCAAAATACTTTCGGATTCGTAGCTCTGTAAAACTTTAACCATAGATCTGATTTTGATTCCGCTTAGGCGTATGCGTTCGTATCGTTGAGTACTTCAAGAATACGCTAAAAGAATATTTTGTACATCTCACTATATGTTGGCCAACGAAAGTCAATACCCTCGCCTCTAGGGCATTTTCGTAAATTCATATTTTAAAAATAAATAAAAACGTAAAATTAGGGACGGGTTGTCACAATCTACCCACCTTAAAAAAAAATTCGTCCCCAAAATTTGACATCATTTGTTATTCAAATATAGTGAAAAGGCAGTAGAAAATAAATATGTAAGAAGATATCAAGTTAGGGCAAAGAGAATGCCATTCCGTCACGATTGAAGTGCAGTGATTCCTCTTTCATGCCTCCAAACTCGAACTTTCCTTCTCCTTCAATATAATGCCAAAATATAATACTTTTATAAAAACATAGGGTAAAAAATAGATGTATAAAAGCATAATGTCCAAATACGTATATGGAATAACGTAGAAATAGTTGTACTGAAATTAAAGCTGAACATAGACAAATTTTGCCTACGCACTTGTAGCGTCATGTACTCCTAGAATAAGTGTAGCATCTTTGGGTCAAGCCAAATAGACAAATTTTGCCTACGCACTTGTAGCGTCATGTACTCCGAGAATAAGTGTAGCATCTTTGGGTCAAGCCAAATAATAAATATATAGATATATAACTAAAAATGCTAATGTAAATGGACCTACTTGTTCACTTACTTAACGATCTCAACGAATAAGTTATTGATATTACGGTCTGCAGCCCACAATATCAACAGCTCACTGTTTTCTCGATAAGTACGCAACTAATTCTGAGGGTGCAATATTACCATCATGCCCCCCATTGGAAAATACACATACATTGTCTGATTAACGCCTTAACCGCACTCACGTACTACCCTCTCAAGCAACAATGCAAATAGCACACAATTTCCTAAATTGTAATCTCGATTATTCGAATATATGTTCACAGTACTTATCGATCTCAGTATAGGTGGCTACCTTTGAGGGTATAATCCTTATTCTATCTTACTATACTTTACTTATGCTCTAACATTACGTGTGAAACGGGTTCATTCCCGCTCATAGTGCACTCTTGTATTTAGGCACTTTTAGGTTTAAATTTATTCACATTTTCCACATCACTACACTTTATGGCTTCGTCACCTTCCAGGTGTGGGCCAGAACAACTCGATTCAGAGTTCTAGTGGACATTCCGAGTCGGGGTGTGTCAAAATATTTTTAGATTAAAATGTTCATAAAATTAAATTAGGATAGTCTACATATTTTTTTTTAAATAGTTATTTTAAGAAAAAAAAATTATCCTAAATTCATTCTTTAATAATCTCAGCTAAAAATTTAACCCATAAGAGTTGGAAGAGAAAAATTGTTTCTAGGTTAAAACCTTTTTTAGGTTAAAAATTTTAGGTTTTAACCTAAAGGTTGGAGAGTCTAAGGAGGTGGGGAAGTGAGCTAAGCCTCAAAATAGACTAGTAATAATGTGGTTCAAATTTTCCTTTAGAGAGAATCGAACCTAAAACATATCACTTATAAGTGAAGAGAAATACTACTAGATTGTAGTACTAAATGACGACATCTTCATTTATTCTTATATTAGGGATAAAAATGGTGAGCATGGACAATGTTAAACAAAGATTGACAAAAGCTTCTTATCATAAATAATACTTGAACATACACCAAATATAATTTCAATTGAAGGTCTTAATGTACCATTAATTAGTACTACAGTTTAGTAGCATTCCTTTTATTTGTAAATAAGATATTTCACGTTCAATTCTAATGGTGGGTTCAGAAAAATAGAATCGAAAACTGAGCCGAAACCGAAAAAACCTAAACCCGAAAAAAGAAAAAAAAAATTCGAGCCGAATTTGAAAAGCCAAAACAGAGCTGACATTTGTCGGTTCGGATTCTGTTTCAGTGGTTAGAAACCAAATCGAATTGAAGTATTGGAAAACGACGTTGGTTTGCGGTTTACATTAATTGACTCCTTCACCAAGTCCACTCCCCCCCCTCTCTCTCTCTCTCTCTCTCTCTTATCTTCTTCGAAGAATCGAAAGATCCAAAGTTAACCGAGGAGGAACTCGCTGTCGCTGCCACTAGCCGTCTCACTCTCACACCTCGCCGACTTCTCTTGGCCGTTGCGCATCCAGAACTCGAATCAATAACGTACTCTCTCTCTCTCTCTATATTTTTGCATCTTGTCTATTTATGTCTTGGTTCCAGGAATTTGTGTTATTGATGTAGCGCACTGGAGGGCGGAGAAATGGTTGGTGGGGTGGGAGTGCACTGGAAGGCGGAGAAAGGGTTGGTAGGGTTGGTGGAGTGCTTTCAGATAGTTTTTTTGCTGATATTTTCTGATATGCGTGAAAATAAAACCAGATTATTGGGTGGGTAATTTTGCATTTACTATTTTGTTTCGATTCCAAAGAGTAGAAAGCGTGTAAAAGCGGCGAGGTCCCTTTCATTTCAATGATTAAGTTGAAACTTGGCAGTCTTTTATTCTTATGTCTGTGTTTGGTTGCTGTGCTTTGTTCTTATCTGATGTGCATGTTTGGCAGTGTTTTTGTTCTTCCACTTTCCACTCGGGAATATAAACCTACGGAAATCAGTTGCCTTCAGTTTTACGGGTGTTTAGTTGTTAGATTTGATTTCCACAAATATTAAGTTTTTTTTATTTCAGTCTCAGTCATTCATTTTTCGGACCACAATGCTACCCACTATAGAAAAATTCCCCTTACTGTAGGGTTGGTTTTATAGAATATAATATTATATCAAACATTAATCAACTCATCAACTATTGGAGTATAAAATGAGGTGATATTGTTAGTATACACCACTCACTTTCAATGTATGTGACTCCAACAGCTAGAACTAGTCAAAATAAAAAACCTCAACCACTATATGTACAAATATGAAAGAAAAAGGAAATTGCTTTTGGATTTTGGATTTTGGTTTTTGGCTGAGAAAGAATTAGAACTTGATTCGAGTGGAGCTGCAGAGAACATTCAACCTGTTGTGCTCCACAGTTTCAGGAAGAAAATAAGATCACAACGCAAATCCAAGGATTATACAAGAATGGGAAGCAATCAAGGAGATGGAGCAGAGACAGAGAGGTACATTTATAATCTTTGTTTTCACTTTTTATTGAAAAATGAAAACTGAAAACTAGTTTAATAACTATTTTCTTAAACTAAAACCTAAAAACGAAATGGTTATTAAACAGCCCAAAATAAGCGAAAAGTGTTTAAATTTTGATGGTGGTTGCGTTACAGCAGGTGTGCAGTGGTTAGTGGTGCAAACAAGGGTATTGGCTTGGAGGTGGTGAGGCAGCTTGCATCTCAAGGGGTGGTGGTGGTGTTGACGGCCAGGGATGAGAAGAGGGGAGGAGAAGCAACATTAAAGCTCCACAAGTTGGGTCTGTCAAATGTTGTCTTCCATCAACTTGATGTCTTGAATCCAGTTAGCATCCACTCCCTGGCCAAGTTCATACACGCCAGATTTGGCAGGCTTGATATCTTGGTATGGCCAAATTTTTCTCTCTCCTATTCGGGATTTTGTTATATCTAATGACAAATTCATTTTACCCCTTGAAAATTATTGAAAAAACAAAGGTTAAATTGAACTGCGACGGTCATATTAGGCAAATCGGTACATTTCCTATGTACAAACACAGTGATAATATTTGTTAGACTCCAAAATGTTGTGTGAAAAATTGACCACTTGATTTCTGCAGGTTAATAATGCTGGAGCTAGTGGAGCACTGTTGGATGAGAAAGTTATAAAATCCCTAAACATTGACCCCAAAACTTGGGTAAGTTATGGATTTCTCCTTTCTCACGAGAAGCACTTACGTAAAATAAGGACGCGAACGCGGAGTCTCAAACCAATTACACGACACCATATGGGATACTTAAAATACATGAAGTTCTGTTATTAGTTTGAGATATCACAGTGACGTCTTAAGGTGTAGGCCTTCTTACAATTATGCCTAGCCACACCAGAACCAAGATTCACAGCATCTTTTTAACAAGGAGTTGTGTTTGTTCAGCTTTCAGGGAAAGCGGTGAACCAAATCCAAGGTGTAATTAAATACACTTATGAGAAGGCTGAGGAATGCTTAAATACAAATTACTACGGGGTTAAAAGACTAACCGAGGCACTTCTCCCACTCTTGCAACTCTCCACACTAGGAGCAAGAATTGTCAATGTCTCCTCCCTGAGGAGTGAACTCAAGGTAAAAATACACAATGAAGCAAAAATTAACTAACAAAGGTTCATGTTCATTAGCTAGACGAGTCTGGCAAGAGATAATTTCCTTGATATCATATATTTCATCCATCGACAAATAGTCTTTCTTCTCTCCTTAACTTGCTGCTGGAAAATAACCCTCAATCGATATAATCTCCTTCCAAGTCCTAGCTAACAACACAAGATGAAGCAAAATTTTATATTTCCTAATCAAAGTTATTAAATTCCATGCAGAGAATACCAAGTGAAGAGATCCGAAATGAGCTCGGGGATGTAGAAGCATTGACAGAGGAGAAAGTGGATGCAGTTTTGACAAGATTTCTGCATGATTTTAAACGAAATGAACTCGAAGTGAATGGATGGACAATGATGTTACCTGCATATAGCATTTCCAAAGCCACCCTCAATGCCTACACTAGAATCCTTGCCAACAAGTACCCAAACATGTGCGTCAACTGTGTGCATCCAGGCTTTGTTAATACAGACCTCAATTGGCATACAGGGACCATGACTGTCGAAGAAGGGGCTGCCGGTCTGGTCAAGTTGGCTCTTCTACCCCGTGGAGGCCCTTCCGGCTGCTATTTCGATCAAACTGAAGTCGCAGATTTTTAATGATAAAGACATATATACATGTAAGGTTTCTGAATTCTCACCCCTATATATGATATATGTACAAGACTGATGTTAAATTTCAAGTTAGAACGCGTCTTTCTCTAGTTTATTTTATTTATTTGAAACGTATATAAAAGCCATTTCTAAACCAATTCTTACATCTTTTTCACCCTTTCATATTATCTTACATCATTTTATTTCAATTCTTCACATTCTTTAAACTCCTATCTGAAAAATTAATTAATTATTTTTTTTAAGCCAAATTAACATAGCATTTTGAAAAATTTTTAAGATTACATAAAGATAAGAAATAAGGAGAGTTACTCATTTATAACTATGGTAATTTAATTCAATTAACCAATAAAGTTAAAGAACAAATTTAAAAATAATAAATTATTGAGAAGGCTACAAAATAGCTTTCTCGGTTGGAGATGATATACAAATATAGCATGGTATTGTTTCATTAAAAAAATAATTTCTTGCAGACCTATAATCTGGATGGGGGCTAAACATAGCCCTTTCGGTTGGAGGTGGCCTAAGAAGACTCTTAAAAGTGGGACCATCCATGGATTCTCTATCACCTTATGTTTTGCACAATATTTTATAATATTGACACGGAATTGACGTTAAAGTGTGAGGTGATAGAAAATTCATGGAGAGTTCCACTTTGAATCTCCTTAGCATTCCTCTGGAATTTAAGCAAATAAACACAATCAATATGTTACTAGACCCCTAAGAATGAGAGAGTGTTCAAAAGATCAAAAGATTATTGGGTCTCATTTGTAGACTTTTTTTTTAGGGTAAATATCAGTTTACTACCCTTAAATTTCGTGGTTTTCAACATTTGGTAGATGAAGTTTTTTTCGTCCCAGAGTCATACCTAAAGTGTTAATTTTGGGTTCTTCCTCTGCATCTCCAGATCTCTCAGGCTCCAGCTCTTTGTCGCCGACCCGTTCACCGACTTCCCTTTCTTGATCTTCTCGCTGTTGTTTCCCGCCTTGGTTTGTTGTTGGTGCATAGAGGTCGCATAGGAGGCACTGTAGCACCTGTTTCCCACCTAGGTCCGCCATTGTAGCTCTTCATCTACGACCTTTAGTGATCGCACAATCTGGATCTGAAATCTTCCATTCCATCTGCAACCTTCCGCCATTGTTTGAATTTGGTACAAAGGAGGGAAGAGATTTCTTTAGGGTCGTGATTTGTCACAGAGGAGAGAAGGGAGGGAGGGAATCGGGGCTTGAGGGTGGGTGTGTGGAGAAAAGGGAGGGAGGGGGTCCGGGTTGAGCTGATAAAATTTATTTATTTATTTTTAATTTTTTTAATATTTGTGTGGCCCCTATGACACGTGGCGCTTTGTCACTATCCACGTGAGCGCCACGTCACCAGTTAACGGCCGATTTAACAGTCAAACTAACGAATGTATGAAACTATCCCAAAATTAACATTTTAGGTATGACTCTAAGACGAAAAAAACTTCATGTACCAAATGTTGAAAACCACAAAATTTGAGGGTAGTAAATTGATATTTACCCTTTTTTTTTAATATATTTAGAGTGCTTTTAGACTGTTTTATGCACTTATAAGGTCAAAGGAGCGTGCATTTTGGACACTTTGAAATTTAAGCAAATAAACACATTCAATATGTTAGTAGGCCCCAAAAAATGAGTATTGGAAAGATCAAAACTTATTAGGTGTCATTTGTACATATATATATATATATATTTTTTTTTTTTTGGACTCTTAAGATAAACAAAACCACAATTAAAAAAGAAAAATGTTAGAGAGATGACATTTTGTAGACTCACATCTAAACCATGCATCTCCCTATTAGACATGGGACATACTTATATTGTGGACTCTACTTCCATTAAGGAGATGGTTTAGAAATGGTTCACAAAACCTGAACTCCATTACATCACCCTTGATAGAAAAATAAAATTTAATTCGAACACAAGAATCCCTCTAAAGTCTTTACACGTAATTGCACAAATGACACTCGAACTCGGTCATATTAAATTAAAAATAAGAATCTCTCAAGTCTTAGACAAATTATTGTACAAACGGGAAGCTTAGAGATAAGAAGAATAGGTGATACAAAATTTACAGTAGGCTGGCAAGAGTACAAAACTCTACTTGAAAGAATTAGAGACGCTGACTGTGTCATTGAGTGCCCTTGTACAAGTGAAGACTCACACGTGCTCGACCTCTATCACCTATAGGTAATATTAGACAAGTTTCCCTGGAAGTGGATACCAGAATGTGATAAGAACCACCTCCAATAAGTGCTTCAACCTTAACAGTGCAGCAATGGAGGGAATGGCATATGGAAGAAGAAGGAGCTGAGCTCCAGAGATATATTTTTTTATTGATAAAAGTTCCTAACTGTTACAAAACGGAATGAGCTATTGCTCCATTTAATGTCTCAGCCCACCAAAGGTGCCAGCTAGACATTACTCAAACAAACTAACTTCACAGAAGAATAAATTAACTTAACAGAATTTTAAACTATTAATATTAATGACTAAGAAAATCACTAATCCTTTCATCGTTCCCCCCTTGAAGAACAACCTGGCTCTCAAGGTTATTAATGCGGAAATTCTGTAACCTGGAATGGAATTCTGCATAGTCTTCCTATGTAGCATCACTTTGTTCTTGTCCTACCCAGTGGATCAACAAT
Source organism: Pyrus x bretschneideri (assembly GCF_019419815.1). Classification (NCBI taxonomy): domain Eukaryota; kingdom Viridiplantae; phylum Streptophyta; class Magnoliopsida; order Rosales; family Rosaceae; genus Pyrus; species Pyrus x bretschneideri. Next base: position 1,596,413 of record NW_025999806.1, on the reverse strand, counting down.
TGTACTCCAGCCGCAGCACCCTTCTTGTGCATCCTCCTAGCTAGGATTGCCAAAGGAGAATCCTGCATTTTTCTATTATCAGTAACGTCTGACAATGCAGTAGTAGGTTGAACCTAACTCCCAAGTTGCTTCTTGAGACAACTGACATGAAACACAAGATGTTTCTTGGAACCAAAAGGTAGGTTCAGAGCTTCAACCTATATGCAACTGGACAACCATTTTAGTGATCTCATAGGGACCATAAAACCTGGGATGCAACTTGTGATAGGCATGTGTTGGGTTTTTTCAGCCCTCCCAAGTCTATTAGGAATTATGGACTAAGAAGATTTAGTGGTTTTCCCAATCAGAATGGTTTTCCAATTGGAGTTGTTTCTCCAATTGAAGTTGTTTACCCAATTTAAATTGTTTACCTAATTTAAATTGCTTACCCAATTTAAATTATTTTCCTAATTGGAGTTAGTTTATCAATTGGAGAAGGATTCATAACTATATTTTAATTAGGATTAGTAATCCTTATTGAAGAAGACCCTTATTATGTCTATGTTATGGGGCCAATGCACTAGTTTTGAATTTGGACAAAACAATATTTTGTATACCACTCAAGGGATTAGAGTGAGAGAATATTATAAAGGCAAAGTGTGTGTGAGTGAAAATAGAAGATATAAAGAGTGTATTTCTTGTTCTTGTTCTTTCAAGTTTATAGTCAAGTTCTTAATTCTAGAGATTTGGCAAGATTATTGGTTGTACTCATTATTGATATAGTGAAAGATTGTTGTTGCTGTCCTATGGACGTAGGCACATATAGCTAAACTACGTTAATTATTGGTGTTATTTACCTTGGTTATTCAGTTTTTGATTTCCAAGTTCGTTCATTTTTTCCATTCTTAGATGCAATATTCACAACAAGTGGCATCAGAGCCAAGTTTGTCTGATATCTATGCGACTTGTTTTAACTGGGTAACGTGGAAATCAAGAATGGTATACATGCTTTAATAAAGGTGTTAAGAGTACCCAAACAAGTATGTCTGATGCTGATTGGACAAAGATGAAGATGAGTGATGTTTTCTGGCAAATAAGTCTATAATTGCCTTTGCCAATGAGAATGGCAGTTATGATCAGGGGAGTCTGATCAAGAGAAGTCTGATCAAAATGAGCTTGGTCAAGAGATGTTTGATTAGGGGAGTCTGGTCATGGGTATTTCGATCAGGAGAAGTCTAGTCAAGAGAAGTCTGATCAAGAGGAACATGGTCAAGAGATGTTCAATCAGGGGGAGTCTAGTCATGAGTAGTTCAATCAAAGGGAGCCTGATTATGAGAAGTTCGATAAATGGAAGTTTGATCAAGAGGAGCAATCCTACTGTGGTACACCTTCCTCATGGTCTGGAGGGGGAGATTGTTAGGTTTTTCCCGCCCATGATGAGTTGTCCTAAGTCTATTAGGAATTAGAGACTTAAAAGATTTAATTGTTTTCCTAATTGGAGTGGTTTTCTCAATTGGAGTTGTTTTCTGAATTGGAGTTGTTTCCTCGATTGAAGTTTATCCAATTGAAGTTTTTTTACCCAATTTAAAATATTTTCCTAATTGGAGTTGGTTTATCAATTGGAGAATGATTCATAACTAGATTCCAATTTGATAGGGGTAAGCAAGTTTAAAAACTCTTTGTCTTTCCTCAACCTACATGCCCATTCAGCAAAAGACCTTTGTTTGAACCGTTCAAAAAAGGCAACTTGGAGGTTGCTCATTGGTTTGTATAAAACAACTGCGATGAAGTCTCGGCATTCCACAAACATCATGAGGCATTGATAAAGGCCCCATATCCTTCAAATTGAGTTGAAATGCATAGACAATTATTTTCACATTTGATTTCCCCAACATGTAAGTGTTTTTATTTTTAGATGAAACTGATTTTCTCCATTGCAAAAACTTACACATATAGTGGTTTTTGGAGTTTACTATATGTGACAGCTAATAGAGGGCAAATCGCCCTTGTTGGACGAAGAATTACTCCAACTAGCATTTGGTCCCTTTCGAGCCAAAACGTACTTTGATTGTCATGTGAAAGGAGTTAAATTCTTGACAACTAAATGGGACAATAAATTGTGCACTCAAAACAGTGGAGTTTTTGTCCTGGGGGTAAATGAAAATAGTTTTTTCTTTGCCAAACTTTTAAGTAAGGTTCAATTGTTACACATAAACCATAAGGAAGTTATGATGCCCAAGTGTCATTGGTATGATATGAACCCAAACAAAGCAGGCAGTCTCACTCAAGATATGTACTTGTTATCTGTCAACACAAACATCCTTGCCAATAAAGGCACTGGGTGGTTGGAAAGTAGCAGAATTCATATAACATGAAAATATTTGGGACTTGTCAAAACCATAGCAGAATGACAAAACCAAAATGTTCACCAAGAGGATTCATTCGCAACCACCCAAAACCTTTGTAACAACCCATCCCCAATTATTATGATTTTTATAATTTTAAAATATGAATTTACGAAAATGCCCTTCGAGGCAGCTATTGACTTTTGTTGACTACCGTGTTGTGTCACGTAAGGTTCATTTTCCTGGCGTATCCTCATAGTACTCGTCGCTACGAACATGTGGTCATAAACGAACCGTGATTTAGAGTTATAACGAAGGAGATATTAACGTTTAAAGTCGAGGGGCATTTTAGTAAATTAGTTATTTTCTAGAAAGCTCAAGATTTTTGGAGCAAACTCTAGAAAGCCACGTGTGTGGCCCAGATTTAAAGATAGAAAAGATGGGCGGTGGAGATGAAGTATAAAGGAGAGCAAGGAGGGGCAGGACGCCCAATTAGAAAGAAGAGAAAGAGAGAGTAACCAATGGGGGAGAGAAGAAAGGAGGGGAAATGAGAGAGTGGAGGAGCATCAGATCACCCTTGACTTGGTTTCTCCCCATTGACCTGACCCAATTCCTACACACCCCAATGCCAATTCAAGTGTTTTTTCGGCAAATTGATCGTCGATATCACCTGCACATGACTCCACAACCTTTCTTCTTCTATTTCCACCCCAAATCAGATGGTTTTTGGTCTTGATTTCGTAGGGATAGGGTCGGCGACACTATAGGGGAGATCAGAGGAATTCCACCATTTCTGAAGGCAAAACCTTCGATCACTGCCACCATTAGCCTTCCCTTGAGCTCAGGAATAACGCCCAATCATTTGTTGGAGCATCGGAGTCGATAGGAGGACGAATAAAAAATCACCCTTTATAGGGTTTCCGACGGGTTTTAGTGAACTTGGGGCTTTTCTCGGCCAAATTGGTCTTGGCCACAGGCACGAAAGTTACTCTACTCATTGAGATCTTCATTTTTGGGAAGTTTGAGAATTTTTAGAAATAGTTGAATTTTCCGGCGAGTTCGGACGGCCGACCGCCACCTACGAAGGCGCATTTGGCGGCGCATGGGCCAAGGCGTCCCCTGACCTTCCTAGGCTAAATTTGAGTGCCCAATTCCATTTGTGAAGTCTGATTAATGAATTTCCATCATTTGAACGTAGTTCCATTAAGGTCCGCTGCTTGATTATTATAGCAATCGACGATCCAACAGTTGGATCATCACCAAATTTTGATATGTTATAATACGTAATATTTGATGATATTAGAAACTTACGGATTGGGAATCTGACGTACGGATCTTCCCGAATAGGATATGTAAGTTATAAGTTCTATTGATAAGAATTCTAAGACTTGATTTGATAATTGTTCTAGGCACCGATCGTTCGTGACGCCTTGATGTTTGTGCTAGGGTGTTGTAGCGCAGACTCCAGGTGAGTGGGCTTTTGCTTTAATATATATATATATACACACACACATACGCACACACACACGTATATATGTTTTCCATTTTTCCAGAAATTGTTTTAAATGGATTTATGTTTTTAAATGCCATGTCAATTGCATTACATTTTAGGATCTGCATTCGTATAGATATGCATATTATTGCATGACGTTGTAGATGCCCAGGTAAGCTTCAGGTGAGTACATATTCATGATAGTGATTGCAAAGTGATTGCAAAGTATATGGTTATGTTTAAATGCATTTAGTGCACATTATCCTGCACCTAGTGTTAATGCTTTGCCCAAGGCCAAGGCCATCCTTCACGTGATCGTTCACCTCCCACATCACACGCTCACCTTCGATCCAAGGTAAGTGCCAGCCTGTCGTATATACCACATTAGGTGATTCCGACTCGTAGGTGACTTGCGATATTTTGCATAGCCTTCACATGATTGTAGCACTTGAGCGTACTTATTTACACCCAGCCTATTGTACAGTCCATATTAAGTGGTTCCGACTCGTGTGCAGGAATTGGTTAATGAGCTATAGGTTCAGCCGTATAGGTCATGTTAGGTGACTTCGGCTAGTATATCATTTTACATTGATTTATTTCACCTGGCTTACTTATTTCATTACTGAGATACTTGACATGGCATATACTCGGTTTTCACCACTCTTGAGAATGATTTCTATATACGTATGTATTATTATTTTCTGGAAAATTATACAGGTTTTACGGCGAGGGGTTATAACGTTTTTAAAAGGTTTTTATTAAAAACTTTATTTTCAGGCCAACTTACCCTTGTTTTGCGCCCCTCCAGGTTTTAGCTACTAAAAGTCTGTATCGACGGGGATTCTTGGCAAATCCTAGTATAGGTGGCTACCTCCAAGGGTATGATCCTTACCCACACTATTGTACTTTGCTTATGCTCTGATGTCAAATGGGTTCATCCTCGCTCACAGCGCACAATTTTCTTTAAGTACTTTTAGGTTTAAATTTATTCACATTTTCCACATCACTATACTTTATGACTTCGTCACCTTCCATGTGTCGGCCAACACAACTTAATTCGGAGTCCTAGTGGACATTCCGGGTCGGGTGTGTCAGATTGGTATCAGAGCATAAGTTGGGCAGTATTGCGTTCATCACATGCGTGATGAAAGCATTCTTGGTTTTTTAGCCTAATGTTCGGATCTTTCCACCTCATCAAATACGAAAAATGTGTTAGCTTTTCTTAAGTTTTGAATAGTTTTGTCGACTTGTCGACGTCTTAAAAGAACACTTTGGCGAATGCCCTTAGACTTAAAGTGAAGAAATTCCCTGCCAAGGGAAGATGTAGATTTGAGGCAAGTTGATGGCCTAAAGTAGGGCTAATGTAATTGTGTATCATTGGAGACTTTACCAACTAATTCTATCCTTATCCTTTAGCCATCAGTATTAAACCTTTCGAGATTGGAAATCCGAAATAGTTTTGATTATTGATTTATTGGCAGTATTCGTTAAAATACCATCTATTAGAATTCCTGTGAAGTCTACTTTTGTCAAGACTCTAGAAATGTCTCATGTGACGATGGTGCTAAAGTGGTAGCGCTCAACGAAAGAACATCTTGGGAAAATCACTTTTGGTCCCTAATAGCTCTAATACTTTTGTGATGTTACTTTTCGATCATCAAGAAACCTTGTTAGCTCATTCTTAAATTCGACCTTTCTACTTTTGGCCTGAGACAGCCACAAAATTGTTTAGTCTTTAGGTAAAATTCATCATTTTTGAAATTGTCTGACTCTTTGATATTTTAGCCCGCATCAGCTCTGTTCATACCCTTAGTTTCACCTCTTGGTATTAAAGGTATTTAGTTGATTTTGAGTCATTCATCTGTTCCCCATATCATTTCTAATGTTGATAGACTGTCCAGAAGGACCACTTAGACGTCGAAACTTTTAGTTTAGACCATCAGCACTTAAATCACCCAATCAGCATTCTATCGAGCAAATCATCACCATCAGTGATTTATTATTCCTGGAGCTATTGGTGTAACAAACTATTGTGAATTTTGAGTAAAGGAAAAAATCTAAGTTTCCTTCCGTCAACCTTCCTTAAACTATTATTCAAGTTGAGTTATCTTCTAACCCTTTCGTTGCAAGCGCATGATTAAGTTAAATATTTACACGTGTTGAGACATCGAAACTGTATATTCAATCCAGATATCTTGTACTTTAGATTTCATGGACTTGTTTTGACCCTTAAATTCTTGAGTATTCTTTTAGCCTCCTTGACATGGGTTCTCACTCAATCAATGAGGAATTCACGACAGGTCGACTCGGCAAATGTGTGCGCTAGTTTCATATCGATGCTAGCAGGAACCATTGAAGTATAATCTTCTTACGATTTTACTAGATTTACCAAAAAGAATTCCAAGTGGCTTTGAGGATTGAGTAGTAATTCAGCATGATATTGGCAATGGTGTGAATATAGGTTATGAACTTGGTGATGGTGCTGTTAATTTTCAAGTGGCTCAAGACTGCAACTGTCATTCAAAGAATGTCGTCAGAGATATGGTTTCTCAAATTTAAGCTTTCAGATCTTATACCTTTCGATTTGGAAAGCAACTCTAGTGATTAGTCATGAATGAAGCTTTCGCAATATGTGTTTGTTTCTACGTATATTTCTCCTGCTTCACTACAGGGTCTTATTGTTGTGGGAATATGAACGTTGAAACACTTCAAGCAGCTGGTTTGGTGCGCTCTAGGATAGTATTGTATCGCGATCAAGGCAGGAATTGGACGATCTAGGCATATTTGTGCATGAGGAGCAAAACGATATTTTGGCGTCCTCAGAACTTCTCACTAGCTTATTAAGACAACAATGGGTGATCAGCATTACAAGCTACAGACTGTAATATCGATGGCTTAATTGTTGGGTTCACTAAGCAAGTGGGCAAGACAGCTCATCTATGGCAACACTTATTAGTTAGCTATGGTTCGGACTCATCCTCGACATTTGTGACACGATGAATGCTTGGCTATGTCCATTCTCATTTTGGGTTTTGATTTTTCATGCAAATATTTTTAAATTACTTTATTTTTGCCATTACAAATTTTTGGTGAGTTATTTGCACTCTTGGTTTTAAACTCAATACAAGTATTGCCTTATGTTATTACATTATAATAATTGGTGTTTTCAACCTTACGGGTTATACGAGTATTATACTACTATGTTATTGAGGAAGGAAGAAGGTATGAGATTGGAGGCATGAAAGAGGAATAAGTGCAATCTGATCGCGACGGAATGGCATTCTCTTTTATGCAGCCACTCTAACTTGATTTCTTTCTTATATTTATACAAATATGTTTCTCCTTATTTTCGAGTATCTTATTTATGACAAGTTATTTTAAATTTCGGGGGCGAATTTTTTTTTAAGGGGGGTAGATTGTAACAACCTGTCCCCAATTATTATGATTTTTATAATTTTAAAAAGTGAATTTACAAAAATGCCCTTCGAGGAAAATTGTTGAATTTTTTTTACTGTTGTGTCATGTCACGTAAATTCATTTTCTTTGCATATCCTCGTAGTACTCATCACTACGAACGCTTGCGCACAAACGGATCGTGATTTGGAGTTATAACGAAGGAGATATTAATGTTTAAAGTCGGGGGCTTTTTAGTAAATTGGTTATTTTTTAGAAAGCTCCAGATTTTTGGAGCAAATTCTGGAAAGCCACGTGTGTGGCCCAGATTTAAAAACAAAAAAGATGGGTAGTGGAGATGAAGTATAAAGGAGAGAAAGGAGGGGCGGGACCCCCAATCAAAAAGAAGAGAAAGAGAGAGTGACCAATGGGGGAAAGAAGAAAGGAAGGGAAAGGAGAGAGTGGAAGAGCACCTGGATCACCCTTGACCCGATTTCTCCCCGTCGTCCCGACCCAATTCTTACATACCTCAACGCCAATTCAGGCGTTTTTCCAGTAAATTGACAGTCGATATCACTTGCACACGACTCCACGACCCTTCTTCTTCCATTTAAACCCCAAATCCAATGGTTTTTGGTATTGATTTCGTAGGGACTATAGGGGAGATCGGCGAAATTCCACCTTTTCTGAAGGCAAAACCTTCGATCACTACCACCATTAGCCTTCCCTTGAGCTCAGGGATAACGCCCAATCATTGGTTGGAGTGTCGGCGTCGATAGGAGGACGAATAAAAAATCACCTTTTATAGGGTTTTTGACAGGTTTTAGTGAAATTGGGGCGTTTCTTTGCCAAATTGGCCTCGGCCGTAGGTATGAATGTTACTCTACTATTTGAGATCTTCATTTTTGAGTAGTTTGAGAATTTTTAGAAATAGTTGAATTTTTCGGCTAGTCGGGGTGGCGGCTCATGGGCCAAGACGTCCCCTGACTTTCCTAGGCTAAATTTGAGTACCATGAGTCCATTGGTGAAGTCCGATTGATGAATTTCCGTCATTTGAACGTAGTTCCATTAAGGCCCACGGCTTGATTATTATAGCAATCTATGATTCGACTGTTGGATCATCAACAAACTTTGATACGTTATAATACGTAATATTTAAGGATATTAGAAACTTACGGATCAGGAATCCGACGTACGGATCTTCCCGAATAGGATATGTAAGTTATAAGTTCTATTGATAAGAATTCTGAGACATGATTTGATAATTGTTCTAGGCCCCGATCTTTCGTGATGCCTTGATGTTTGTGCTAGGGAGTTGTAGCGCAAACTCCAGGTGAGTGGGCTTTTGGTTTTCTATATACACACACACACACACACACACACACACACACACACATATATGTTTTCCATTTTTCCAAAAATTGTTTTAAATGGATTTACGTTTTTAAATGCCATGTCAATTGCATTACATTATAGGATCTGCATTAGTATAGATATGCATATTATTGCATGATGCTGCAGACACCCAGGTAAGCTTTAGGTGAGTACATATTGATGATAGTGATTGCAGAGTGTGTGGTTATGTTTAAATGCATTTAGTGCTCATTATCCTGCACCTCGGTGTTAGTGCTCTGCCTGAGGCCAGGGCCAACCTTCACGTGATCGTTCACCTCCCGCACTGTATGCTGACCTTTAATCCAAGGCAGGTGCCAGCCTGTCGTATAGACCACATTAGGTGGTTCCGATTCGTAGGTGACTTGTGATATTTCGCACTGCCTTCACATAATCGTAGCACTTGAGCGTACTTATTTACACCCAGCCTATCATACAGACCACATTAGGTGGTTTTGACTCGTGTACAGGAATTGGTTAACGAGCTATAGGTTCAGCCGTACAAGTCATGTTAGATGACTCCGGCTGGCATATCATTTTGCATTGATTTATTTCAGCTGGCTTGCTTATTTCATTGCTGAGATACTTGACATGGCATATACTCGGTTTTCACTACTCTCGAGCATAATTTCTATATACGTATGTATTATTATTTTCTGGAAAATTATATAGGTTTTATGGTGGGGGTTTATAACGTTTTCAAGAGGTTTTTATTAAAAACTTTATTTTCAGGCCCACTCACCCTTATTTTGCGCCCCTCAAGGTTTTAGCTGCTAAAAGTCCATATTGACTAGGATTCTTGGCAAATCCTAGTATAGGTGTCTACCTCCGAGGGTAAGATCCTTACCCACACTACTATACTTTACTTATGCTCTGACGTCGCGTGTGAAATGGGTTCATCCCTACTCACAATGCACTCTTGTCTTTAAGTACTTTTAGGTTTAAATTTATTCACATTTTCCACATCACTATACTTTATGACTTCGTCACCTTCCAAGTGTCGGCCAGCATAGCTTGATTTGGAGTCCTAGTAGACATTCCGGTCGGGGTGTGTCAACCTTCCTTGAGTACGAAGCAACCACATCATACAACCATTAGAGATGTCAAGTGCTCTCTCCCCAAAATTGAAATAGATGCATTATCTATTGACATTGGGCCTTACCACCATTTCAATGGAATTCCTTACTTGATGATAGCACTGATGACTTAAGCAAGGAAAGTGATATTGCAAAGGATAAGAAAGCAGAAGAGTGTATCGACATTGATTGAAGGTTCACTATTATAATATTATTGTGTACTAAATAAAGTATTCTATTAATTTTATTTAAGTTCACAATGGCCTATTTATCTTCTTGTGAAAAGAAATAATTAATATTTTGCCTGACGGAATTTCAACAATTTCCTCGGGTTAAATAAAATTGCCCTACAAAGGTATTAGAAATTCGTCGGGCAAACTTTTAATATATTGTTTAGGGTTTAGGTTTTAGGGCTTAGAGTTTAGGGTTTAGGGTATAAATTCGTCGGGCAAGTATTTAGGACATTTTTACATGTCCAATTTCTTCGAGGATTTTCACGGCCGACGAAATTAATTCGAACAATCCAACCATCAATATAGTTGGTATATGCTACGAGATTGGTCGATGATCGTTTAATCGTTTGAAAATAAATATAAAAATTAGGGAATAATTGAATTTTAGAGATTGGTCGACAAATATAGTACATTTCGTTGGGCAAAGGTACCCCAATCCGTTGGGTTATGTACCATTTTCATTGGGCACGTCCAAATATTTTTTACCGGATTTTTGTCCCAAAACTCAAATTTCTCTCCATTTTAAAAATTTTCCCAATGAAATCCTATGTATTTCATGGGGCAAAAATTATTTCCCTCCATTTTTAGCCAAAAGTTTCATTTGACAGATTTTTTTATGAAGGTGTTGCTCGACAAAATCATCGGCCACACCTTTACTAATACACATGTAAAAAATTCAACCCCTTGCCTGATGAAATTGTTTGTTGGGCAAAGGCCTTTTGTTTAAAATAGGTTGAGACCATCTTCTTCCGTGCAACAACTCTCACTCACTCACACTCTTTCTTTCTCTCTCTCTCTCTCTCTCTCTCTCTCTCTCTCTCTCTCCCCCTTTCCCTCTCTCTCCCTCTCTTTCTCTCTCCCCCTCCATCTCTCTCTCTATCTCCAAAATCTCCCAATATAAACTCACCTTCCTGTTGGCTTTCACACTTGCCATCTCTTTCGACCTCTCTCCAATTCTCAAACTCTCATAAAGGTATGATATTTATCCCCAATTATTTTGAATTTGTGATTTATACGTGTGAATTTGACATTGTAAATTTTTTATTTATACGTGTGAGCTTTCATGAGAATTTGGGTTGAAAATTTGGGAGATTGGGCAGGGACGTGCATGGGAGGGTGGGGGAACAAGCTTAAGAGGCAGAGGAACGGGTTTGTCAGGTGGGGGGGGAACAATTTTAAGAGGTGAAGGGACAAGTTGAAAGGTTGACGGATTGGGGGTATGTGAAGGACGGGTTGGGAGGGCGGGGGAACAAGTTTGTGAGGTAGGGGGGGAGAGGGAGAGGAGGGAAATAGCTTTGAGATGGTGGGGGGACGGGTTAAGGGTGCACCGGTTGGGAAGGGGTACGGGGACGACGAGTAGGGTGGGGAATGGATGGGTGTGGGGGAGGATGAGAGGGACTATTAGAAACTTTTAGAAAATATTAATCACAATTTTTAGATTTATTATAAGTTAGTGTGAAGTATTAGAAATTTTTTGGAAATATAATAAAATTTTGGTATATTTAAATTGTACGAATTATTGAAATTTTTAGGAAAGTTTGGAATTTCAAAACTGTTTGCAATTTTTTCCATAGATGCTGAGTTCGGACAATATATGCACAAGGTATGAAGGAAGAATCAAGGTTGAATACTGTTGGTGGGTTTTCGTGTTGAAGGGCTTTGATGAGCTTGTGTTGTAAAGGGACAAGTCAAAACCTTCATGTCCCCCATTTTTGAGTTAGCAAGGACTAGGCCCAAAGCATCCCGAAGGACAACCAAGTCCTATGGAATGCTTTGTTCTTCTTCCAGCAGCTCCTGGATGCTTGGTTTGGTGTTGAATGTTTCTAGCGCTGAAGTGCTTCCAGCGTTGATGAGATGCTTCCCTCGGTGTCGACGGAGTGTTTCCCTGGGCGTTCATGGAGTGTTTCCTTAGACGCTGATGAGGTGTTTCCCTGGGTGCTGACAGAGTGCTTCCCTGGGCGTTGACGAAGTGTTTCCCTAGGCACTGACGGAGTGTTTCCCAAAGAATGACTAAGTACTCACAATAAATCATGACTTGCACGAATGATGCATGGGGTAGAAGCTAAAAGCCCACTAGTTTGGCATGAGAAATAGGTTGTTCTTGGCTGTGTGGTATCGAAATAGCTAATCTAGGGTTTCTGATGATTTTGATGGTTTTGCAAGAGTTAAGGAAGATTATTGGAAGGCTCTAGATGAAAGAAAGGTTTATCCTTAAAGAACTAGGGTTTCTTGCACTTAGAGAAAGCTTGCTCTACATGGTGCAATCTTGCTCTTGTCGTTCTACTTCCCCCGCATGGTTCTCTCTCCCCTTACAGTGTACTGATGATGTATTTATAGAAGTAAGGATCCTTCTAGGCTCTAGCTAGAAAATCTCTTGGTTTCTTCTCTAGGCTTCAAAGCTCCTTTTGTGGCTTGGTATTTCCCTTCCTTTTTCCCTACTTCGCCTACTTATTTCCCTTTTGGTGCAAGGTAGATACACTGTTGAAACCTGCATTTTGTTTTTTCCCGAGGCACGGCTTTCCCTAGCCAACCTTCCGCAAACGCTACTTCAAGTAGCGTGTCTCATGGCTTTCGCGTGTTTGTTGTATATGCAAGCTACGAAGGGAAAGTCAGCATTAAATGCCTGACCTATTGGCCTTAGAGTGCATTAATGCTGAAATCTAGTTTAGTCCTAACTTAAAGAGTTGGCTTGCTAGGGAAAGAGGCAAACTAGGCTAGTTCTCTCTCAATGTTTGCTTGCATGAAATGCAAATGGGCTTGGATCCTTGGGCCCCTAAGCAGCCCAAGTCTTGTGTAAACTTGATTCCACTTAGGCCCAGAGAACTTTTGTAACCATCCATACCACAAACCACTCAGTAAGCCTCGTTAAGTGGCTTGGGCTCATTTAAGCATGATGTGACTTATATCATAATATTAATGTATTAATATTATAATATGGCTTGACATGAAAAACATGCATGATTTGCATGAGCTTGGCATCCAATAAACTATTGTGTTATTAGCATGGCATGATCGTAAATTTGCATGCTCTTCATTTCGAATTTTATGCATAGGTTTAAGCTTGGCTTGTGATGCTTCCACAACAACTTGGGCTCTGAGACATGATTGGGTTGTAGGTGACATTTTTGGGCCTCAACATTAGCCCCCTTGATTATTTGGGCTATGAAAGAATTGAATTAAGCCGAAGAATCAAATCTTGGCCTAAAACTTAAAAGCATGCTCTGCTCGACGGGACTCTTTCCCTGCGTGCAAACTGACGATAGCATGGTGATCTCTTTCATAGTTTCCCGTGCTCAGCTTATTCTCCTAGTGAAACTTTGGGTATTCCTGTTGGTTAATGGTAGCAGTTTAATGCTCTTCTTTTCCTAACACAAAGTTTCATTATTCCCCACCTTTCCTTGTTGATTTCCCTGAAGGATTTGGAATTTTGCTCCTAGTGCTTTATGGAAGAAGGAATTTTCTTTGATTTTTCCTCTGATCGCATGCCTTCCCGAGATTTTTTGGGTTTGATGCTTGAAGTTTAGGTGAGTACTTAAGCTTAAAGTATAGGCACATATTTCCTCAGGGAAATTAGGCTTGTGTTTCCTACAGTAGGTTTGTCTAGGTATAATGACTAGCTCAGCATGGCTGCTCAATTGTAGTTTGCTTGGCATGATTAGTTCTTCATGTGCTTGTTAGTTTGCTTTGACATGGGCATTTGTAAGGCATGCTTCATGTTTCCTTCAATGGTCATTCAAGTGGTTATGGCATGGTAGGAAAAGAGAATAATAAGCATGGAATAAGTGCATGGATGCAAGGAAGTTCCCTCGGTATCCTTTTTGTAGGCATGACACTCTAGCATAAGCTAGTTGGATTTTCATTCTACAACAGTTTCATTCCTTATGTGCTTGGTCGTCGTAAAATCCTTGGCATGTCGAGCTTGGGCTTTAGGAAATTTGGGTCACAACAATTGAAGCATGCTCATGAAAGAAGCTTGCATTGATATTGTAAATATTTGCTTGAGCTGTCTTAAGAAAGCATAATGTAGAATGTGATTGCTGGTGGAAAGAGTATTCGCATAAAGTTGTTAGTGGAAAAGATAGTCGTATAAAGTTGTTGGTGGAAAGGGTATTCACATAAAGTTGTTTGCTGGTGGAAAGGGTATTTATATGGATATGAAGGCATGAGGTTACTTAGCATGTAAAATGTAGTGAAGTCAGTTGCATTGGAAAACAACTAAATCTAGGCAGGGAAAAGATGGTTATAGTAAATAATCAACATGGTGTTTGCCAGCCAACTCAAAGCTAAGCAATGCATGAATTTCTTGAATTGCATGGTGCTAATAATGCTTAAGACTTGGTGGATAATTTGAAATACTAACGTGCGAGGAATTCTTGAATCAGCATGCTTGCATGGCATGATCATTCCTTCGGGAAACTAAACTTGCATTCCTCGGTAGTTTTTGGCTTGAGAACCTTGTGCTTGCCTTTTGTGATTTTTTTTTCTTGCTTTTCATGCGTGTCGCGCGATTGTTTTGAAGCCTAGCTTGATTGCTTGTTGAAGCTTTCTCAAGTAGGCTTAGTTTAAGTGCATTGTTTAGCTTGGTGTGATTGCTTGGTTGTATATAGCTTGTTTTTTTTATAGATGTTTGATAGCGTGTTTTCCCGGAGTTAGAATTTTACTCTTTATTCACAACTTGTTGGCACGGCATGACTAAGGAAAGGTGCATGTGTTTGCATGGTAGCATGTAGCAAAAAAAATTTCCGTAATAAAGCCTTGTTGAGTGTGAGTTTCTATGCATATTGCATTGAGAAGCTTGCTTGCTTTCTTCTTTTCGGCAGTAAATGTGTATGTTTGTAGTGGATAATATATATAAAGCGTGGGCTTAGCGCTCGAGTTGTTAACGAGAGGTTTAGCTCCAAACATGATGTAAAATATACATTTAAGCATTGACGAATATATTGGTCACATGAGGAAACTTCTAGCTGTAAGTTAACTCAAGTAGTGAGCGATTCATACGAGTGCGCTACATCAAGTACCAAGTGGGCATGTTAAGCATTGAGTGAAACCATGAAATAAAAGCATGCGAGTTCATCTATTGAGCGAACAATGCAAGTCTTAATTATTCAATGATACTTAGACACAAATGTATGCAGACTTATGCACTTTCTTGACAAAACAAATTAATACACTCCAAATTAGAACTTATGTGAATTGATGACATATATAAACTTGATAGTACTTTGCATTATAAGCATGCTTTATGTGTATAATGAGCAATTTATGCATTACAGAAGGGCATGTGATTGACTTCGTAAACATATGGTAATGAAATGAAATCAATGGAAGATAAGGTTTAAAGATTTTCTTATCTTTTGGGGTAGATATAGGTTACACTGTTGAGGTTTAGTAGTGATAGTGGCTAGTAGGAATGACTTCGCATCAAGATTGCCTTATGGACAATTGGCTTGTGTTCCTGGGATGGTGGCCATAATGCGATGATTTATTTTGCATGTGTGGATTTTTATGCTGAGGCATGTTTCTATTTGATTCTCTTCAGGCTTTGAAATGCGAGTTTGACCCTTTGCTCGTTTTCCTAAGCAAGGATGGCCGATTTTGGCACAATGCATTCTGCCAGTGAGATTCCTTGGGGAAGATGGGAATGCTTATGCCAATTTCCTTAAGGAAACAGAGTGTGCTAGGAAGGTTTGACTTGTTTGGCATTGATTTTGTTTTAAAAGCTTTCCTTGCTTGTTTTGATTTTGCCTTACTGGGCTTGGCATCGATTTTGCTTCGTTAGGTTTGGCATTGAATTTGGATTGTTAGGCTTGGCATGTTGTAATTTTTGTATTAGCTTGATGCATGGGGTTATGGCTTCTTTTGGATGCTTGATGAATATTAGTTCCATGCAAGGAATTATACTAGGGCTTACACTGGCTAGAAACTAATATTTCGGCGGCTAGAAAAAAGAGTTGTTTTGCTTGGAAACTTCAGGATGTGCAATGAAATTTCCTTCATGAGAATTGGATAGATGGTGATGGCAAGCAATTCGAATGACTATGCAGTGGTTGGAAGGGCAAAGTATGAGGAGCTTCGGTTAGAAGATAGTGTTATATGAAATCACCAAGGCAATAGAGGTTAGCATGATGGCTCAGGGATATGTTACATAGCAATAAGGTAAGTATGGTTCTGGAGTAGAGTGTTGGATGGTAGGCTTGGTGGTCTGTGGAAAGTAACAATGTGAGCACTAATTATAATGCAAGGGATAATGGCATTTCCTAGGCACTTTCCGAAGGTGAGGTTGCTAGTGGGAAATGCGACATAAACCATTTCCCGGGCGAAGGTTGCTAGTGGAAAAGGCAATCTAGGCCATTTCTGAGGTTGAGGCTTCTAGTGGAAAAGGCGATCCAGATCCTTGTCAAGGCTAAGGTTGCTAGTGGAAAAGGCAATCCAGATCATTTCCAAGGTTGAGGGTTCTGGTTGGAAAAGGTGATTCATACCATTTTCCAGGGCTGAGATTGTAGGTGGAAAAGGCGATCTGGACCTTTTTCGAGGCTGCTGGTAAGAAAAACAATGGCGATGTAGAGGACATGTTTGTCGATGATGTGGGTATGCATGTTGCGTTCCTTGGTAAGTTTTATACACTCCTTAGTTGCAGTAGGAAATAAAGGTGCTAGTATTTCCTTTGGTATGCTGGAAGTTGGCCTTGAAAATTTAAGCAGCAGTCTTATAGAGGTAATTGTCTTCCATTGTGATTTTCTTCTTCTCTACCTTCTTTCAATATTTACATGATTAACGATTTTTCGTTGCAGGTGGTTGTCGACATCTCGAGTGTTAAATGTTCTTTCGAGTTCAAACAAGTCATAGGCTATTGATGTGAATTTTAAAATTGCAATGATGCAAGGCATTAGATATCCAGCCCCCAAGTGCATGTTATCAGGAATGGCTCAAGTCATTGCTAGCTTCCAAGCTTGATTTTGCATGACAATTTGCTTATTGTATGTTTTCACTTGAAATTCCTTTGCCTTTTATAACATTGAATTCTTAAGCATGTGAATGGAATTGAATTTGGCTTTGATAGAAGAGACTTATAGTTGCTAAAGGAAGCCTCCGACACTAGTGAATGAAGCTTAAGTAACCTAAGGAAGCTTTCATTCGTGAATGAAATTTAACTTGCAGGGGGACGCTTCTTGTAGTGTTGAACGAAGTTTAGTTTCCTGGGGAAACTTCCTGACTACCGAATGCAGTTTTAGTTCCTAGAGGAAGCTTCCAGAGCTTTTTCAGCAGCTAGAGATAGATTCTCAAATTCTCATTTTTTGGCGCTGGCATATTTTAACTTGGTACAGATCTTCATGCGGTTATATTGTAGCATGCTTGCTTGATTGAGTGTGAATTCATTGTTGTGCTTCGTGTGTTTCATGGAAAGAGCTCACTAAACCACCCAAACTTGGTGTAACTTAAGAGCATAGTGATGGATCATAGACGAGTGAAGGATTATGAGATGGGTTCCTACGTTATTGGAATTTAGCTAGGGTTGTTATCTTCATTTTCTTTGCATTGCTTTCCATGAGTTCGATTAATCCCTAAAGCATGAGTTTGTCCATTTTCTTCTTGTCTTTGGCATTTCATATTGAAAAGTTTGCCTAAGCAGCTTTCAGCACATCATTTTTCCTTTACTTCTGGCAATGGCCTGGTTTGAATCTGGTTTTTTGCGCTGGCAAAATTAGTAATCATCCAATTTCTGGCATCATTAATCTAAGCATCAAAGTCCCAAGGTTTTATTGATGGTGCCACAAGCTTAATAAGAACTTCTGTAAGGAGCTCAAGTTAGTAGCAGTGATATGGATGGTGTGGTTACACAAGAGGCGGTCTACATGACAACTTTGGCAATGGCATGGTGGCTTGAGTTCGAGGTTGCCATCATTGTGGTTGTTCTTCCTTCTCTTTTCGACTATTGTGTGCTTAGTTGTGCTAAATTAGAACAAATTGCTTGGCTTTGATGATTGATCGGTCGTAGGTGAGCATGGCATTTTTCTTGTAGGCTAGTACATGAGGGCATAGAAAAATTTGCCCCTTTACCCCTATGTCCCTTGCATTCCACAATTATTAATTGTTTCAAAATTCCTTTTAGCATGAAATATGCATTAATGACTAACAGTGATGTTTCATCTATCCACGTACTCGGTTTGGTTCGGCGATTTAGTAGGGCTTGCTAATAAAGAGTTGTTATGCTAAAATGAGCATTACAAACTTTAGGCACTGAGTAATGTACCTAGAATCACATTTTAATAAAACTTTGTGAGTTTAAGGAAATCATGCTACTGTGCACATTAGGCTTTCCTTGTCAAACATAAATATGTGCAAGCATATATATGACAAATTAATGGAGTACGCATGAGCATATCGAACAAAATATTAGCTTCACCTAGTACAATTTTGTTTATGCATGTTATCATTGATTTCTTGAATTAGGATAATGGGATAATTTCCTAAGATATGCATTGAGTAGTATGTAGAGTCAATTGAAGTAACTAGTGTTTTCCGAGAAGATAACCAATATGCTTATGCAGTGTTCCATAACAAGTTAACAAAATATAGGCAAACATAAACATAATAGTTTAAGATAGCATGGCAAGGTAGTCTTAATTAATCTTAGATGTGATGAGAGAAAATCTTATCTTGCTCATCTAACTTGGATAGTGGAAAGTATTAGGCAGACTCTAACAGCGCTAGACTTGACTTTAGCGATGGCATGCGAAACGTCAAGCATGGGCAGTGGCATGGTGGTGTCGATGTCTCGAAAGAAAACTTGAAGCATGTGAACCAAAATGACAGAGGAAACGAGGATGATGGTGTCTTCGAATCTTGTTGTGGGAAAGTGAACTGAGCATGACGAATCCTTTTGTTTTTCCTTATGGCGTGGAGTCCCTGAGTTGATAGATATGCAACTGAATCTAGGAACTTGCTTTAGAGTTTTCTGGCACCTAGGTACCATGAGTTCTAAAGCCACTAAAAGGATTTGTCATGAAATTCATTTAGCTTAAGGTTTTCAATTCTCTTTTGCAGCTTCTATATAAAAAGTCTGTGAAGCCATGGAGCCCCTAAGTTGTTGGATCTCGCAGTTTGTCATTGGCAAGGTGCTTTCCACTACTACAATAATTTATATTTGTCTTTCCTAAATCCATGTAGGCTCTCATGTAAAACTTTGTTTGCTTGATAATGAGCTTCTACAAGACACAAAAAAGAAGAATAATAAGCAATCCTTGTGTATTGTTATTTTGATGAAGAAATAACCAAATGAAACTGAGAAGAGAAATTTCTTATCTCTAGTTCCCTTAGTAGCTTGTGCATCACAAGTTTGTGAAGGCAGAGAGCCACTACAAGAGTAATGGCCTAGTCCCCAATGAAGTAAACGATTTATGTTGGGGGGGGGGTCTGTTTAGTATTGAAAAGCTTTGATGAGCTTGTGTTGTAAAGTAACAAGTCAAAACATTCATGTCCCCTGTTTCTAAGTTATCGAGAACAAGGCCTGAAGCATTCCAAAGGACAATAAAGTGCTAGGGAATGCTTTGTTCTTCTTCCAACAGCTCATGGATGCTTGGTCTGGCATTATGTTGAGTGTTTCCAGCGTTGAAGTGCTTCCAGTGTTCATGAGATGTTTCCTTTGGTACTGATAGAGTGTTTCCCTCTGCGCTGATGAAGTGTTTCTTTAGGCACTGATGAGGTGTTTCCCTAGGCGCTGATGGAATGCTTCCCTGGGCGTTGACGAAGTGCTTTCTTGGGTGTTGACGAAGTGCTTCCCTGGGCGCTGACAACGTGCTTCCATAGGCACTGACGAAGTGCTTCCCTGAGCACTTACGAAGTGTTTCTTTAGGCGCTGACCGAGTGTTTCCTTAAGAATGACTAAGTAATCACAATAAATTATGACTTGCACGAATGATGCATGGTGTGGAAGCTAAAATACCACTAGTTTGGCATCAGAAAGAGGTTGATCCTGGCTGTATGGTAACGAAATAGCTAATCTAGGGTTTCTAATGATTTTGGTGGCTTTGCAGGAGTTAAGGAAGATTATTGGAAGGCTTATGATGAAACTAAGGCTTTTCCTATTGGAAGTATGCCAAGAAAGCCACTCATTTGATGTAATAGCTTTTGGAATACTTATTGTGTTAAACTATTATATGTTTAATGAAGGGCAAATCTTATTATTAATCACTATTTGTTGTATTAGGTGTTTAAGCAATAAGGGAATCCAAGGAATATATTTAATCTAAGAGATAACTGATCTAAGTAAGTTAGATTAACGAGACCTTTCTCTTATGTTCATTCCTAAAACGTTCCTAGCCATAGGATTGCCAATTGGGCATTGACAATCCGCTAATATTAGTATGTGTTATGTTAACTCAAACGTGAGTATGACTAGTGTCAAGCATTTAGTGTTCGACATTGAGACAAACACATAGGTGCTCAAAAGGCAATCGGGTACACTGAACTACAATCAAAAGAGAGTTTGAACATACATGTGATGTAAGAACTCCTAAGTTGCAATATGCAAAGTAGTCCTTTGACCTGAAGCATCATAAATGTCTAATGGTTATGTCCTTGATCTTTTTTTCATGTCAAAGGCATTCCATCGAGAGTTTCCACGACATTGTTGGGGTTATGCTATCTAGTCATGTAGGCATATGAATGCACAACAAGGGATCTCTAACCTTCCATGGTGGAAGGAGAATACTATGAGATATGATTCGGGAGTCTTTGGCCAAAGCATATGAATATGACTTAGGAAGTTTGTTCCAAATCATATTCAATTGAATCATTTAAAGAAGTATCACATTAGATAGTAGACATGAAACAAACTATCACTCAAATAATGTGATTAAGAGTATTGTATTAGAGAAGGAACGTATTGCATTGTAATTGTAACTAGATAGGTTCTCCAACCACTTCTACTTAGCTTGCGTAGCCATGACATACTGCTAGGTGTCACTCATGGTTTGTGGAAGCCTGAAAGATTAGCAAACACAAATCTTCATCAAAGGGAGACTTGAAATGTAGTTTCAATTCACAATCAATCGTTAAAAGTAACAATCGACCATTGCCTTGCTAATTGGAACCTAATGGATCATACACCGAGTAAGGATGAAAGTAACAATCGACCATTGTCTTAATTTCATTACTTTACTTATTATTGCTTAAAGAACGTTTGTTTATCCTTACCTTCCCTTGTTAGCCAAAACCCCAAGCCCCGTTACAACCCTTGACTTCTATCTTGAGTGTTGTGCATTTCAATTGTGGAGTTTGAATTTGGTATGAGCATATGGTGTCACTGGTTCTCGCATCTAAGTAGTAGCATTCCATTCATGAGATCATATCCAAACACGTTTAATTACTCTAGAAATTGCTTTCTTTGTTATAACATATGTGAGTACTAGTCTTTCATGTTACATCAATCTGCTCACATATAACTAGTGTAGGGTGTGTAGTCAGAAAATCTGAGTGAAAATTGAATGCATAACTAATGAGGAATTGAGGGAATTCTCTAAGGCATGTTACTACATTCCAAATATGTTTTAATTGATTAAATGCGAACTAGTGAATGGTGACTATGATTAAGTATGTGCTTAAGGGGAAGTAAGACTAAAAGTTATGTGCGTAATGATTTTTGGCATGTCATGTTTCATTGGAAATCCCTGAGGCAAACGTTGGAAGGTTTAGGTTATGTTTTGTTTGTTTTGTTTCGTATTGTTTACTTTAGTTGTTTTGTTTTGCTCGAGGACTAGCAAAAGTTAAGTGTGGGGGAATTTGATAGGAGCATATTCATGCGACTTAATTAGCTTGTTCTCGTGCATTTATGTTGTGTTTACTTATCTATTTCAGTGTTTAAGGCCACTTTTGTGTATTTTCAGATTATAAGGCCAAAGTGTGCAAGAAGATGCAAATTGGAGTCTTTTGGAGCGAAAGAGGAATGAATGAGTTGAAGACTTGAAGAAACGACGAATTCCTACGCCAACGATGAATTCTTACCAAAACGAAGAATCCTACTCAAACAAGGCTTCCTATTTTAGGAAAGTTGACCCTAAGTTTCCCGTTTTGGTAACCTTTCCTAATCTTAAACGTTCGCATTTTCTAGCCACTTTGATGTCCTTGTAGGCGCTTTAGGACACAAAACGAAGGCCCTAGGGCCCTTAACACCCAATGCCGTGGGCTTTAGCCCAAGTCCTTTCCCTTGCCGTGCAAGGGGGGGCATTTTAGGCCCAAATCCATGCATTAAACCCTAAACCCTAATCACCCTAATTACCTTGCAGCCATCCCTTTTATTTTCTGATTTTATTTCCTAGTTCTAGAAGCTTTTAACTTAATTTTAATTAACCAACATAAATTAGGTTTTATTTTCTGAAACCCTACATATTTTATAACCCTAGCCGCACCTCTCACCCTAATTCATTCATACACCATAATCAGCCACCATTCTCTCCTATTACTCCCCAAAAACCGTGCATACACATTCAGCCACCATAAACTTAAAATCCCATAAAACAGCCGCAAGACCCCCATTCATTGACTATAATTCCCAAGCCGTGCATTCCATAATCATGCATCCTAATTCTCATTAATCCCACCATTCCATTTCAGCCGTGGCCCCCCCCATTTATCAAAAACCCTAATAAACCATATAAAAATTCCCACCTTTGCCGTGCATTTGATCACCCAAAAAAACATCCAGCCGCATATCCCATTCATTCCATATTTTTTAATTCAGCCATTCTCACACATATTCATTGATTCTAAGCCGTGCTCCCATTGATTTACAACCCGCAGTCCCTAATTCTCCCATTCTACAAACCCTAACACACTTTCACCCTAACACATTCAGCCACCTGCACCCATTTTTCTTCTCTGCCGCCAATCACCATCCATTCCAGCATCACCTTCTCAGCCGCACTTTGTTCTCCCTGCCACTCCCCAAGCCGTCACACACATCCACCCTATTTTTCCCTTAACAGCCGCCACTTTCACCCCAAAACAGTGCAGCCACCATCACAGATTCTTCCCATTTTTCCTCCCAAAACCGTGCAGCCACCATTCCACACCTTCCTACACCATCTCTGCCGCAGCAAGGAGAAGAGGAAAGATTAGCTTCGACGCGCACCAATTCACGTGGATTCGTTGGGCGTTCTAGGTGTAATCAATCCTTTGTGCTTTATGTTAAATTCATTTGTAATTCTCTTTTTGTGGACATGAGAGGCTAAATCCCCCTAGTTAGCTAGGGGGTGATTCGAAACCATGTTTATGCTTGCAATATGAATTGATTACTTTTGGTTGGAATTTCATAAGTTGTGGATTCAATTCGTTCATCTATTTGATTGATAACTTATTTGTGTATGTTGATTGAGAGTGCACGCTTAGTTTTCCTGCATGAATATGATGCTAGATTATGAGGGAGTTTCACCTAATAGTTACAATCTTATAATCACAAGTAGTGAAGGTCGCTTGAAAACGATCGCGTTGAATGAATTCTTAGCATAAGTTTCATGCAATTCATAGTAACAAATGCTTCGTCAATGCTTATGTTTTTCATAAAACTTAATGATTCTTGCTTGTATCTCTATTATGCAATTCATGTAGGGAACTTGTAGGGAATGTTTTGGGTTGTCGTATGCAATCATCCAACTTAATAACTTGTGGAAAAACTGAGGATTAATTAGTGCAATTCACGGTTAATTTGGAGTGTTGAGTTTCATAATTTATCGAAAGACCAACTGAAAATCAAAGTGTATGCAAGTGTGACATGTGTGGAGAAGAACCTTCTAGCTAGCATTCATCCATATTTTCATCACATTCATATTTACATTCTGCATTAAATTTACAATCTGTGCATTTAATTTATTTTCGTCAAAACCTCAATCCCCCTTTATCTTAGTGTCTAATTTAGTTAGAAAGTGTCTTAATTTGTGTTTATAAGTGTTTTGTATTCTTTGAGTCTTTTGATTTATTTGAGTGTTTTTATTGTTAGTTTTGCATTCTTTGAGTCTAGTTTAGTGTTTCAAACTTTATTTTACGTTTTTGAGTCAGTTTCCAAGTGATTTTGCAATCCCTCCTAATCCCCGGTTAAGAACGATCCCTACTTATTTATATACTACAATTGTCACAAGAGGGTTTTAATTTGTGTGCTTACTTAGTTCGCATCATATACATGCAACTTTATAGCCATTCGCTCATGAGGGTTTTCTTGAGGCAAAGAAGAGAAACCTTTTCTCTCTTTTTATCTATAGAGGCCGGCCACTTAAGGGAAGGATAGCTAGCGATCTTTCTTCCTCTAAGTCATCCATTTCATCTTCACACCTCATCCTTAGTGTAGAGACTTAGAGATACCAAACCTTTGGTGTTCTTGGAGATATTTTCTTCACATCCTCAAGTGAAGGAAAAATTGTGAAGAACAAGTTCATTTGAGCAATATCTACAACATGCAATTAATAATTAAAGGTGGAATCATGCTTGTATGCACTCAAAACAAAACTTGACCCATTAAATTCAAAGCCTAGTAGTTATGATGAACCAATACTCAACTCAAGATCTAAGAGAAAGAGTTGAGATTTCTTTATACCTTTGAAGCATCTCTTTGCTTAGCAAAGGTTAATCACCCATGTGAGGGCCTTCTTTCCTTTGTCACCTTGCTCCTTGGCTCCATAGATGTGGATGGAGGAACTTGGCTTCTTGGCTCCATGTCTTCTTGGATATAGATGGAAGAATCAGGTTCTCCAAAAGTCCCTAAAGTTGGAGACCTCTAAGTTCTGACACCAAGAATGGTTGAGGAAGAAGATGAGTGGCCATAAAAGAGTTAGATGCTAGTAAACTCTCCCATAGTGGCCGACTATTCTAGAGAGAAAACGAGAGAGATTTATTCTCACTTTTCATCCTTAGAAAACCCTTATGAGGATGAAGCAAAGATACCCCTTCTATGCTTTCAACTTTTGTGTGCGTCTTGGACCAAAAGGCCCTTCCTCTCTCTATGGCCAGTTTTCCAAAGCCTTTGGGCTGTTTTGGGTTTCTTGAATTTTGGTTGTTAAGTTGTCATACAACTTAAGCTAATGGGCTTAACGATTCGAAGCCCATTAGGCTTGAAGGCCTAACATTAACTCAAGGTTTAAAACGAACTTATTTGTTTGATGAATTAACAAATTAATTAATCCTTGCCATAAACAATTAAACCATTTAATTGTCCTTATTCATCTTTGTCAAATCCTTCAAACATTACCGTACACGGTGTGCGATCCATTAGGTTCCTTTTAATGAGGCAGTGGGCGATTAGAACTCTTCAAATCGATTGTGAATTGAAACTTCCTTTCAATTCTCCCTTTAGTGATTATACACCTTTAGGGCTTCCACAAACCATGAGTGACACCTCGCCCATATGTCATGGCTATCCAAGCTAATTAGAAGAGGTTAGAGAACCTATTCAATTTAGGATTACAATGCAATACGATCTTTCTCTAATACAATCCTCTTGACCACATTATTTGGTTTGATAGTTTATTCATGTCTACTATCCAATGTGATTCTCTTACTTATATGATTACCTTGAATGTGATTTGGAATGACTTCCTAAATCTCATTCATACTTTGGCCAGAGATTCTTAATCATATCATAGAATATTCTCCCTCCAACGGTTTGAAGGTTAGAGATCCCTTGTTGTGCATTCACCTGCCTCCATGACTAAGTGGCTTAACCCTAACTATGCCATGGACACCCTCTTACGGAGTGACTTTGACATAGTCAAAGATCAAGGAACTATGATGCCTTAGGTCAAATGACTACTTTGCATTATCCCAACCATGAGTTCTCATGTGACATGAGTATGAGAACTCCTTGTTGATCGCGTTCAGTGGATTCATTCTCTATTGAGCACCTACATGCTTGTCTTGGTGTCAGTCACACCAATGACTCAAGACCAGTCACTCTTCAGAAGAGAAGACATAGCATGTATTGATCTTGACGGACTGTCAATGCCCAATTAGCAATCCTATGATCAGGAACGTTTAGGATATGTATTTGAAAGAGAATGGTCTCATGAATCTAACTTCTTTAGATCAAATTCTCCCAATTACATATTCCTTAGACTTATCATTTAAGCATATAACATTTATATGAGACAGCTTGAAACAATAATCTTTGCCCTTTATATTAAACTAGATTAGTTTGTCATGTGAAATGTCCGTAAAGTATCATTGTATGATTGATTATAGGGCACATTTCCAACAATCTCCCACTTGCACTGGAGCCAATCAACTTGGTCATCAGTGATGATACCTCTTCTGAATTCATTTAAAAAATGGTTGAGTAGTAGGCCTATACAATGGATATCTATATGTTATCCATAAAAGCAACCTTGAGCATAACGACATCACCATTATACATGATTCTCAATCATGTGGTTCAGTCTCTCATTTGAGTTCGAATCTTGGTGAGACCTTGATTCCCTGGCTTGAACTATCGCCCCATTAGTGTCGTAGTGTTGGCACACTAGAGACACTTTCTGGTTGGAATTGAATAGAGAGTTCATAAATGAACTTTCCCATCCAAGCAACAATGTTGTAAGCTTCTATATGGCAATATATTTTGCATGCACAATGAAACACATTAAAGTCATTACTGTTAACGTTTCCACCCAAATATCTCTTTAGTCAAAATAAAGAGATATCCAATTATCTCTTCATTCATAATAAAGAGACATCCAATGATGGATACAATATTAGATTCATAATCTAATACATTTACACTTCCACTACGTTACTTTAATTCTTCCTCATTCTTGAGGAATCTATCCTTTGGTATTTCTTAAATACCTAAGGACTCACTTGATAGTTGCCATGGTTCTGATCCTGGGCTTGCATTGATGTCGTCTTGTACCGATCTTGGTACAACTCATATCAATGTTTTTCATACTATATGAAATACATAAATCACCTTTCTGCGTATGCATAAAGGATTCTATTTACACATTATTTCTTTGGGAGTCAAAGGGTACGTTCCCTTTGAGAAGAGAAACTTCCTAGTCTCACTAGAATTGTCCTTCTGATTGAAGTTTATCATCATATGAGAAACGTCCTGATAGGAGTATATTTATGCTATTTAGTTATGTTGTTTCCTTGCATTTAGTTAGTTAATCACTATCTATTTTAGTCTTTTAAGCTATTTTCGTATGTTTTTAGGTCCTAATGGCAAAAGGAGCAAGAAAGGGCATTTTGAGGCTATTTGAAGCAGTTTTGGGCATGGATTGAATAGCTTAACTATGGAGCAATGTGGATGGACGAAATTGAAGTCAAGAGATGCTAGGAAAGGCTAAAAATCTAGAAAAAGAAGTCCGAATGCAAAGCAGATAAGGAAAGAGCAAGAAATAAGGAACCTTATCCAAATTTCCTTATCTTATCCAAACCTTATCCAACCTTATCTTATCTTATCCTATCCTAATCTTTTCCTACCTTAATTCCAACTTCAAAGAGGACTTATTTTCACATTAAATCACCTAAATATCAAGTTCTAGAAGCCCTATTTTCGTGCATTAAGTTTATGCCACATGTAACCCTTCTAGAAGTTCTATAATCTGCCACAAAGACCATTCCTTGTCCTCTTTGGAATCTGATTGAAAGTATCCTTGTTTTTTGGTGATTTGGAGTCCTAATTCCTCTCCTTTGCAGCCCAAATTCGTGCCTTCCCTTCACCCTATAAATACTTGATGCCACAACACTAAAAAACCACCACCCTCTACCACAAATTCACACCACACCATCCACCACACCTCAAGAGCCTAAATTCACACAAATCCCCATTGTTGGCAGCAAGGAAGGAAGGAGGAGCCACCTGGAGTGTTTCTAAGTGTATTCTATCTTTGTTTTTAATGTTTAAGTTTAATTATCTTTATTTTGCGAACATGTGGAAATAACTTCTTTTTAGTTAGAGGTGAATTCGAAGCCATGATTATATGGTTTATATGAATTGATTACGTCCAGTTATTGTTTCTTAAGGCATGAATGTGATTTGCTTATCTAAGTTATTAAAACTTGTTTATGTATGTGGGTTAGGGGTCGACACTTAATTTGCATGCATGAATTTGATGCTAGACTATAAGGGGGTTTCACGTAAGAGTTATTCACTTATATTCACAAGTAGTGGAGGTTGCTAGTCACAATCGTGTTAAGTAAATCCTTGGTATGAGTCTCATGCGTTTCATGGTGATGAATGCCTTGTCAATGCTTATGATTTTCACAAAACTTAATGACTTTTGATATGTATCTTTATCATGTGTTTCATATAGGGAACTTGAGAAAGATAATTTGGTTTAGATGCGTATTCCATCTAATTCAATGAAATAAGGAAAATCTGATGGTTAGTTGTTGTGCGATGCAATTAACTTGGGGCGTTGTCATTTATAGTCTAAAGGAATAATAATTGGAAATTGGTTCATATGCATATATCATGTGTGGAGAAGGACCCTCTAACTAGCCTTTCACCCATTTATTTCACTTAAATTCGTTTTTCCAAAGTATTTTCTACAAAGTATTTGTTTTAAGTTTTAAATTCGTCAAAAACAATCCCCCTTTCATTTAGTCTTGTTATTTGAGTCAAAATCTGTTTTCTTTGAGTCTTTTGAGTCAAGTTAAGGTTTATTTTCGTCCAAAACACTTGTTAGGTCTAAAATTGAGTCTTTTTGAGTATTTGTTGCTGTTTTGAGTGTTTTAAGTTAGTTTAGAGTCTATAGAGTCTAGTTTAGTGTTTTTGAGTCTTAATTGTGTTGATTAGCATCCCTTCTAATTCCCAGCCTAAAACGATCCCTACTTTCATATACTACAATCATAGGGTTTTAATTTGAGTGTTAGAATATTTCACATCACTTCCTAGCATCATTTGTCTATCATTAGGGATATATATAATTCAATTATATCCTGAAATCTATCATTATAGATTTCCATTCAATGCGTATAGACTATGTCTCCCATATACATTTTATCGTTATAGAATGTTTAAAGTCATAACTTTAACGAAGAAGAATTCCTTTCATTTCCAAAATTAATATATATATATATATATATTCAAATTTAGGAATATGATTAACTCCCACTAATCTTTTGTAAACCTAGTAAACAAAAGATTCGTTTACATCTTAATGAGAAATCAAACTATTTTGATCTTTGTCTCATAAGATACTTATAGTTCCCACTAGCTTGCTAAGATTCATGATGGATGGATCTCTACAACTTACATGTCTTGTGATTCCTAGTTTTAGACATATATTATCAAGACTATCTTGATAATGGTTTTGGAAACCCATATTATGTCCAAACATTGAATCACCGTTTAGTTGTATCTAGCAATCTTCGAATTAATAGAAACCAAGACTATGTCAAAGATGGTTTCTTCCAAGTCAACCAATCTCATTGATTGTAGTCACCTTAAGCTACCAATTAGCTATGACGGTTTCATTATTTCATGTGAAATGGTACTATACCCTTTCCTTTAGTATATGTCGTATATACACTCAATGTAGTCATACGGATTTTCATTCTTATCTCTTTTGAATTAAGAGGTGTAACTCTATGACATAGTCATAAAGTTCAAACCATTCAACTGAGATGGACTACCTTGGAGCTTGTGGTGTTGGAACTAGGTTGTTATATTTGTTGATTATCATCATGTCTCTCAAAGAACCCATTCTTTGAGTTCTATCTCTCGTTCATTTACTCTATCTTGGGCAAATCCTATTGTAGGATTACAATGAACTACCCAACAAATAACATTTGTTAGATGGTTTATAGAAGTGATATCCAAAGGTTAATTTAAGGATATCCCACAAGATTGTTCTCAAACAAATATTGCTTATTGATAGGAGCATATTTATGCGACTTAATTGGCTTGTTCTCATGCATTTATGTTGTGTTTCCTTAGTTATTTTAGTGTTTAAAGTCACTTTTGTGTGTTTTCAGATTATAAAGCCAAAGTGTGCAAGAAGATGCAAATTGGAGTCTTTTGGAGCAAAAGAGGACACTATGTGAGTAGCTTAAATATGGGCCAACATGGATGGATGAATTTGGACTTCAAGAGGCTAGAAATGTGATAAGAAGAGGAAGGAACTAAGCTAGGGACAAAGTGGATAAGGAAGGAGCGCAAAAGAGGAAACCCTATCCAAAACCTTATCTAACCTTATCCAACATTATCCAAACCTTATCATGTCTTAATAAAATTGCAAGGGGACCTAAATAGGTAATTCTAGAACCTATTTCTAGAAGAATCCTAGTCTAGAAGGCCCAAATCAGCCACAAAACCCATTCTTTCTAGAAACCCTAGAAAAGTGGCGCCCCAAACCTTTCTAGAAGGCCTTGCCTTGCCTTGCAAGCCAAGCCACCTTCTTCCTCACATGTGCCGCACCTTCCTAGGCCCAATTCCCTTTGGATTCTGATTTCCAAGGCCTAATCCCTTTTGGATTTGGGTTACACAAGCCTATTATGAAACTAAGTGGGCCAAAACCTCCTCCTAGGTGGATTTGATTAACCATAGCCGAACCCTAGGGCCCTAGTCCACTAAATCTGTTAAGTCTAACCCTAATCTACTTAACCCTAGGACTATATAAACTTAAATTCAGCCAAAAATTCGTAGACCCTCTATGTTATACAGAAAACCCTTGTGCCGCAACCTCCACTCTCCATTCTTGACCTCCATACACCTCCCTACACATCCATATACATTGCCGCAGCCATCATCACCTTCCACCTCTCTGCCGCAACCCTTCACCATCCTAAATCCCTTCCTAAACCAAAATAACATCCAAAATCACCCTAATATCTCTGTGCCGCAGCAAGCAGAAGAAGAAAAATGAGCTTGAACTTGCAGAAATTCAAAGTGGAATCGTTGGGCGTTCTAGGTGTAATCAATCTTTTGTTCTCTATGTTTAATTTCAATTTTGTTTCTCTTTCTGTGAACATAAGAGGCTAAACCCCTAGTTAGCTAGGGGGTGATTCAAAACCATGTATATGCTTGCAATATAAATTGATTACCTTCAGTTGGAATTTCATGAGTTGTGGATTCAATTTGTTTAACTGCTTGATTGATAACTTATTCGTGTATGTTTATTGAGAGTGCACGCTTAGTTTTCATGCATGAATATGATGCTAGAATATAAGGGAGTTTCATCTAATAGTTACAAACTTATATTCATAAGTAGTGGAGGTCGCTTATAAACGATCGCGTTAAATGAATTCTTGGCACTAGTTTCATGCTCATCATAGTAATGAATGCCTTGTCAACACTTATAGTTTTCATGTTGCTTAATGATCTTTGATTGTAGCTTTATTGTGCTTTTCACATAAAGGACTTTTGGAGAATGTTTTGAATTGTTGTATGCGCTTTCCCATCCAATTCATTAACTTAAGGAGAACTTGAAGGTTAATTTAAGCGAACCTAATTAACCCGGGGTGTTGAGTTTCATGATTCATCGAAAGACCAACTGAAAATCATCTTGTATGCAAGTGTGACATGTGTGGAGAAGAACCTTCTAGGTAGCATTCCATCCATATTTGTTTTTACAATCTGTTTTCTTTGTTTTAATTTCGTCAAAACTAAATCCCCCTTTACTTTAGTGTTTCAATTTAGTTAGAAAGTGTCTTAGTTTGTGTTTCTAAGTGTTTTGATTCAAGTTATAACCCAAATTCGTCCATATTAGTGTTAGGTGTTCAAAACTGCCCAGATTGTGTTTTTAAGGCAGTTTTGAGTGTTTTGTTGCTGTTCTGAGTCTTTTGGTTTGTTTTAGTGTTTTAGTGTTTAGTTTTGCATTCTTTGAGTCTAGTTTAGTGTTTTAACCTTTGTTTTACGTTTTTGAGTCAGTTTTCAAGTGATTGAGCAATCCCTCCTAATCCCCGGCTTAGAACGATCCCTACTTATACATATACTACAATTGTCAAAAGAGGGTTTTAATTTGTGTGCTTATATATTTCGCATCACTTATTACCACACAACCCCAAATCTTAACACGCTTAAGACTTGTCTTTCTTTCCAACCACATCCTATGGAGTCATGAAAATTTTGGAAGATCTTCTAATTGACAATCATATTGTCTTATAAGTATATATCCTATATATGGATATTTGATGCTACTTTCCTTGATATCTTTCAAGGAAACTCTTCTAAAGTGTTATTTTTCTTTGGATCAAATCTAAGGAGGTAAATACTTTAGACGTCTTACTCATCAACTTACATTCTTTAATTCTTTGAAACCCTTTGCAAAGTATTCAGACTTATGTTTAATCAAAATAAACGATAGTCCAACCGAGGGCGATCTTCAGTGAATGTCATACAACATGAGTAGTATTATGTTGTGGACAAGTGCCACTAATATCTAAGTGAATTAACCTCAACAACTTTGTGATTCTTTCTTCTTTTCAAAAGAATAAAGATTCAAACATTTCGCCTCTATACAATTTTAACAAGAAGGCATTGTATACGGATCTAACGATCCAAAGCATCCATCTATGACCAACTCGTAATTTGTGTTTTAGAGGTGTCACAACTCAGTAGGGTTAGTCATTACCTTGTAACCTTTTGGGTTTTAAGCATTGTTATATTCTAAACAGTTAATACTACCACATCATCTCTACAATATGGAGACAATTAATCAAATTACTATGATCCAATCATTCATTAATAAAGAACAATGTTTTGTCAAACAAAACATTTATCCATCTCTTAAAACTATAGTGATGGAATTAAGTTCTTTATTCAAATTGGAATGTAAAGACAATCTTTGGTTTTCCAATTTCTTTGGTAGTTCATATGAGGAAGTAAGTGCTATCTGCTTTCGCAGAGATCTATATCTTTATCCACATTCCAAATGTGAAGTACTTTCTCTTCTCTCATCAATCTTCTACTTCTTTATTAGTCACTTTTTTACAATGATTGCAAAACATAGTTACTAATACATAATCAAACATTCAAGACATAGCACGTACTGATCTTGACGGACTGTCAATGCCCAATTGGCAATCCTATGATCAGGAATGTTTAGGATATATATTCGGAAGAGAATGGTCTCATGAATCTAACTTCTTTAGATCACATTCTCCCAATTACATATTCATTAGACTTATCGTTTAAGCATATAATATTTATATTAGACGATTTTAAACAATAATCTTTGCCCTTTATATTAAACTAGATTAGTTTATCTTGTGAAATGTCCGTAAAGTATCATCATATGATTAGTTTTAGGGCACATTTCCAACACAAAGGAGTGTCAAAAGGAAGAAAATCACAAGGAAGATCTAAGGAGATAGGAGATGACTTAAAGGTCCTCCGCTTGGGTGAATCCCTTGTGTAAACAAAGATGAGCTTCAAGGGTAATGAATCTGAAAAGTCTTCCTTCTCTTTAATGTTGTTAAAGAGTCTTGTGGTTTACCATTTACTAGGCTTTGAAAGTCATGGGTTTTAGAATTATTTTTTAATACATACCTACTTTAAAGTGTTATTAGTTTGCTTATGTGTTCAAATATTCTCACATGTTCTTAGTTAGGACAAAAATTTTCCTTCATATTCCTAAAGAACTAGGGTTTCCTGCACTTAGAGAAAGCTTGCTCTGCGTGGTGCATTCTTGGCCTTGTCGTTCTACTTCCCTGCGTGGTTATCTCTCCCCTTTACAACAAACATATGTTGTATTTAAAGAAGCATGGATCTTTCTAGGCTCCAGCTTGGTTTCTTCGCTAGGCTTAAAAGGGATCTCATTTTGTGGATTGGTATTTCCCTTTCTTTCTCCCTAGCTCTTCTACTATTTCCTTTTTGGTGTAAGGTAGCTGCACTATTTAAACCTGCATTATGCTTCTTCCTGAGGGGCGGCTTTTCCTAGCCAACCTTCTACAGGCGCTACTTCAGGTAGCAAGCCTCATAGCTTTCGCACTTTGGTTGTCTGTGCAAGCTAAGAAGGGAAAGTCAACATTAAATGCCTGACTTGCTAGGCTTAGAGTGCGTTTAATGTTGAAATCTAGTTTAGTCCTAACTAAGAGGGTAGGGAAAGGGATAAACTAGGCTAGTTCTCTATCAATGCTTGCTTGCGTGAAATGCAAAAGGTATGGGCTTGATCCTTAAGCCCCAAGCAGGCCAAAGTCTTCCATAACCCTGATTCCACATAAGCATGATAACAGCATATTTATGCGACTTTGTTATCTTATTTTGTTGCATTTCGTTAATTTCTATTTATTTTGGTAATTTATGTTATTTTCGAATTATTGTAGGTCCAATTGGTAAAGATGACAATAAATGGCAAAATGGAGCAATTTGGACCAGTTTTAGACTTGGATTAGATAACATGTGTGGAGAGAATATGGGTTGGATGTGACAACCCGTCCCGAATTATAATATATTTTGTCTTCGGTAGTGTGGAAATGACTTTTATGCCCTTGAACATTGAGTGTGTTGTGTGAATGAGCTTAGGGTTGGGACCAATTCTTTTCCTTCCAAAATATTTGGACCCAATTGGAAGTTATGATTTTTGTTTGTTTTGTTTGGTTGCCAACCTAGACCACACACACACACACACACACACCCATTGACCCTTTTTCTCTCTCTCCCTCTTGGATTTTTCTTCCATTTCCATACAATTGTACGAACAACCTCTCAACCAACTTCATCACTCACAGATCGAAGTTGTGGAAGTCTTTTTCATGCTCCTTACAAGCTCAGGAATCGAGCTATAGTTTTGATTGGATGTGAAGACTTGTAGAACTCGAGTTATCTGATCTCCGGTGAAGGGTGAAAACTTATCTGACGTGATAGCGAAGGTTTCAGGGTTTAGCCGGTTTTCACGAATTTTTCCGACAAGATTCCTTTGGTTTTAGGTCTTAAAAATGAATTCGGTGATAGCAGCGGTGGCCGGCGTCGGCCTCCGGTGAACCAAGGAAGAAGGAGGAGAATATTCTATCAAAATTGACGGAATATGCTAACTGTGTCAAGTGAGACGTTTGCAGAGGATGAGCGCAGTCAAGCGAGACTCGGGGGCTACAACCCTTCCACATATCAGTGAGTGGGCTTTTGGTTTTTAGTATATCTATGCTTGGTATTTTTCCTAGAAACTCATTTAAATGGACTTATGTTTTGAAATGCCATGCCAAATATTTTATACTTAGAATATGCATTTAGAACTTGCACATATTTATGTTTGACGCTGTGGACGCTCAGGTAAGTACCAGGTGAGTTTATAGATTGTGGATGTGAGTTGCAAGATTATGTTGAGATGTATTATAGCTTATAAACTTGCACCCCGGTTTTGGTGCTCCCATCCGTGGTTAGGGCACAATCTTTCACGTGATATTCACCTCCTGCACCATATGCTCACCTTAGATCCAAGTTAGGTGCACAGTCCTATCGTACAGACCATGATGTGATATAAAATAGCACACAAATTAAACCCTCTTGTAGACAATTGTAGTATGGATAAGTAAGGATCGTTCTAGGCTGGGGATTAGGAGGGATTTCTAATCTACTCAAATTAGACTCAATTACACTAAGCTAGACTATAAAACAGAAAACTAGACTCTAAAGACTCAAAACAAACTAGAATGACTCAAAATAGCACAAAACAAGCAAATTGACTCAAAATAAAAACTAAGGTTGATTGGACAAATTCTAACTTAACTTTGACCCAAAACACTAAAGGAAACAAATCTAAACAGGTTCCAACTAACATGAAATATTAAAGGGGGGGATTGGTTTTGATAAATTTAAAGTAAAAGCAAACAGATTGCAGAAACAAAGTAAATTGACACGAATTTGGGTGAATTGATGGGTGACAAGCTAGCTAAAGGGTCATTTTCCACACATGACACACATGTATACAAATCGATTTCCAATTATTATTCCAATAAATCATGAATGACAATGCCCCAAGTTAACCGTGAACAACACAAATTAACCATCAGATTTCCCTAATTTCATTGAATTAGACTC
Source organism: Pyrus x bretschneideri (assembly GCF_019419815.1). Taxonomy (NCBI): domain Eukaryota; kingdom Viridiplantae; phylum Streptophyta; class Magnoliopsida; order Rosales; family Rosaceae; genus Pyrus; species Pyrus x bretschneideri. The sequence goes on along the minus strand of NW_025999806.1, from coordinate 1,560,543 downwards.
AGCGACACAATCAAATTATTCTTATCAAGTTCCCAATATGAACAACATGATAGAGATACAAATCAAAGATCATTAAGTTCTATGGAAATCATAAGCATTGACAAGGCATTCGTAACTATGAAAAGCATGATACTCTTGCCAGGAATTTTACTTAACACGATCGTTACTAGCGACCTCCACTACTTGCAAATATAAGTTCATAACGATTAGGTGAAAATCCCTTATATTTTAGCATCAAATTCATGCATGCAAACTAAGTATGCATCCTTAATCAACATACAAGAATAAGTTATCAATCAAGCAGTTAAGCAAATTGCATTCATGTTTTACGAAACAATAATTGGATTAAATCAATTCATATCACATATATGTTCATGGCTTTGAATTCTCCTCTAGCCAAAACGAGTTTAGTTCCTCATGTTCGCAATCAAACAAAGATAACTTAAATTAAACATTGAAAAAAAAAGATAGAATACACCTAAGAATGTTCCAACAATCCAAAACTTGAATGGCAGGCACGGCTCCAAGGGTCTTCTCTCCTTTCTCCTTGCAAGGCTGCAGCATAAGGTGTTTGTGTATGATGGATGGTTGGTGTGGAATTGTGTGTGAGGGATGGCTAAATGGATGAATGAATGGTTCGGTTTTTTGCAGCAGAAACATATATTTAAAGGGAGAAAAGGCGAGGCATTATTTAATTAATTTTGGGAAAGATTTGCTCTCCAAGTCCTCAAGGAAAAACGATAAATATGTCAGAATCCAAGAGGAAAAGGGAAAGAGAGGTGTGGCAGATCCTAGAGAAAAAGGGAAAGGGTCTTGCGGCAAAGGTTTAGAGGGAAAGGGCATGCTTTGCACGGCAAGGAAAGGTATTTCTAGAAGGATAGGTGCGGCGTCCCTTATTGAATAAGATTAAGGCTTCTAGAAACATATATTTAAGTTTCCCCAATATAATTAGGGATCCCCGTGGCAGCTGGAACAAAAGTAGTGAAGGATTAGGATTGAATAAGTCAAAATAAGGTAGTTTGGCTCTTGTTTCCTTCTTTCTTTGTTGAACTTCATATCTTCTTTTTCTTGAATTAATTCTTCCAACTCTTTAGCATATTCTTAGCCCTTGTAAAACTTCAAATTTGTCCATCCACCTTGCTCCAAGCATGTGCTAACCATTCCAAGCCCAAAACTGCTCTAAATAGCCAATTGAACCTACAAACATATGAAAATAGGTTAAATCGCTATAATAAACAGAAACTAACTCACTAAATACAAGCAAATAAGCTATCAAAGTAGCATAAATATGCTCCTATCAAATTCCCCCACACTTAGCTTTTGCTAGTCCTCGAGCAAAACAAAACAAACAAAACACAATCTAGACCTTCCAACATTTGCCTTAGGGATTTTCAATGCAACATGACACATGTTAAAAATCACTACTCATATAGATTTTAGCCATCCCTACTCTTGAGTAAACACTCAACCACAGTCACCACTCACTAGCTCACATTTAATCAATTAAAAACTACATTTCGAATGTAGTAACATGCCTTAGAGAATTCCCTCAATTCCTTACCAGATATACTCTCTATTTTCACATAGAATTTCTAACTACACTCCCTATACTAAGTATATGCGAGAAGATTGATGTAAACATGTATGTCATAACAAAGAAAGCACCTTTTAGAATTATTAATATAAATATGTATATGATCTCATGAATGGAATGCCACTACTTAGAAGCGAGAACCAAGGATTCCATATGCTCACACCCATTTCAAACTCCACATATTGAAACACATAACAATCAAGATAGAAGTCTAAGGATTGTAACGGGGCTAAGGTATTGGCTAACAAAGAAAGGTAAGGATAAACAAAGGTTCTTAAAGCAAAGTAAGCAAAGTAATGAAATAAACAATTAGAATTCACTTTTGATTGCAGAAATCAACTTTAAACACCCATGGGAGATTCACACAACACTTAGGGCCAGATTCAAACTTTTGGACCCTTTCCTCAACAACCACTACTTGTGAGTTCTTTCTCACTTATTTCTCAACTCTTTTCTTTCTCTCTTTTTTTTTTTTTTTTTTTTTTTGTAAGTTTCATATTTCCAACAAAAACCTTCCCCCACACTTGTTTTTCTGCATAATGTTGATCAAAAGGAATTCCTTTTAAGTCATGCTTCACTATCCTTTAAGAACAAGGGTGTGGATGGTCCTATTTTAGGCTAGGTAAGGATAATGTGGCTAACAAAGAAAATAGGCTAAATAAGGCTCAAAGGGGTTAAACCTACAATACATATGCAAAGGTAAAGGCTTTTTGGCTCTGGTTTAACTAAACAACTTCATCTTATTGTATGTTATGCACTCAATCACATGCTTGGAATGAAACGGGCATGAGTTCTAGTATTTGGAACTATAATGATGACAACGCATTCTAAGTAGCAACCAAGTAAAGAAATAATGAGATCATGCGACGACTTTAGAAAACAAGAAATCATAGATTAACAACTCTCCAAACAAAGTTTAGGCTCAAGTTTCTCAGAGTTGTAACGTTAGTTTGAGTTTCTTCCTTCAAGCATGTTACAAAAATTGATTTTTTTTCTTTTTGTGATTATATGTGAATTTGTAAATGACAACTACAAAGCATAAACCAAAGAGCAAATCAAAATGTCCATCCATGTTTGTAACTTTCTTTAATAGTCATGCAATTAAAAACCAAATCCTCATCATTGTGTCGGAAGGTACCCTAAGACACAAACACACATAAAAAAACGACTCTAAAAACGACTCTTTTTGGTTTTTTCAAAACTTTTTCGATTTTTTCTTCAAATTTTCAGATTTTCTTTTTGAAACACATTAAAACACTTCAAAACACAATAAAAACACATAAAAACAGTGAGTAACAACTTTAGAAGTGATAGGTGATAAAATCTGACGAAATTCATGAAAAACACATTTGTTCACCCCCCCCCCAACACTTAAACCAAACATTGTCCTCAATGATTCAAACATAGACTCTCACAAAAACAATCAAGCAACACAACTAACAAATATGACATGTATGGCAAAGTAAAAGCAATAAAGAGTAGGGTTAAGGAATGCAAATCTGGTTGTGGATTGTTGGAGATTCCTAGGTCTTCTTTATTTGAATGCATGGGTTGCCTCCTAAGATATGCTTGCTTTAACGTCTTCCCGCTGGACGATACCTCCTTTTAATCTCCATTAGTGCCCACAGCATGGAGGGGTATTTCTTAAACGACATGCTCCTCAAAATACTCATAATAAGGCTTCAAACGGTGTCCATTCACTTTGAATTCTTGTCCGGTCTTTAAACTTTGAATTTGGACTGCACCATAAGGAAAAACATTAGTAACCACAAAAGGACCAATCCATTTAGAACGTAGCTTACTTGGAAATAATTGAAGGCGGGAGTTGAAAAGTAACACTTTCTGCCCTTTGGAGAATGTCTTGCTACGAATCATCTTGTCATGGAATGCCTTTGTTTTCTCCTTGTAAATACAAGCGTTCTCATAAGACTCGTTCCTAATTTCCTCAAGCTCATTCAATTGAAGCTTTCTGTGAATTCCAGCCGCATCTATGTCCATATTTAATGTTTTGACTGCCCAATGTGCTTTGTGTTCCAATTCCACAGGAAGATAGCGTGGTTTCCCATAGATGAGCCGAAAGGGAGACATCCTAATTGGTGTTTTGTAGATTGTACGATACGCCCACAATGCATCATCCAAACGCAAGCTCCATTCTTTGCGAGTTGGCCCAACTGTCCTCTCCAAAATCTGCTTCATTTCTCGATTAGAAACCTCGGCTTGCCCATTTGTTTGAGGATGATAACGTGTTGAAACCTAATACGTGACATTATACTTCTTGAGCAGCGCCTCAATGGTTCGATTACAAAAATGGGAACCCCCCCATCACTTATAAGAACTCTTGGCATTCCAAATCTGGCAAATATGTTAGTTTTGACAAAATCTACAACCACTTTGGACTCACTAGTACGGGTGACTTTTGCTTCCACCCATTTCGATACATAATCAATTGCAAGTAAATATAATTGAAACCATGAGAGGAAGGAAAAGGACCCATGAAATCAATGCCCTAAACATCAAAAATCTCAACAGAAAAGATAGGGTTCTGAACCATTTGATCTTTTGCACCTATATTGCCCGTTCTTTGACAACGATCACAAGTCATACAAAAAGTTCTAGCATCCTTAAAGATAGTAGGCCAATAAAATCCACATTCTAACACTTTAAGGGCTGTGCGTTGTGTGCCAAAATGACCCCCACATGCATAAGTGTGACAGAAAGTTAAACTTGAATTAAACTCAGAATCATGCACACATCTACGAAGAATCTGATCAGAGCAATATTTCCACAAGTATGGTCATCCCACACATAAAACCGTGCATCCTTTTTGAGTTTATCACGTTGGTGCTTATTTAGGGTGAGTCACTAAATAATTCACCAAATTGGCATACCAAGGTTCATTTACCTCAATGTATAGTAGCTGCTCATTTGGGAATGCTTCTAGAATGGGTAAAAACTCCTCATTGTGCACTAAACGACTCAAGTGGTCAGCCATCACGTTTTCACTTCCTTTCTTGTCTCAAATTTTGATATCGAACTCTTAGAGGAGAAGCATCCAGCGAATTAGCCTTGGCTTGGCCTCTTTCTTGGTGAGTAAGTGCTTCAACGCTACATGGTCAGAATAAACAATAACTTTAGTGCCAAGTAAATAAGAATGAAACTTATCTAAAGCAAACACAACAACAAGGAGTTCTTTTTTAGTGGTGGAGTAGTTTAATTGAGCATCATTTAAGGTCCGAGATGCATAATAGATGACATGTGGCTAATTGTTCTCCCTTGAAGGATGATTTGTGAAAAACAAGTTCATTTGAGCAACATCAACAACATGCAATTAACAATTAAAAGGCGGAATCATGTTTATATGCACTCAAAAACAAAACTTAACCCATGAACTTCAAAGCCTAGTAGATAGGTGAACCAAGACTCAACTCAAAACAAAGTGAGTTGAGAAATCAATACCTTTGTAGATTCCTCTTTGCATAAGCAAAGGCTAATCACCCAAAGAGAGGGCCTTCATTCCTTGCATCTTAGATCCATGGATTTGGATGGATGAAAAGGTTTCTCCAAGTTCCCAAAATTGAGAACCTCTAAGTGTCCACACCAAGGTAAGATTGAAGAAGAAATGAGTGACCTTGAGGAAGTAAGATTGCTAGATGTTTTCCTCAAGGATGGCCAAAATTTTAGAGAGAAAAGAGAGCTTGTGTTCTCATCCTTTCCCCCAAAAATAACCCTTAATGAATTTTGGCTATTAAGTCACACTTATACCTTAATTCATTTGAGTGGCAAACTTGTAAATAAGTCCAAAACCCACTCTTTCTCTAAATGGCCGGCCTTAGGGTATTCATTGGGCTATTTGGGCCTTTGTGAATCATTATTCATTAAGTTGTCACACAACTTAAGTCAATGGACTTGACGTTCGAAGGCCATTGGGCCTTAAGGTCCAAAACTATCCCGAGGTCTTTTAACGAACTTATTCGTTTGATTAATAATCATATTAATTAATCCTTGCCATAAATAATTAAACCATTTAATTATTCTTACTCATCTCCGTTGAATCTTCAATCTCTACCTTACACGGTGTACGATCCATTAGGTTCCTTTTAGCGAGGCAGTGGGCGATTCAAACTCTTTCAAATCGATTGTGAATTGAAACTTACTTTCAATTCTCCCGTTAGTGATAATACACTTTTAGGGCTTCCACAAACCATGGTTGACGCCTAGCAGCATGTCATGGTTACCCAAGCTAATCAGAAGAGGTGGAGAACCTATTCAGTTTTAGGATTACAAATGCGATACGGTCTTTCTCTAATACAATACTCTTGACCACATTGTTTGGTTTGATAGTTTATTCATGGCTACTATCCAATGTGAGTCTTGTGCTTATATGATTACCTTGAATGTGATTTGGAACACATTCCTAAATCTCATTCATACTTTGGCCAAAGATTCTTAATCATATCATAGAGTATTCTCCCTCAAACAGTTTGAAGGTTAGAGATCCCTTGTTGCGCATTCACTTGCCTCCATGGCTAAGTGGCTTAACCCCAACGATGCCATGGACACCCTCCTGATGGAGTGACTTTGACATAATCAAAGATTAAGGACCTAACCACAAGACAACTGTGATGCCTCAGGTCAAAAGACTAATTTGCATTATCCCAACCATGAGTTCTCATGTGACATGAATATGAGAACTCTTCGTTGATCGTGTTCAGTGAACTCATTCTCTATTGAGCACCTACGTACTTGTCTTGATGTCACACACACCAATGACTCGAGACTAGTCACTCTCCCTGAGAGAAGACATAGCACGTACTGATCTTAACGGACTGTCAATGCCCAATTGACAATCCTATGATCAGGAACGTTTAGGATGTATCAACGAAAGAATGGTCTCATGAATCTAACTTCTTTAGATCGCATTCTTCCAATCACATATTCCTTGGACTTATCGTTTAAGCATATAACATTTATATGAGACGGCTCAAACAATAATCTTTGCCCTTTACATTTAAACTACATTAGTTTGAAATGTCCGTAAAGTATCATCATATGATTGGTTTTAGGGCACATTTCCAACATCCCTTTGGCCTAAAACAACTCCCATTGCATAATCAAAGGCATCGCACATGAGCTCAAAAGGAAGACTCTAATCTGGTGGAACTATGATGGGGGTCGAAGTTAGCATCTCCTTGAGGTGATTGAAGGCTTTCTCACATGCTTCATCGAACACAAATGGTACATCCTTTTGGAGAAGTCGGCATAGGAGTGTGGCGATCTTCGAGAAATCTTTGATAAACCGTCTATAGAATCCTGCATGTCCAAGAAAAGAACAAACCTCTCTCATCGAAATGGTAGAGGGTAAGTAGCATACAAGATCTATTTTCGACTTATCAACCTCAATTCCCTTTTCTGAAATTATGTGACCCAAGACTATGCCTTGTTTTACCATGAAGTGACATTTTTCCCAATTTAAAACAAGGTTAGTTTCAATGCAACGTGATGCGAACATTATACGCACACAAATTAAACCTTCTTTTTGTCAATTGTAGTAAGTATGTAAGTAGGGATCGTTCTGGACCGGGGATTAGGAGGGATTGTTAATCACTTGGATTTGACTTCAAAAACGTAAAAACAAGTTTAAAACACTATACTAGACTCAAAGAATGCAAAACTCAAAATAAGATAGATTAAGACTAAGACTAAACAAAGTATGGGGGGGGGATTGAGGTTTTGACGAAATTAGACTAAAATGCACAAATTGTAAAGAAAACAAATTGTAAATACGAATTTGATGGAATTGAATGGATGGGAAGCTAGCTAAGGGGTTCATCTCCACACATGTTATACTTTCATACAAAATGATTTCTAATTGCTTTTCAATAAACCATGAATTCTCAACGCCCCAGATTAACCGTGAATTGCACTAATTAACCCTCAGATTTTCCTAACGTTATTGAATTGGATGATTGCATACGACAACCCAAAACATTCCCCACAAGTCCCCTACATGATTGCATAATAGAGATACAAGCAAGAATCATTACGTTCTATGAAAACCATAAGCATTGACGAAGCACTTGTTACTATGATTGCATGAAACTTATGCCAAGAATTTACTTAACGCGATTGAGATCATCAACCTTTACTACTTGTGAATATAATTCCATAACGATTAGGTGAAATTTCCTTATATCCTAGCATCCAATTTATGCATGATAATTAAGCGTGCACTCTCAACCAACACACACAAATCAATGTAATTCACATAGATAAGTAAATTGAATTCACAACTTATGAAACGTAATTAGAAGTAATCAAATCATATTGCAAGCATAAACATGTATTTCGAATCCCCCCCTAGCCAAAGGGGGTTTTAGTTCCTCATACGTACAAGACAAAGAGAATTAAATTTAACCATTGAAATCAAGGGGAGGAAGCACCTAAAAATTCCAACAACTCAAACTTGAATTGTATGAACGTTTAAGCCCTCTTCTCCTCCTCTTTGTTGCGGCATAAGGTCTAAGCACGGGTTTGGGATGTGTTTTGTATGTGGAATGGATTGGGGAATGGTTGTGTAGTGTTTTGGAGGGATGGGGAGTGGTGGAAATGAAGGAGAAGATGTTGGAATTGATAGGGAAGGCACGGCCAAGCTTGTTTCAGGATGTGTTGTGTGGAAGATGGTGTGAATGGTGGTTTTGCATGGCTTTGATGGATTGTTTGATTGGGCTAGAGGTTTTGCATGGCTCAAAGGATTGTTTGATTGGGCTAGGCCCTTTGTTTTATGTCCTAAAGAGCATACAAGGCTTCAATTTCGTCCATCCTCTTTGCTCCATGATTAAGCTATCCAATCCATGCCCAAAAATGCTCCAAATAGCCTCAAAATGCACTTTCTTGCTCCCTTTGCCATGAGGACCTAAAAACAAACGAAAATAGCTTAAACTACTAAAACAACTATGAATTAACAACATAGATGCACGAAAACAAGCTAAGTAAGTCACCTAAATATGCTCCTATCAAATTCCCCCACACTTAGCTTTTGCTAGTCCTCGAGCAAAACAAAATAACCAAAACAAACAAAACACATTCTAGACCTTCCAACATGTACCTCAGGGATTTCCAACAAACATGACACATTAAAGAACATCATTCCCACGGTTTTTAGCTTTCTTTATACTTCCACAAACACTTAATCTTAGTTACTACTTATTAGTTCACATTTAATCAATTAAAACAACGTTTTGAATGTAGTAACATGCCTTAGAGAATTCCCTCAATTCCTCACTAGAATGCACTCTATTTTCACACAGATTTTCTAACTTCACACCTTACACTAGGTATATGTGAGAAGATTGATGTAAATATGAAGACTAACACTCACATATGTTATATCAAAGAAAGCATTTTCTGGATTTACGACAATGACATGAATATGATCTCATGAATGGAATGCTACTACTTAGAACGAGAACCAGTGATTCCATATGCTCATACCAACTTCAAACTCCACATATTGAACACATAACATCAAGATAGAAGTTGAGGGTTGTAAGGAGGCTTAGGTATTGGCTAACAAAGAAAGGTAAGGATAAACAAAAGTTCTTAATGCAATAGTAAGCAAAGTAATGAATTTGACACTTAAACTCTCTTCAAATGGCCGAAATCAATTAGTACACACAAGGAAAGATTCATGCAACATTTAGGGTCAAATTCACTCTTTAGGACCCTTCCTTCAACAACCAACACTTGTGAGTTCATTCCCACTTATTTTTCAACTCCTTTTCTTTCTTTTGAACACTTTTCTATTTTCTTTTGATTTTTCCACGAATTTTTTTTTTTTGTTTTTTTTTTAAATTTGTCGTGCCCTATCATCTTTCCCCACACTCATTTTCTGCCAAATATTGACCAAAGGAGTTCACTCTAGGTCGTGCTTCACTATCCTTTAAGAACAAAGGTATGGAAAGTCCTAATCTAGGCTAGGTGAGGATAATGTGGCTAACAAAGAAAATAGTCTTTGATAAGGCTCAAGAGGGTTAATCCTACAATACATATGAAAAGGGATAGGCTTTTTGGCTCTGGCTTGACTAACAACTTCATCTTATTGTATGTTATGCAATCAATACCATGCTTTGAATGAAATGGACATGAGTTCTAGTATTTGGAACTATAATGAGATGCATTCCAAGTAGTAACCAAGCAAAGAATGATGAGATCATGCAACGACTTTAGAAAACAAGAAATCACAGATTATACTCTCCAAAGAACGTTATAGGCTCAAGTCTCTCAAGGTTGTAGCGGATTATACTCTCCAAAAAACGTTATAGGCTCAAGTCTCTCAAGGTTGTAGCGTTAGTTTGAGTTTCTTCCTTCAAGCATGTTACAAAAACTGAATTTTTTTTCCTTTGTGATTACATGTGAATTCATAAGCTATAACCATAACCAAGCATAAACCAAAGCACAAATCAACTTCCAGCCATGTTTACAACATTCTTTAATAGTCATGCAATTAAAAGCCAAATCCTCATCATTGTCTTGGAAGGTACCCTAAGACACAAACACACACACAAAAACAACTTTAAAACAACTCTTTTTGGGTTTTTTGAAACAATTTTTCAAATTTTTATGGGATTTTCGAATTTCACTAAAACAGTTTAAAAACACTTAAAAACAGCAAGAAACAACATTAGAAGTTATGGTGGATAAAACCCTACGAATTTGCATCAAAACACTTTAGTTACCCCCCCCCCCCCACACTCAAATCAAACATTGTCCTCAATTTTTCAAGCATAGACTCACACAATTAACAAACAAACAAACAAAACAACAACTAAACAACCTAACATGGCAGAAACGAAATAGCAACAAAGAGAAGAGTTTAGGAACGCAAATCTGGAATTGGAGTGCTTTCTAGGTCTTCCTTTGTTGAATGCATGGGTTGCCTCCCAAGTAGCGCTTGCTTTAACGTCGTACAGCCGGACGAAGAACCCAATCACTCCAGATTGGAGCCCACGGCACCCAAGGGGGTGTCATCCACTGTGTGCTCCACAAAGTTTTCATAATAGGCCTTCAAACGATGCCCGTTCACCTTAAATTCATGTCCCGTTTTCAAGCTTTGGATTTAGACTGCACCATGAACAAAAACATTAGTAACAACAAACGGTCCAATCCACTTGGAACGTAACTTTCCGGGAAACAAACGTAAACGGGAATTGAACAATAGCACTTTCTGCCCAATGGAGAAGGATTTCCCACGGATCATGTTGTCATGGAAAGCTTTGGTTTTTTGCTTGTAAATGCTTGCATTCTCGTACGCCTAGTGACGTATTTCATCAAGCTCATTCAATTGGAATTTCCTATGGCTTCCCGCTTCATCTAAGTGCATGTTGAACTTCTTGACGGCCCAAAGAGCTTTATGCTCCAACTCCACGGGAAGATGGCACGCCTTGCCATAGACAAGTCGAAAAGGGGACATCCCAATGGGGGTTTTGTATGCCGTACGATACGCCCAAAGTGCATCATCTAACCGTAAGCTCCAATCCTTCCTTGTTGGCCCAACGGTCTTGTCAAGTATTTGCTTGATATCTCGGTTGGAAACCTCGGCTTGGCCATTCGTTTGAGGATGGTAAGGTGTAGAAACCTTATGGGTGACATGGTATTTCCTCAATAACGCTTCAATGGTCCAATTGCAAAAGTGTGACCCTCCATCACTAATGATCACTCGTGGCATTCCAAATCTTGCAAAAATGTTAGTTCTAATAAAATCTGTAACCACTTTAGAATCATTAGTCCGGGTGGCCTTGGCTTCCACCCATTTTGACACATAATCAACGGCAAGCAAAATATACATGAAACCATACGATGAAGGGAAGGGACCCATAAAATCAATACCCCAAACATCAAAAATTTCAACATTTAGGATAGAAACCTGCGGCATTTGGTCCCTTGCACTAATTCCACCCATTCGTTGGCATTTATCACATGTTAAGCAAAAAGTTTTAGCATCTTTAAAAATACTAGGCCAATAGAATCCACTTTGTAACACCTTGAGGGTTGTGCGTTGTGTGCCAAAGTGCCCTCCACATGCATATGTGTGACAAAAACTCAAAATTGAATGACATTCAGAATCGTGCACACAACGACGTGTAATCTGATCGGGGCAAAATTTCCATAAGTACGGATCATCCCATACATAAAACCGTGCATCATGCCTAAGTTTGTCACGTTGGTGCCTATTGAACTCACTTGGAATACATTTTGACACTAAAAAATTGACTATATCGGCATACCAAGGTGTACTAACCTTTATGGACAGCAATTGTTCATCGGGGAATGTCTCTGCAATGGGTAGGGACTCCTCATTATGCACCATTTGGCTTAGGTGGTCAGCCACCACGTTTTCACTTCCCTTCTTGTCACGAATCTCGATGTCGAACTCTTGAAGTAACAACATCCACCGAATTAGCCGGGGCTTGGCCTCCTTTTTGGTGAGCAAGTACTTTAGAGCTGCATGATCAGTGAAAACAATTACTTTAGTACCAATTAGATATGATCGAAATTTATCTAAAGCAAAGACAACGGCAAGAAGTTCTTTTTCCGTAGTGGAGTAGTTCAACTGGGCATCGTTCAACGTTCGTGAGGCATAGTAGATGACATGCGGCCTCTTATCCTTCCTTTGTCCCAAAACAGCCCCTAAAGCATAATCGGACGCATCACACATAAGCTCGAACGGGAGGCTCCAATCCGGGGGAACAATAATGGGTGCCGTGGTCAACAACTCCTTGAGTTGGTTGAATGATGCGGTGCACTCCTTAGTGAATTCAAACGCCACGTCTTTTTGTAGGAGGCGGCAAAGAGGTTGTGCAACTTTTGAGAAATCTTTGATAAATCGCCTATAGAATCCTGCATGGCCAAGAAAAGAACGGACCTCTCTAACCGAAGTAGGAGAGGGTAAGTGACGTACAAGATCTATTTTAGACTTATCAACTTCAATCCCTTTTTCAGAGATGATATGACCCAAAACTATACCTTGTTTAACCATAAAATGACATTTTTCCCAATTCAAAACAAGGTTAGTTTCCATGCATCTTTTCAAGATTAAAGTGAGATTATGCAAACAAGCATCAAATGAGTCTCCAAACACACTAAAATCGTCCATAAATACTTCAATTATCTTTTCAACATAATCAGAGAAGATACTTACCATGCACCGTTGGAAAGTGGCCGGTGCACTGCATAAACCAAATGGCATACGACGATATGCAAAAGTACCAAATGGACAAGTAAAGGTGGTCTTTTCTTGATCATCCGGCGCTATGACAATTTGATTATAACCCGAATAACCATCAAGAAAGCAATAAAAAGAATGACCGGCTAACCTTTCAAGCATTTGATCAATGAATGGCAAAGGGAATTGATCTTTCCTTGTTGTGGCATTGAGCTTCCTATAGTCAATGCACACCCTCCAACTGGTTTGAATGCGTGTAGGCACAAGTTCATCTTCTTCATTCTTCACCACCGTGACTCCGGACTTCTTGGGAACCACTTGGACCGGTGAAACCCAACAACTATCCGAGATGGGATAGATGACGCCACAATCTAGCATCTTGATGATTTCCTTCTTCACTACTTCCATCATTGGTGGGTTGAGTCAACGTTGGGCTTCCCTTGATGGTTTGGCACCTTCTTCCATGAGAATTCGATGCATGCACGTGGTAGGGCTTATACCCTTGATATCGGCCAAAGTCCACCCAATGGCTGCTTTGTGCTCTTTGAGAACCCTCACCAATTTCTCCTCCTCTTGTGCCGTGAGTGATGAAGCTATAATGACGGGCAATGTGTCTTGCTCGCCCAAAAACACATACTTCAAGTGATTTGGCAATGGTTTGAGCTCAAGTGTAGGTGGTTGTTCTATAGAAGGAAGCAACTTATTAGTCGAAATTGGAATTGAATTTGGACTAGGGGACTTACCTTGGAGCCGTGGCAATGACTCCAGGGCTGCCACGGTCTCAATCACATCTTCATCAAAGGCCACGGCATGGGTGTTCAATTGTGTGCCGTGGGGTGTTATGTGGTCCTTCATTTCGATGCCATTTGTAATGACCGTTTCAAGTGCATCGCCATGTAATTGATCAAGGTGTGCCTACGCCAAAGAATCAAGAATATCAATAGAGAAACATGAGTGATCATCATTAGGAAATTTCATAGTTTCAGAAATATTAAAATCAATCACTTCCCCATCGAATTCCATTGTTAAAGTGCCTTTAAACACGTCTATCTTCGTTCGGGCCGTCTTCATGAATGGCCTCCCAAGAAGAATCGGCAAGGATGGAGCATGGGTGGTTTCCTCCATTTCAAGGACATAGAAATCCGCCGGGAAGATCAAATTATTCACCTGCACTAAGACATCTTCCAATACGCCCTTGGGATAGGCATTAGATCTATCGGCCAACTGAATAATCACACCATCATTTTTCAATTCACCAAGGTTCATTGAAGCATAAATAGAGTATGGCATGACGTTAATTGAAGCTCCTAAATCTAACATAGCATGTTTGAACTTAGTTTGACCAATAATACAAGGGATTGTAAAGCTACTTGGATCTTTGCACTTTGGTGGTAACTTTCTTTGTAAAACAGCGGAAACATTCTCACTTACCCTTACTACCTCTTTGTGTGACGCCCTCTTCCTCGTAGTACACAATTCCTTCAAGAACTTAGCGTATTTGGGCACTTGCTTTATGGCATCTTGGAGCGGAATATTGACTTGAACTTTCCTAAACGTTTCAAGAATGTCCTTCTCATGCTCCTCCTTCTTTGTTTGCAAAAATCTGTGAGGAAAAGGAACATTGGGTGGAACGGGGTTAGAATTAATCAAATTTGAACCCAACTTACCTTTGGTGGCCGAATGGGATGCATTGGATGAATTTGGGTCCTTGTGTGCTTGCGGCAAAGGAGGTTGTGTCCTTCCCGTGGGCTTCCCTTCAGCCTCCTCTTCATGTTGCAACGTTTCTTCTTCGTTAAGACTTGTTGTGGGTGGTGTAGATGTGGTGCCAACCTCTTTTCCACTCCTCAAAGTGATTGCTTTGGCAGATTCGAACCCTCCCTTTGGATTGACAATGGTTGAGCTTGGAAGCTTACCTTGGTCTCGGAATTGTCCCACAAACTCCGCAATCTGCCCTATTTGCTTCTCTAATTGGTCCACCCTTTTGTCTTGGTTTTGCATCGCCTTGTTTTGATTTTCTTGTCCCTGAGACAAACTAGTAAGTAACTTAAGAATTGTAGCATTATCTAAAGACGTACCTTGATGGTTTTGGCCGGATTGATGTTGGTTTTGGTCTTGGCTGTGGGTTTTGGTGTAAAACCTCGGGGGTTGTTGTCTAAAGCCTCCTTGTTGTTGATGTTGTTGGGGCTCCCTCCACTTGAAGTTTGGATGGTCTCTCCAACCCGGATTGTATGTGTTGGAATATGGATCATTCCTTGGTTGATTGTGGCTTGGAAATCCAATGGCATTTGCACTCTCCCATCCCCCATTCTCAATCAATTGAGGGCACCTTTCCGAAGGGTGCCTTGGATAGAACATACACCACATACAATTGGTCCTTGTATCTTCATTCCTTCGGCCATCTGAGACATAATAGAAGTAAGATTAGCTAATTGAGATTGAATATCGGATTGAGAACTTACCTCATTCAATTGTTGCCGTGGGGGGTCCCTTTGCCCAAGTCCTTCATATTGTTGTGCATTTAGAGCACGATTTGCAATTAGGGTCTTGGCTGCCATAGGAGTTTTGTCCACCAATGCACCTCCCGCTGAAGCATCGAGCATTTGCCTTTCAATGGGAAGAAGGCCCTCATAGAAGTATTGAAGGAGAAGCTCTTCCTTCATTTGATGTTGAGGACATGATGCAACAAGGGCTTTAAAACGCTCATAGTATGCCGAAAAAGATTCTCCTTGACTTTCTTGGATTCCGCTAATTTTCTTCCTCAAGAGAATGACTCTTGAAGTAGGGAAAAACTTCTCCAAGAACGCTCTCTTCATGCTTTCCCAAGAAGTCACTGTCCCGGGTGCCAATTCATAAAGCCAATCCTTAGCCTTTTCCACAAGAGAGAATGGAAAAGCTTTCATCTTCAAAATATTCCCATCAACATTAATGGGTGTCATGCTTGAGCATACAACTTCAAACTCCTTCAAATGCTTGTTTGGATCTTCCATGGACAGCCCATGGTACTTAGGAATATGATGCAGCAAGCTTGACTTCAATTCGAATTCATCGGTCTTGCCTAGAGCCACCCTAGGATATTGAATACATAGGGGTGCGGCATTGTCCAATCCCAAAGCGGAAAGCTCCTTGATTGTTCGGTTGTCCGCTGCCATGTCTACTTCACCCACTGTTGTCTTGGGTTTCTCTTCTTCAGATTCAGAAACGGACTCGGAGCTTTCACTTGATTCGCTAGGTTCTGGGTTCTTTCTCTTTCGTCTCAATTCTCGCTCGAAATCGGCGTCAAAGTCCGAGATATGTTCACGAATCGGATGAGAACTCCGAGTCATAAACTAGTACCTAAAACAAGAAACAAAACAAGATTAAGAATCTGGAATAAAATAAAAACAAAAGAAAATAAAACAATCCAAGAGATTAGCAAAGTTGCTAATCCCCGGCAACGGCGCCAAAATTTGATGCGAACATTATACACACACAAATTAAACCCTCTTTTTGTCAATTGTAGTAAGTATGTAAGTAGGGATCATTCTGGACCGGGGATTAGGAGGGATTGTTAATCACTTGGATTTGACTTCAAAAACGTAAAAACAAGTTTAAAACACTATACTAGACTCAAAGAATGCAAAACTCAAAATAAGATAGATTAAGACTAAGACTAAACAAAGTATGGGGGGGGGATTGAGGTTTTGACGAAATTAGACTAAAATGCACAAATTGTAAAGAAAACAAATTGTAAATACGAATTTGATGGAATTGAATGGATGGGAAGCTAGCTAAGGGGTTCATCTCCACACATGTTATACTTTCATACAAAATGATTTCTAATTGCTTTTCAATAAACCATGAATTCTCAACGCCCCAGATTAACCGTGAATTGCACTAATTAACCCTCAGATTTTCCTAACGTTATTGAATTGGATGATTGCATACGACAACCCAAAACATTCCCCACAAGTCCCCTACATGATTGCATAATAGAGATACAAGCAAGAATCATTACGTTCTATGAAAACCATAAGCATTGACGAAGCACTTGTTACTATGATTGCATGAAACTTATGCCAAGAATTTACTTAACGCGATTGAGATCATCAACCTTTACTACTTGTGAATATAATTCCATAACGATTAGGTGAAATTTCCTTATATCCTAGCATCCAATTTATGCATGATAATTAAGCGTGCACTCTCAACCAACACACACAAATCAATGTAATTCACATAGATAAGTAAATTGAATTCACAACTTATGAAACGTAATTAGAAGTAATCAAATCATATTGCAAGCATAAACATGTATTTCGAATCCCCCCCTAGCCAAAGGGGGTTTTAGTTCCTCATACGTACAAGACAAAGAGAATTAAATTTAACCATTGAAATCAAGGGGAGGAAGCACCTAAAAATTCCAACAACTCAAACTTGAATTGTATGAACGTTTAAGCCCTCTTCTCCTCCTCTTTGTTGCGGCATAAGGTCTAAGCACGGGTTTGGGATGTGTTTTGTATGTGGAATGGATTGGGGAATGGTTGTGTAGTGTTTTGGAGGGATGGGGAGTGGTGGAAATGAAGGAGAAGATGTTGGAATTGATAGGGAAGGCACGGCCAAGCTTGTTTCAGGATGTGTTGTGTGGAAGATGGTGTGAATGGTGGTTTTGCATGGCTTTGATGGATTGTTTGATTGGGCTAGAGGTTTTGCATGGCTCAAAGGATTGTTTGATTGGGCTAGGCCCTTTGTTTTATGTCCTAAAGAGCATACAAGGCTTCAATTTCGTCCATCCTCTTTGCTCCATGATTAAGCTATCCAATCCATGCCCAAAAATGCTCCAAATAGCCTCAAAATGCACTTTCTTGCTCCCTTTGTCATGAGGACCTAAAAACAAACGAAAATAGCTTAAACTACTAAAACAACTATGAATTAACAACATAGATGCACGAAAACAAGCTAAGTAAGTCGCCCAAATATGCTCCTATCACAACGTTTCAAGATTAAAGTAAGATTAGCTAAACAATCGTCATATGAATCACCAAAAACACTAAAATCATCCATGAAGACTTCAATAATCTTTTCAACAAAATCTGAAAAGATACTTACCATGCATCTTTGAAAAATGGCTGGTGCATTACATAAACCAAATGGCATTCGACAATAAGCAAAAGTACCAAATGAACAAGTAAAAGTGGTATTTTCTTGATCATCTAGAGTTATAACAATCTGATTATATCCCGAATAACCATCAAGAAAATAATAAAAAGAATGACCCGCTAACTTTTCAAGCATTTGATCAATGAATGGCAAAGGGAAGTGATCTTTCCTTGTGATGGCGTTTAGCTTCCTATAATCGATGCAAACTCTCCAACCTGTTTGGATACGGATGGGCACAAGCTCGTTCTCTTCATTTTTCACGATAGTGACTCCGAATTTCTTTGGAACAACTTGAACAGGTGAAACCCAACAACTATGCAAAATTGGATAAATCACTCCACAATCAAGAAGCTTGATAATCTCCTTCTTCACAACTTCCATCATTGGAGGGTTGAGTCGACGTTGAGCCTCTTTAGTTGGTTTAGCCCCCTCCTCTAGAAGCATGCGATGCATGCATGTTGTAGGACTTATCCCCTTAATGTTAGCCAAGGTCCATCCAATGGTTGTTTTGTACTCCTTCAACACTCGAATTAGTTTTTCCTCCTCTAATGCCGTGAGTGATGAAGAGATTATGACGGGCAAAGTCTCTTGGTCTCCCAAGAAAACATACTTCAAGTGATTTGGTAATGGTTTAAGCTCAAAGGAAAGTGCCTGAATCACTGAAGGTAACAACTTATTAGTAGAAACGAGAATTGGAATTGGGATTGGAGACTCACCAACATGTTGTGGCAATGATTCAAGGGCAGCCACCATCTCCACTTCTTCACAATTGGGCACAGCAAGGGAAGTCTTATGCATGCCGTGAATGTGCATATATGATGTCCCTTGTTCTTTGAGTCTCATTCCTCTTGTAATGGTTGTTTCAAGGGCATCCTCATTTAGGTCGTCAAGATATTCCTGCGCCAATGAATCAAATACATCAATAGAAAAACAAGAATGATCATCTTTAGGATATTTCATAGCTTCAGAAATGTTAAAATCAATAATCTCGCCATCAAATTTGATTGTTAACGTCCCCTTGAACACATCTATCTTGGTACGAGCTGTTTTCATGAATGGTCTTCCAAGTAGGATTGGCAAAGGAGGAGAATGGGCCGAATCTTCCATGTCAAGCACATAGAAATCAGCCGAAGAGATTAAATGATTAACCTGCACCAAAACATCTTCCAAAACTCCTTTCAGATATGCATTAGAACAATCGGCTAATTGAATAATAACTCTATCATTTTTCAGCTCTCCTAAGTTCATAGATGCATAAATAGAATAAGGCGTGACATTAATGGATGCACCTAAGTCTAACATGGCATGTTCAAACTTAGTATTGCCAATAACACAAGGGACTGTGAAACTATCTGGATCTTTGCATTTAGGAGACAATTTCCTTTGTAGAACCGCTGAAACATTCTTACTTACCCTTACCACTTCCTTGTTCGAAATCCTCTTCCTTGCTATGCAAAGCTCTTTCAAGAATTTGGCATACTTAGAACTTGCTTAATTACATCAAGGAGCGGGATATTGACTTGCACCTTTCTAAACATCTCAAGAATGTCCTTGACATTCTTTTCTTTCTTAGATTGCATAACTCTGGGAGGGAAAGGCACATTTGGTGGAATAGGGTTCGAATGAACCAAATTTGGAGCTAACTTACATGAATTGGATGGTTTAGAATCCCTAGAAAGTTGCGGCAAGGGTTGTTCTACCCTTGCCGTGGCCTTGCCTTTTTCCTCCTCTTCGTGCAGCAGCTTTTCGTCCTCTTTTTGGCTTGATTTGGACGTTTGTGGGTGATGCGAGATTTATACACACACAAATTAAACCCTCTTTTTGACAATTGTAGTATGGATGTAAGTAGGGATCGTTCTGGACCGGGGATTAGGAGGGATTGCTAAAACCTTGGAAACTGACTCAAAAATGTAAAAACAAGATAAAACACTAAACTAGATTCAAAGAATGTGAAACTAAACGTTAAAACACTAAGACAAACCAAAAGACTCAAAATGCATTAAAAACACGAACTAAATTGATTTCTAACTAAATTGAACAATAAAGTAAAGGGGGATTGGATTTGGACGATTTTAAACTAAAAATGGAAACTTGAAAATAAAACAAATTGTAAATATGGATTTGACGGAAATTGAAATAACAAAGCAAGTTAACAAACTAAGCGGAATGTAAATATGAAATTGTGATGGAATGAATGGAATGAAGGCTAGCTAAGGGGTTCTTCTCCACACATGTTATACTTGCGTACAAGATTGATTCTCAGTTGGTCTTTCGATAAATCATGATACTCAACACTCCGGATTAATTAGGTCCGCTTAAATTAACCGTCAAGTTTTCCTTAAGTTAATGAATTGGATGGGTTTGCGCAACGCAATTCACAACATTCTCCAAAAGTCCTTTACGTGAACAGCACAATAAAGATACAATCAAAGATCATTAAGCATTATGAAAACTATAAGTGTTGACGAGGCATTCGTTACTATGATGAGCATGAAACTCGTGCCAAGAATATGTTTAACACGATTGTTTATAAGCAACCTCCACTACTTGTGAATATAAGTTCATAACGATTAGGTGAAATTCACTTATATTCTAGCGTCATATTTATGCATGAAAATTAAGCGCGCATTCTTAATAAACATTCATAAATAAGCTATCAATCAAACGGTTAAACAAATTGAATCCACAACTTATGAAATTCCAACGAAAGTTAATCAATTCATATTGCAAATATAAACATAGTTTCGAATCACCCCCTACCTAAAGGGGGTTTAGTTCCTCATAACCTTGAAATCAAAGAAACACCTAAACATTCCAACAACTCAAAGCTTGAATTGTATGAACGTTTAAGCACTCTTCTCTTCCATACATACAAAACAAAGAGAATTAAAATGAAACTTTGAAATCAAAGAAACACCTAAACATTCCAACAACTCAAAACTTGAATTGTATGAACGTTTAGGCACTCTTCTCTTCCTCGTTGTTGTAGCACAAGGTTTAAGGGATGTTGTTGGTGTGTTGAATGGATTGGGGAATTTATGGAAATGGAAGAAATGGAGGAGAAATGGAAGGGAAACTCACGGCCAAAGGGGGAAGAATGGATGATTTTGAAGAGTGTTGTGTTGTGAATGAGATGAAGAATGCCTTGAATGATGAGAATGCAAGGTATTTATAGGAGTAGTGGAGGGAACATATGGCTGCAATGCATGTGATAAAAGACTAGGAAAGTGGGTGGAAAGCTGGAATTTTCACAAGGTGAAGTGCACGGCAATGATGCTTGTTTGTTGGTGAAAATGTGTTGGTTGCATGTTTGTGGATGAATGGGGTGTAAAGGTGGCTGCAAGGTTGAATGAATAAATGTGCATGTGGGTTGAAATGCAAGGTGAATGAATAATGAATGCATGTGTTGATGAAATTACATTTGGAAAGCTGAAATGTGGAGGGGATGCACGGCATGGATGTTTTGGTGTGTGAATGGTTATTGTTTTGCATGTGAAGTGTGTTGTGAATGTATGTGGGTTAAATGATTAAAGGGGGTGGAAGATGGATGAATGATGGATGAATGGAATGAAATGTGTATGCACGGTTTTGGTATGGAGAAAGGGGTGAATGTGCATGTGGGAGATGGAATGGAATGTATGTGAATTATGTTGGGAAAGCTATGAATGTGCATGGCACAAAGATGTGGATGATTTATGAATGCATGTGGGTGAATGATTTGTGGTGCAATGATGAAGAGTGAATAAAGAATGCATGTAGGGTTAGCTAGGAAAGTGGGAATGTGGTTGAATGATTAAAGGGACATGCATGTGGCTTGTTTGATTGCTTGGTGAGATGATGCATGCTTGTAGTTTAGGGTGTTGAATATGGATTTGCATGGCATTTGAATTGATTGTGGGCTTTGGAATTGGAAGGAAATGCATGGCAAAGGGCTTGGTTTAAGAGAGAATGGGCTAGGCCCTTTGTTTTATGTCCAAAGTGAATACAAGGCCTTCAAATTCGTCCAACATTTTGGCTCCAAACATATGCCATCCATTCCAAGCCCAATTTTGCTCCAAAATGCATCTTTTTTCTTCCTTAAGCCATTAGAACCTGAAAACACACAAAAGAAGCATAAAGGACTAAAATAACTAGAGAAACATAACGTAAATGCACGAGAACAAGCCTTTTAAGTCGCATGAATATGCTCCTATCAAACTCCCCCACACTTATCTTTTGCTAGTCCTCGAGCAAAACAGAAAGAAAAACAAAACAAAACGAAACGAAACAAAACAAGTAAAACACACCTAAACCTTCCAACAACCGTCTTAGGGATTTCCAATGCACATGACAAGTTAAAAATCATCATTCCCACAGATTTTAGTCATCTTCACACTTAAGTACATTCTTAATCATAGTCACCATATACTAGTTCACAATTAAGCATTTAAAACCATGTTTTGAATGTAGTAACATGCCTTAGAGAATTTGCTCAATTCCTTACAAGATATGCACTCGATTTTCACTCAGAATTTCTAACTACACACCCTAATCTAGTCATATGTGAGAAGATTGATGTAAACATGAAAATGACACTCACATATATGTATCACAAAGAACGCAATTTCTGGAGTTAATAATCAAGTTTAGATATGATCTCATGAATGGAATGCTACTACTTAGACGCGAGAACCAGTGACACCATATGCTCATACCAAGTTCAAACTCCACAAATTGAAACACATAACACTCAAGATTGAAGTCACGGGTTGTAATGGGGCTTGGGGTGTGTGGATAACAAAGAAGGGATATGGAAAACAAAGGTTCTTAAAGAAATAGTGAGCAAGGCAATTGAATCAACTTAGAATTCACTTTTGAATGAAAACTCAACTTTGGAACAAAAAGGGAGACAATTTAGGGCCAGAATTGATGTTTTGAGCCCTTTCTTCAATCACTCATTCTTTCATTTTTTTAAGCTCTTTTTTTTTTTTTTTTTTTTTTTCTTTCTTTCTTTTCTGTTTGAAACTCAAAACATACTTAAGAACAAGCATTCCTTCCCTCACACTAATTTTCTTGCATAATGTAACTCAAAAGGAATTCATTTAAGTTATGCTCACTATCTTTTAAGAACAAGGGTGTGGATTGTCCTAAACTAGGCTAGGTGAGGATAATGTGGGTTGACAAAGAATAAAGGCTAAACAAAGCTCAACGGGGGTAAAAGTTACAACATATACGAAATATGGGAAGTGAGGTTATTTGGCTATGGTGGCAATTACACAACTTCATCTTGAATATGTTATGTAAATCAATAACATGCTTTGAATGAAATGGGCATGAGTTCTAGCATTTGGAACTATATGATGAAACGCCTTCTAAGTAGTAACCAAGCAAAGAATAATGAGATCATGCAACAACTTTGGAAAACAAGAAATCACAGATTATACTCTCCAAAGAACGTTATAGGCTCAAGTTTCTCAGGGTTGTAGCGTTTGTTTGAGTTCCTTCCTTCAAGCATGTTACATAACTAAAATTTTTTTTTTTTTTTTTTTTTTTTTTTTTTTTTTTTTATGATTACATGTGAAGTCATACATTATAACCATAACCAAGCATATACCAAGAGTAAATCAAACTTTTCTCCATGTTTATAACTCTTTTCAACAGTCATGCAATTAGAAACCAAATCCTTATCATTGTGTTGGAAGGTGACCTACGACACAAAAACGACTCAAAACACTCTTTTTAGGCTTTTCAAAACATGTTTTTCAAATTTTTATGTGATTTTCGAATTTTTAAGTCAAAACACACTAAACACACTTAAAAACAGCAAGAAACAACATTTGAAGTTTATGGTGGATAAAACCCTTACGAATTTGCATCAAAACACTTTAATAACTCCCCCACACTTAAATCAAACATTGTCCTCAATGTTAAAAACCACACTAAACACAAACAAACATATAAACAGCAATTAAACATACTAAACATGGCAGAATGTATCTAACAAAGAGAAGAGTTTAGAAATGCAAATCTGGTTGTGGAGTGTTCGTTCCATCTTCTCCTTGATCATTGCAGTGAGGCTTGGATCTTTGTGATTCCACAGGCTTACTCTTGAACTGCGCTGCTCCCACCGTTGATTTTCCTTTGTGCTACTCTTGAACTGGGCAGCAGGCTTCCTTTGGTTTCCCCCGAAGGTCTGAGCTTCCTCCTCTTATCTGTTTCTTTGTTCAATCTCTCCAATTTGTATTGAAGAGGGTTAGAGGATAGCTCGGCAAAGCTAGGTAAGCAACCAGGGAATAGAGTCCATATAGACTCCAAGTGCCGGCTGATTGCTTCTTTCACTTTGCCATGCAAATAATATCAAGGACAAAGGAAAAGACAGGGAAAGAGCATGATATGAGATACCTTTGCTTTTGCCCTTGATGATATGAGATACCTTTGCTTTTGCAGAAGCGGTGAATGAATCAGCACATGTATTTGTGGTGCTGTTTCCTCCTGGGTCATCTGTACTCCAGGCATCTGGTATCATCTTTGGGGAAGAAAAAAAAGAATGGAGTATTTTGAAAAGCTTTGCTGGGAGTGCGCCCTCGGAGGTGAGAAAGAGTTGGGCATTTTCTTCAGTTCTGCTTTGCCAAAAAAAAATGAAGGTCGACATATATAGGGAATTCAATAGCAAGTGGTGATACTGTGCTTTTACCGTTGTCGACAAACATTTTAATCCCGCAAATCCGGCTTTTTGGAATAGTGACGACTCTTCGATCTTTGAAGACGCCTCTTCGATAAAGCTGCACGCGTTTTCTGAAAAGCAGATAAAGTGTCGCCGAACTTTGCGCTTGTCGGCTAAAGACGTGTAGTTGCGATGATGGCCTCCACGTGTTGAACGCGATTTCTGAAAAGCCGAGGCTTTTTTTGAATTTGTGGACGCGTTGCCTTGGCTTTTTATAGAGCTATCGATCACCGCCAACTCACACACTCTGAAGATTTTCCATTCTTGAAACTCGTCTCCGGCCCTTTGAAAATCTACTCCGTCCACCTCTTCTCTTTTAGCTTCGTGAACAATGGCTAGCTCATCCAACCCATCAAACCTTTGCTTAGATTTGAGTCTAAGCAGTGATCCGGTCGCGTCTCATCAGGGTAAGGTATGGTGCCCGTCTTTCTTATCTTCCCATGGCCCTCTTACAGATGAGGACTCTGTGATGACGGATCCCACAACAGCTACGATAGTGGCTCGGAACCTCCTCACTCCCAAAGACAGTCAGCTGCTTTCAGGACGGTCCGATGAGTTGGCCGTTCAAGAATCCCTGGCTCTGAGTGTTCAGTGCACTGGCTCTGTGTCCAACATGGGCCAACGCCTCCTTGCTCGCTCCCGTCAGGTTGAATCTTTGATGGCGGAGGTGGAGAACCTGAAACAAGAGATCAAACAACTTAAGTACGAGAATAGAACTTTGCATGTGCTTGCCAATAACTATTCGTCGGGCATGAAGAGGAAGCTTGATGAGATGCAAGAATCTCAAGGTCGGATGCAAAGTGACCGTCAACGGCTTGCGTCTTTCTTCCAGGGGCACCTCTTTCCTGGGTCATCCAGCGTTCCGCCAAGTATTGGGGCCTGGAATGCTCAATATCCTATGCCTCCCGCTTCTATGCCTCTTGCTCCGATGCCTCCTGCTCCTATGCCTCTTGCTCCGATGCCTCCTGCTTCGATGCCTTCTGCTTCTAGAGTTTTGCCTCGTGGTGGGTCTTCACGCAAACAAAAACAAAAACAACCTTTGTGAAGCTCCATTTGTTAGATACATTTGTAATTTCTCAAAAATTAATGAACAAGCTCTTTTTTTTTTTTTTTTTTTTTTTTTTTTTTTTTTTTTTTTGAATTACAATCACTCGGAAATCAATGAACAAGGTTTATTCACTGTATTGGGTTGCCTCCCCAGTAGCGCTTTCTTTTACGTCTTGCAGCCGGACGGTACCTCCGTTTAAGCTTGACTAGGTTCCACGGCATGGAGGGGTACCTCCTCCACGACATGCTCCTCAAACGTCTCGTAATAGGGCTTCAATCGATGCCCATTCACTTTGAATTCTTGCTGCGTCCTTGAACTTTTGATTTGCACTGCACCATGAGAGAAAACATTAGTGACAATAAAAGGGCCAACCCACTTTGAACGTAACTTACCGGGGAATAATCGAAGACGAGAATTGAATAACAACACTTTCTGCCCAATTGAGAAGGTTTTGCCTCTAATCATCTTGTCATGGACGGCCTTGGTCTTCTCCTTGTAAATCCGGGCATTCTCATACGCTTCATGCCTAATCTCTTCAAGCTCGCTCAATTGTAGCTTCCTATGGTTTCCAGCCGCGTCCACATCCATATTGAAGGTCTTGACCGCCCAATGTGCCTTGTGCTCAAGCTCTACGGGTAGATGGCACGGCTTGCCATAGACTAGCCGAAATGGGGACATACCAATGGGCGTTTTGTACGCCGTTCGATAGGCCCATAGTGCATCCTCCAAGCGCAAGCTCCAATCTTTTCTATTCGGCCCAACGGTCTTTTCCAGGATTTGCTTGATTTCTCGATTTGAAACTTCGGCTTGGCCACTGGTTTGGGGGTGATAAGGTGTGGAAACCTTATGCATCACGTTGTACTTCTTGAGCAATGCTATAATGGTGCGGTTGCAAAAATGAGTCCCACCATCGCTTATGAGCACTCGAGGCATCCCAAATCTAGAGAAAATGTTAGATTTTACAAAGTCTGCAACAACTCTAGAATCGTTAGTTCGGGTGGCTTTAGCTTCCACCCACTTTGACACATAATCAACGGCAAGTAAAATGTACGTAAAACCAAAAGACATAGGGAATGGACCCATAAAATCAATACCCCAAACATCAAAGATTTCAACAACAAGGATTGGGGTTTGCGGCATTTGGTCTCTTTGGCCTATACTTCCGGTCTTTTGACATCTATCACATGTTAAGCAAAATAACCTAGCATCTCTAAACAATGTAGGCCAATAAAAACCACTCTCAAGAACCTTAAACGCTGTGCGTTGTGTGCCAAAGTGTCCACCACATGCATATGTATGGCAAAAACTCAAAATGGAATTAAATTCAGATTCATGAACACAACGACGCACAATCTGATCAGGGCATATTTTCCACAAATAAGGGTCGTCCCAAACATAAAAACGTGCATCTTTTTTTAATTTATCACGTTGAGCCTTGCTTAATGTGTTAGGAACTTGTTTAGACACCAGAAAATTAACCAAATCAGCATACCAAGGCTCACTTACCTGGATAGACATTAATTGCTCATCGGGAAAGGTTTCAGAAATTGGCGCTACTTCCTCATGTACCATTCGACTTAGGTGGTCAGCCACCACATTCTCCACGCCCTTCTTATCCCGAATCTCAATGTCAAACTCTTGTAGAAGCAACATCCATCGAATCAATCTAGGCTTGGCCTCCTTTTTCGTGAGCAAATATTTGAGAGCTGCATGATCAGTGAAAATAACAACTTTAGTACCTAGTAAGTAAGGTCGGAACTTATCTAATGCAAAAACCACAGCAAGTAATTCTTTCTCAGTGGTTGAATAATTTAATTGAGCATCATTTAGTGTCCTAGAAGCATAATAGATAACGTGGGGTTGCTTGTTCTTTCGCTGTCCCAAAACAGCACCAATGGCATAATCCGACGCATCACACATTAACTCGAATGGAAGGCTCCAATCTGGAGGTGTGATAATAGGAGCCGAAGTGAGAGCTTCCTTCAGGTGCTTGAATGCCGTGGAGCATGCTTCATCAAACTCGAAAACCACCTCTTTTTGAAGTAACCGGCATAGTGGCTGTGCAATCTTGGAGAAATCCTTAATGAAACGCCTATAAAAACCTGCGTGGCCAAGAAACGAACGAACCTCTCTAACCGAAGTTGGAGAGGGTAAGTGGCGAACAAGGTCTACCTTAGATTTATCTACTTCAATGCCTTTTTCAGAAATGATATGGCCTAGAACAATACCTTGCTTAACCATGAAGTGGCATTTTTCCCAATTAAGTACAAGATTCGTTTCAACACAACGTTTCAAGATTAAAGTCAGATTATTCAAGCAATGATCAAATGAATTGCCAAACACGCTAAAATCATCCATGAATATCTCAATAATCTTCTCCACATAATCAGAGAATATACTCACCATGCATCGTTGAAACGTCGCCGGAGCATTACACAAGCCAAATGGCATGCGTCTATATGCAAAAGTGCCAAAGGGGCACGTAAATGTTGTCTTCTCTTGGTCCTCCGGAGCGATCACAATCTGGTTATATCCGGAATATCCATCAAGAAAGCAATAAAATTCATAACCGGCTAACCTTTCCAACATTTGGTCGAGGAATGGTAATGGAAAGTGATCCTTCCTTGTCATGGCATTTAACTTCCTGTAATCAATGCAAACACGCCAACCAGTCACAACACGAGTGGGGACAAGCTCTTGTTCTTCATTCTTCACCACTGTGACGCCAGACTTCTTTGGAACAACCTGCACAGGTGACACCCAACGACTATCAGAAATAGGATATATAACACCACAATCAAGTAATTTTATAACCTCCTTTTTCACTACTTCCATCATAGGTGGATTAAGGCGACGTTGAGCTTCACGAGATGGCTTGGCTTCCTCCTCCAAAAGGATGCGATGCATGCACGTGGTGGGACTAATGCCTTTGATATCCGCCAAAGTCCATCCAATGGCAGATTTGTGCTCTTTTAACACCCTTATCAACTTGTCTTCTTCTTGAGCCGTGATTAAGTTTGAAATGATGACGGGTAGCGTTTGATCTTGGCCTAAGAACACATACTTCAAGTGACTAGGTAATGGCTTTAACTCAAGTGTAGGTGGCTGCTCAGTTGATGGAAGTAACTTGTTAGTCAAAACTGAATCTAAAAGTGAGATTGGAGACTTACCAGAGTGGAAGGGCGATGACTCGAGGGCAGCGACCATTTCAAGTACTTCATCACAAGGGGTTACGGCAATATGGTCAGATTGCATGCCGTGGGTTAAGGCTACTTCAAGTGCATCTTCGTTCATTTGATCCAAATGCACCTGTGCCAAAGAATCAACAATATCAATAGCAAAACAAGAATGGTCCTCAATTGGATGTTTAATGGTTTCAGAAAGATTAAAATGAATAATGTCCCCATCAAACTCCATGGTCAATGTTCCCGTATACACATCAATCTTTGTTCTTGCTGTTTTCATGAAGGGACGGCCTAGCAAGATTGGTAATGATGGAGCATGGCTTGAATCCTCCATGTCTAAAACATAGAAATCTGCGGGGAAAATAAGGTGATTGACCTGCACTAAAACATCCTCAAGGACTCCCTTGGGATAAGCGTTAGAACGATCGGCCAATTGAATTATAACGCCATCTTGTTTTAACTCGCCAAGGTTCATTGATGCATAAATGGAATAAGGCATGACATTTATGGATGCACCTAAATCAAGCATGGCATGTTCAAAACGATTATGTCCAATCAAACAAGGAATCGTGAAACTACCGGGGTCTTTGCACTTGGTAGGTAGTTTACGTTGCAAAACAGCGGACACATTCTCGCTTACCTTAACTACCTCTTTGTTTGCCCTTCTTCTCTTTGTATTGCATAGGTCCTTGAGGAATTTAGCATACTTTGGAACCTGTTTGATTGCATCGAGAAGCGGTATGTTCACTTGCACCTTCCGGAACGTTTCAAGAATGTCCTTCTCGCTTTCTTCCTTTTTTTTCTTGCATGAACCTGCGAGGAAAAGGTACATTGGGCAGATTAGGACGTGAAGTACATGAATTTGAACTTAAATTACCTGATTTGGCCGAGTTAGGGTGATTGGAGGCCTGCGGCATTGGGTTTTTCACTCTTTCCGTGGTTGAGCTAGACACTTCCTTAGGTTGTGTCGTCTCTTCATCTACTTCCTGGGCAGATTTGGAATTGTTTGGCTCGGTCCCAACTTCTTTTCCACTCCTTAGGGTGATGGCCTTGGCGGATTCGAATCCTCCCTTTGGATTGACTGTGGTTGAGCTAGGGAGCTTTCCTTTATCTCTAATCCGTCCAAGGAACTCAGAAATCTGCCCCATTTGTTTCTTCATATCCATCATCTCCTTCTCGTTATTTTCTATCCGGTTGTTTTGATTTTGCAACCCCTGCGAAATAGAGGTTAGTAATTGCATAGCTTGATTACTTTCCAAGGACGTACCTGAATGAGATGATGTCGAAGGTTGTTGGGATTGTTGGGGTGCATACGGCTTGGAATAAAAACCAGGGGGGTTTGGCCTAAATCCTCCTTGTTGGGCAGCTTGTTGTGGCTCCCTCCATTTGAAGTTTGGATGGTCCCTCCATCCGGCATTGTAAGTGTTCGAGTATGGGTTGTTGTGATTTTGTCCTTGGAAACCAATTGCATTGGCAGATTCCCACCCACCATTCTCGATTAGTTGAGGGCATTTGTCGGATGGATGCCCTTGAATTGAGCACACGCCACAAACTTGGTGTTCTTGTGCTTTTGGACCAATCACAACCTGAGAAACAAGAGAAGTAAGATTAGCAAGTTGTGATTGAATTTCAGAAATAGCACTCACCTCATTTACACTTTGTTGCCGTGGGGCTTCCCTTTGGCCCACTCCTTCATATTGTTGAGCGTTGAGCGCTCGGTTGGCTATGAGCATCTTGGCATCCCTTGGTGTTTTGTCCACCAATGCTCCTCCCGCTGATGCATCAAGCATTTGACGTTCGATAGGAAGGAGGCCCTCATAGAAATATTGAAGGAGAAGTTCCTCCTTCATTTGATGTTGAGGACATGAAGCTACAAGGCCCTTGAAGCGCTCATAATAAGCCGGGAATGTCTCACCATGATTCTGTAGAATACCACTAATTTTCTTCCGTAGGAGAATCACTCTTGAAGTAGGGAAGAATTTCTCCAAGAAAGCACGCTTCATACTCTCCCACGAAGTCACAGTTCCTGGGGCTAGTTCGTAGAGCCAATCTTTGGCCTTGTCCATAAGTGAAAATGGAAAGGCCTTCATCTTCAATATACTCCCATCCACAGTGACGGGGGTCATGCTCGAACAAACCACCTCGAACTCCTTCAAGTGTTTGTTGGGGTCTTCCATAGACAAGCCATGGAACTTCGGAATATGGTGTAACAAACTGGATTTGAGTTCAAACACCTCAGTCGTCCCCTCTGCAGCCGTGGGGTATTGGATACAAAGAGGCAATGCATTATCCAAACCCGAGGCCGAAAGCTCCTTGATGGTTCTATTATCTGCTGCCATGGCTTGTTCTTCTTCAAAAATTTGATCAGTGGGCTTTTCTTCTACACCTACTTCGTCCTCTTCAAGCCCAGGTTGTGGTGGAGGTTGTGGTGGCTCTTGTTGACTCCTCGTTCTCCTCAAAGTGCGTTCAAAATCACCGTCAAAGTCGGAGATGTTCTCTATAATAGGTCGAGAGCTACGAGTCATACACAGTACCTGAAAAACAAGAAAACAAACAAACTAAGAATCTGAAATAGGAATTCACGAAAAACAAAAAAAATAAAAATAAAAATAAAAATAAAAATAAAAAATAAAGACAAGGGACTAACAAAGTTGCTAATCCCCGGCAACGGCGCCAAAATTTGATGCGAGATTTATACACACACAAATTAAACCCTCTTTTTGACAATTGTAGTATGGATGTAAGTAGGGATCGTTCTGGACCGGGGATTAGGAGGGATTGCTAAAACCTTGGAAACTGACTCAAAAATGTAAAAACAAGATAAAACACTAAACTAGATTCAAAGAATGTGAAACTAAACGTTAAAACACTAAGACAAACCAAAAGACTCAAAATGCATTAAAAACACGAACTAAATTGATTTCTAACTAAATTGAACAATAAAGTAAAGGGGGATTGGATTTGGACGATTTTAAACTAAAAATGGAAACTTGAAAATAAAACAAATTGTAAATATGGATTTGACGGAAATTGAAATAACAAAGCAAGTTAACAAACTAAGCGGAATGTAAATATGAAATTGTGATGGAATGAATGGAATGAAGGCTAGCTAAGGGGTTCTTCTCCACACATGTTATACTTGCGTACAAGATTGATTCTCAGTTGGTCTTTCGATAAATCATGATACTCAACACTCCGGATTAATTAGGTCCGCTTAAATTAACCGTCAAGTTTTCCTTAAGTTAATGAATTGGATGGGTTTGCGCAACGCAATTCACAACATTCTCCAAAAGTCCTTTACGTGAACAGCACAATAAAGATACAATCAAAGATCATTAAGCATTATGAAAACTATAAGTGTTGACGAGGCATTCGTTACTATGATGAGCATGAAACTCGTGCCAAGAATATGTTTAACACGATTGTTTATAAGCAACCTCCACTACTTGTGAGTATAAGTTCATAACGATTAGGTGAAATTCACTTATATTCTAGCGTCATATTTATGCATGAAAATTAAGCGCGCATTCTTAATAAACATTCATAAATAAGCTATCAATCAAACGGTTAAACAAATTGAATCCACAACTTATGAAATTCCAACGAAAGTTAATCAATTCATATTGCAAATATAAACATAGTTTCGAATCACCCCCTACCTAAAGGGGGTTTAGTTCCTCATAACCTTGAAATCAAAGAAACACCTAAACATTCCAACAACTCAAAGCTTGAATTGTATGAACGTTTAAGCACTCTTCTCTTCCATACATACAAAACAAAGAGAATTAAAATGAAACTTTGAAATCAAAGAAACACCTAAACATTCCAACAACTCAAAACTTGAATTGTATGAACGTTTAGGCACTCTTCTCTTCCTCGTTGTTGTAGCACAAGGTTTAAGGGATGTTGTTGGTGTGTTGAATGGATTGGGGAATTTATGGAAATGGAAGAAATGGAGGAGAAATGGAAGGGAAACTCACGGCCAAAGGGGGAAGAATGGATGATTTTGAAGAGTGTTGTGTTGTGAATGAGATGAAGAATGCCTTGAATGATGAGAATGCAAGGTATTTATAGGAGTAGTGGAGGGAACATATGGCTGCAATGCATGTGATAAAAGACTAGGAAAGTGGGTGGAAAGCTGGAATTTTCACAAGGTGAAGTGCACGGCAATGATGCTTGTTTGTTGGTGAAAATGTGTTGGTTGCATGTTTGTGGATGAATGGGGTGTAAAGGTGGCTGCAAGGTTGAATGAATAAATGTGCATGTGGGTTGAAATGCAAGGTGAATGAATAATGAATGCATGTGTTGATGAAATTACATTTGGAAAGCTGAAATGTGGAGGGGATGCACGGCATGGATGTTTTGGTGTGTGAATGGTTATTGTTTTGCATGTGAAGTGTGTTGTGAATGTATGTGGGTTAAATGATTAAAGGGGGTGGAAGATGGATGAATGATGGATGAATGGAATGAAATGTGTATGCACGGTTTTGGTATGGAGAAAGGGGTGAATGTGCATGTGGGAGATGGAATGGAATGTATGTGAATTATGTTGGGAAAGCTATGAATGTGCATGGCACAAAGATGTGGATGATTTATGAATGCATGTGGGTGAATGATTTGTGGTGCAATGATGAAGAGTGAATAAAGAATGCATGTAGGGTTAGCTAGGAAAGTGGGAATGTGGTTGAATGATTAAAGGGACATGCATGTGGCTTGTTTGATTGCTTGGTGAGATGATGCATGCTTGTAGTTTAGGGTGTTGAATATGGATTTGCATGGCATTTGAATTGATTGTGGGCTTGGAATTGGAAGGAAATGCATGGCAAAGGGCTTGGTTTAAGAGAGAATGGGCTAGGCCCTTTGTTTTATGTCCAAAGTGAATACAAGGCCTTCAAATTCGTCCAACATTTTGGCTCCAAACATATGCCATCCATTCCAAGCCCAATTTTGCTCCAAAATGCATCTTTTTTCTTCCTTAAGCCATTAGAACCTGAAAACACACAAAAGAAGCATAAAGGACTAAAATAACTAGAGAAACATAACGTAAATGCACGAGAACAAGCCTTTTAAGTCGCATGAATATGCTCCTATCAGTGGGTCGGTTCTAACTTCCTTGCCACTTCTTAACGTGATAGCCTTGGCGGTTTCAAATCCTCCCTTTGGATTCACAATGGTTGAACTTGGCAGTTTGCCTTGTTCTCTAAACTGACCCATGAACTCCGCTACTTGCCCCATTTGCTTCTTCAATTCGTCCACCTCTGTAGCTTGATTTTGTACTCCCTGCGTCAAAGTGGTGAGTAATTGAATAACTTTATCATTTTCCAAAGACATACCTAAATTTGGTTGGGCCGAAGGTCGTTGAGGTTGCATTGGTGCAAATTGCCTTTGAAATATCCTAGGGGGTGGTTGTCGAAATCCTTCTTGTTGTTGAGGTTGTTGAGGCTCCCTCCACTTCATGTTTGGGTGATCTCTCCATCCCATATTGTAAGTGTTGGCGTATGGATCATGCCTTTGTTGATTTTGGCCTTGAAAGCCCACGACATTGGCACTTTCCCATCCTTCATTCTCGATCAATTGAGGTCATTGCTCATAGGGGTGTCCTTGGATAGAGCAGTGAGATCAGCCACTTAAGATTGAATTTTAGAAATTGCACTTACCTCATTCACTTGTTGTTGTTGCTGTGGGATGTCCCTTTGTCCAACTCCCTCGTATTGTTATGCATTCAAGGCTCGATTTGCAATTAGGGTTTTGGCATTAATTGGTGTTTTGTTAACCAAAGCTCCTCCTGCCGGGGCATCTAACATTTGTCCCTCAATTGGAAGAAGTCCTTCGTACAAATATTGAATTAGAAGCTCTTCTTTCATTTGATGTTGAGGGCATGATGCAACTAGAGTCTTGAAACGCTCATAATATGCTGGAAAGGATTCTCCTTGGTTTTGTTGAATTTCACTAATCTTCTTCCTCAAAAGAATGACTCTTGAAATGGGGAAGAATTTTTCTAAGAATGTTTTCTTCATGCTTTCCCAAGAAGTGACGGTTCCAGATGCTAATTCATAGAGCCAATCTTTAGCCTTTTCCAAATGAGAGAATGGAAAAGCTTTCATCTTCAAAATATTGCCATCCACGTTGATTGGGGTCATGCTTGAACACACCACTTCGAATTCCTTCAAGTGCTTGTTTGGATCTTCTATGGACAACCCATGGTATTTGGGGATATGGTGCAGCAAGCTACACTTTAGTTTAAACTCATCGATCTTGTCCTCAGCTGCCCTAGGATATTGAATGCATAGGGGTACAACATTGTCCAATCCTGAGGCTGAAAATTCCTTGATTGTTCGATTATTCGCAGCCATGAGTTGTTCTTCCTCTTCCTCTTCTTCAAACTCAGATTCAGAGCTAGAACTAGGTGGATTAGGTTCTGGCTCCTTCCTCTTTCTTCTCAAAATCGTCGTCAAATTCCAAGATATGTGCACGAACAGGTTGAGAACTTCGAGTCATAAACTAGTACCTAAAATCAAGAAAACAAAACAAAACAAAATCAGAAATCAAAACTAAAAAAACTAAAACAAAAAAAAAACACAAACAGAAACAATGGGGGATTAGCAAAATTGCTAATCCTCGGCAACGGCGCCAAAAATTTGATGTGGTATAAATAGCACACAAATTAAACCCTATTGTTGACAATTGTAGTATGGATAAGTAAGGATCGTTCTAGGCCAGGGATTAGGAGGGATTGCTAATCTACTCAAATTAGACTCAATTACACTAAACTAGACTCAAAAACAGAAAACTAGACTCTAAAGACTCAAAACAAATTAGAATGACTCAAAACAGCACAAAACAAGCAAATTAACTCAAAATAGAAACTAAGGTTGATTTTGGATGAATTCTAACTTGACTTTGACTCAAAACACTAAAGTAAACAAATCTAAACAGGTTCTAACTAAGTAAACACGAAATATTAAAGGGGGGATTGGTTTTGACGACTTTAAAGTAAAAGCAAACAGATTGCAGAAACAAAGTAAATTGACACGAATTTGGGTGAATTGATGGGTGATAGGCTAGCTAAAGGGTCCTTCTCCACACATGACACATATGCATACAAATCGATTTCCAATTATTATGCCAATAAATTATGAATGATAATGCCCCAAGTTAACCGTGAGCAGCACAAATTGACCATTAGATTTCCCTAATTTCATTGAATTGGACTCAGCGACACAATCAAATTATTCTTATCAAGTTCCCTATATGAGCAACATGATAAAGATACAAATCAAAGATCATTAAGTTCTATGGAAATCATAAGCATTGACATAGCATTCATAACTATGAAAAGCATGATACTCTTGCCAGGAATTTTACTTAACACGATTATGACTAGTGACCTCCACTACTTGCAAATATAAGTTCATAACGATTAGGTGAAAATCCCTTATATTTTAGCATCAAATTCATGCATGCAAACTAAGTATGCATCCTTAATCAACATACAAGAATAAGTTATCAATCAAGCTGTTAAGCAAATTGCATTCATGTTTTATGAAACAATAATTGGATGAAATTAATTCATATTACATATATGTTCATGGCTTTGAATTCTCCTCTAGTCAAAACGAGTTTAGTTCCTCATGTTCGTAATCAAACAAAGATAACTTAAATTAAACATTAAAAACGTTCCAATAATCCAAAACTTGAATGGCAGGCACAGCTCCAAGAGTCTTCTCTCCTTTCTCCTTGCAAGGTTGCAGCACAAGGTGTTTGTATATGATGGATGGCTGGTGCGGAATTGTGTGTGAGGTATGGCTAAATAGATGAATGAATGGTTCGGTTTTTTTGCAGCAGAAACATATATTTAAAGGGAGAAAAGGCAAGGCATTATTTAATTAATTTTGGGAAAGATTTGCTCTCCAAATCCTTAAGGAAAAATGGTAAATAAATGTCAGAATCCAAGAGAAAAAGGGAAAGAGAGGTACGGCAGATCCTAGAGAGAAAGGGAAAGGGATTTGCAGCAAGGGTTTAAAGGGAAAGGGCATGCCTTGCACGGCAAGGAAAGGGTATTTCTAGAAGGATAGGTACGGCATCCCTTATTGAATAAGATTAAGGCTTGTAGAATCTTATATTTAAGTTTCCCCAATATAATTAGGGATCCCCTTAGCAGCTGGAACAAAAGTAGTGAAGGATTAGGATTGAATAAGTCAAAAAAGGTAGTTTGGCTCTTGTTTCTTTCGTTCTTTGCTGAACTTCATATCTTTTTTTTCTTTAATTAATTCGTCCATCTCTTTAGCATATTCTTAGCCCTTATAGAACTTCAAATTTGTCCATCCACCTTGCTCCGAGCATGTGCCAACCATTCCAAGCCCAAAACTGCTCTAAAATACTCCAAATTGCCTTTTCTTGCCACTTTAGCCAATTGAACCTACAAACATACGAAAATAGGTTAAATCACTATAATAAATAGAAACTAACTCACTAAATACAAGGAAATAAGCTAACAAGTCGCATAAATATGCTCATATTAGAACACTATGGCCGATTCCGACTCGTAGGTGGTTCGCGATCATTCGCACAGTCTTCACGTGATCGTAGTACTTGAGCATTTTTATTTACACGCAGTCCTGTCGTACAGATAGGTGATTCTAACTCGTGTGCAGGCATACTTGTTGAGCCATTGGTTAAGCCGTACAGGTCATATTAGGTGACTCCGACTAGATGGACAAGCTATAGATTCAGTCGTATAGGTCATATTAAGTGACTCCAGCTGATATATCATTTGCATTGATTTATATCACCTGGCTTACATATTTTATGCTGAGATATTTAACATGGTATATATGTGGATTTTGCTATTCCAAGCATGGTTTTGATATACGTATGTATTCTATTTTCTAGGAAATTATACAAGTTTTACAGCGAGGGGCTATTACCTTTGACAAGTGAAATGGTTTTGAAAAGCTTTGTTTTTTCCCACTCACACTTTCTATTTTGCACCCCTTCAGGTTTTAGGTAGAAGTGCTTGTTAGTGGCTTACAAGGAATTGACGGCGATTCTGACAGATTATTACTAATGTAGGACCACCTTTAGTATTGTATAATTAGTACTTGCCTTGTTAGACTACACTTAGGCTACCTATGCTCTGATTATGGTGTATCACACTTAAATATCGAGATTTGCACTTAAATTTGCTTAGTGTAAATTAGCTAGCTTGGTTCTTAGTTACTCGCATTTCTTTTTATCAATATCATTTTCACACTGCGCACATGGCTATGTCACCCTCACATGACAGCCAGCACACCTTCATTTTGGTCGGGGTGTGTCAATTTGGTATCAGAGCCAAGTTGCCAGTCCAACATATCTTGTGAATATTCTAATTATTTTTGGTGTCTTCTGTCAGAACTATGCCGCCTTGTAGAGAGCCACGTTCCTCAACTGAGTCTAGTTTTCCCGATATTGTTCAGTTAGGGGAAGCTATAGCCAATGCAATTCAATCTTTGCTTCTCCCTCCCCAAATGACTCCCCTGGAAACTATGTATAATCTGAAGTTGCATAAGTTTATTGGTAATGAAAGACATGAGGGAGCTGAGCTGTGGCTCAATCATCTTGAGAAGACTTTCCGTTTGATGCAGAGACAGGGAAATCTCCCTGAGGATAAGTGGGTTGAGACGACTACCTAGTTTTTAGGTCAGGAGCCTGCATCCTGGTAGAGACAGGAGTCTTATGAGTTATCATCAGAAGAAGCTGCTGATTGGGAGGTTTTTAAACAGTTATTTTAGAAAATATTCATTCCTCCAAAGCATATAGATCGTAAGAAGCAAGAATTTACGCACCTGAAATAGGGAAATATGACAGCTAATGAGTACTACAGGAGGTTTACTAATTTGTCTCGTTATCACCTGGAGATTGCTGTTAATCTGATAGACATGCTCCGTCATTTTAGGTTGGGTACTCGAAAGAAGTGGCGTTCTATGGCAACCACGACTCCCTGTGTTACTTACCAGGAGTTTTATGAGATTATGCTTTGAATTGAAGATTCAGAGAACATGCCCAGTGATAGCAAGAAAGAAGAAGAAAAAAATGGTAACCAGAAGAAAAATGATAAAGATATAGGTCAATTGTCTCAGGGACCTCGTAAAACTCAAAGCTTTAAGAGAAGAGGTGCCAATTCCAATTCTTTTACCGGGGGTTTGAGTTCCACTGGGCAGAGAAGAGGTGGTAGATTTTCTAAAGGTCCTCATTTTCAGAGACAGAGGGATTCTGGTAGCACAGGTGCTCCCTTATGCCGCAGATGTAATAATAAGCATTTTGGGGAGTGTAAGTGAGGCTGTAGTAAATGCTATACTTGTGGTCAGATAGGGCATAGGGTAATTCTGAAGGAAGATTTGTGAAAAACAAGTTCATTTGAGCAACATCAACAACATGCAATTAACAATTAAAAGGCGGAATCATGTTTATATGCACTCAAAAACAAAACTTAACCCATGAACTTCAAAGCCTAGTAGATAGGTGAACTGAGTTGAGAAATCAATACCTTTGTAGATTCCTCTTTGCATAAGCAAAGGCTAATCACCCAAAGAGAGGGCCTTCATTCCTTGCATCTTAGATCCATGGATTTGGATGGATGAAAAGGTTTCTCCAAGTTCCCAAAATTGAGAACCTCTAAGTCTCCACACCAAGGCATATTGTAGAAGAAATGAGTGACCTTGAGGAAGTAAGATTGCTAGATGTTTTCCTCAAGGGTGGCCGGCCTCTTTGAGAGCAAATGGAGGTTTGTGTTCTCATCTTTACTCCTTAGAAAACCCTTAGGATGAAATGGCTATAAAGATGTCTTTACACCACCTCACAATGGAGTGGCAAACTTGCAATTAAGCCAAGTTCACTACCCTCCTCTAAATGGCCGGCCATATGGGATTTATTGGGCTATTTGGGCCTTTGTGAATCATTATTCATTAAGTTGTCATACAACTTAAGTCAATGGACTTGACGTTCGAAGCCCATTGGGCCTTAAGGTCCAAAACTATCCCGAGGTCTTTTAACAAACTTATTCGTTTGATTAATAATCATATTAATTAATCCTTGCCATAAACAATTAAACCATTTAATTATTCTTACTCATCTCCGTTGAATCTTCAATCTCTACCTTACACGGTGTACGATCCATTAGGTTCCTTTTAGCGAGGCAGTGGGCAATTCAAACTCTTTCAAATCGATTGTGAATTGAAACTTACTTTCAATTCTCCCGTTAGTGATAATACACTTTTAGGGCTTCCACAAACCATGGTTGACGCCTAGCAGCATGTCATGGTTACCCAAGCTAATCAGAAGAGGTGGAGAACCTATTCAGTTTTAGGATTACAAATGCAATACGGTCTTTCTCTAATACAATACTCTTGACCACATTGTTTGGTTTGATAGTTTATTCATGTCTACTATCCAATGTGAGTCTTGTGCTTATATGATTACCTTGAATGTGATTTGGAACACATTCCTAAATCTCATTCATACTTTGGCCAAAGATTCTTAATCATATCATAGAGTATTCTCCCTCAAACAGTTTGAAGGTTAGAGATCCCTTGTTGCGCATTCACTTGCCTCCATGGCTAAGTGGCTTAACCCCAACGATGTCGTGGACACCCTCCTGATGGAGTGACTTTGACATAATCAAAGATTAAGGACCTAACCACAAGACAACTGTGATGCCTCAGGTCAAAAGACTAATTTGCATTATCCCAACCATGAGTTCTCATGTGACATGAATATGAGAACTCTTCGTTGATCGTGTTCAGTGAACTCATTCTCTATTGAGCACCTACGTACTTGTCTTGATGTCACACACACCAATGACTCGAGACTAGTCACTCTCCCTGAGAGAAGACATAGCACGTACTGATCTTAACGGACTGTCAATGCCCAATTGACAATCCTATGATCAGGAACGTTTAGGATGTGTCAACGAAAGAATGGTCTCATGAATCTAACTTCTTTAGATCGCATTCTTCCAATCACATATTCCTTGGACTTATCGTTTAAGCATATAACATTTATATGAGACGGCTCAAACAATAATCTTTGCCCTTTACATTTAAACTACATTAGTTTGAAATGTCCATAAAGTATCATCTTATGATTGGTTTTAGGGCACATTTCCAACAATCTCCCACTTGCACTAGAGCCAATCAGCTTAGTCATCATTGATGATACCTCTTCTGTAATTCATTTCATAAATGGCTGAGTAGTAGGCCTAAACAATGGATATCTATATGTTATCCATAGAAGCAACCTTGAGAATAACGACGTCACCATTATACATGATTCTCAATCATGTGGTTCAGTCTCTCATTTGAGTTCGGACCTTGATGAGACCTTGATTCCCTGGCTTGAGTTATCGCCCCATTAGTGTCATACACTTTCTGGTTGGAACCGAATGGAGAGTTCATGAATGAACTTTCCCATCCAAACAACAATGTTGTAAGCTTCTATATGGCAATATATTTTGCATACATGATGGAACACATTAAAGTCATTTACTTTTAACGTTTCCACCCAAATATCTCTTTAGTCATAATAAAGAGATATCTCATTATCACTTCATTCATAATGAAGAGATATTCTATGATGGATTAGATTCATAATCTAATACATTTACGCTTCCATTACGTTACTCTAATTCTTCCTCATTCTTGAGGAATCCATCCTTAGTATTTCTTAAATACCTAAGGATTCACTTGACAGTTGCCATGGTTCTGATCCTGGGCTTGCACTGATATCATCTTGTACCGTTCTAGGTACAACTTATATCAATGTTTTCATACAATATGAAATACATAAATCACCTTTCTGCGTATGCATAAAGGATTCTATTTACGCATTATTTCTTTGGGAGTCAAAGGGTACATTCCCTTTGAGAAGAACAACTTCCTAGTCTCACTAGAATTGTCATTCTAATTGAAGTTTATCATCATATGAGAAACTTCCTAGCATCTCATTGTCTATTTTAGGGATTGATATAATCCAATTATATCTTGAAATCTATCATTATAGATTTCCATCCCATGTATATAGACTATGTCTCCCATATACATTCTATCATTATAGAATGTTTAAAGTCATAACTTTAACGATGAAGAATTCCTTTCATTTTCAAAATTAATATATATCATGTATATATATTCAAATTTAGGAATATGATCAACTCCCACTAATCTTTTGTAAACCTAGTAAACAAAAGATTCATTTACATCTTTATGAGAAATCAAACAATTGATCTTTTCTCATAAGACGCTTATAGCTCCCACTAGCTTGCTAAGATCCATGATGGATGGATCTCTACAACTAACATGTCTTAGAAGTATATATCATATATATATGGGTAATTGATAATGTCCAACGAACTAAATCTTATTTATGTTCATTCTTCTCCTAATGGAGAAATTCATTATCTTACGATGCTACTTTCCTTGATATTTAAGGAAATTAATCTAAAGTGTTACTTTTTCCTTGGATCAAATCTAAGGAGGTAAATACTTTAGACGTCTTACTCATCTACTTACATTTCTTGAATTCTTTGAAACCTTTTGCAAAATATTCGGACTTGTGTTTATTCAAAATAAACTATAGTCCAACCGAGAGTGATCTTCGGTGAATGTCATACAACATGAGTAGTATTATGTTGTGGACAAGTGCCACTAACATCTAAGTGAATTAACCTCAACAACTTTGTGATTCTTTCTTCTTTCCAAAAGAATAAAGATTCAAACATTTCGCCTCTATACAATTTTAACAAGAAGGTATTGGATCCGGATCTAACGATCCAAAGCATCCATCTATGACCAACTCGTAACTTATGTTTTAGAGGTATCACAACTCAGTTGGGATTAGTCACTACCTTGCAACCTTTTGGGTTTTAAGCATCGTTATATTCTTAAACAGTTAACACTACCACATCATCTCTGCTACAGAGACAATTAATTAGATTACCATAATCTAATCATTCATTAATAAAGAACAATGTTTTGTCAAACAAAACATTCATCCATCTCTACAACTGTGACGGAATTATGTTCCTTTAAAATTGGGACGTAAAGACAATCTTTGGTTTTTCCAATTTCTTTGGTAGTTCATATGAGGAAGTAAGTACAATCCGCTTTCGCAGAGATCTATATTCGATTCACGTTTGGAATGTGAAGTACTTTCTCTTCTCTCATTAATCTTCTACTTCTTATTAGCACACTTTTACAACAATTGTAAAACATAGTTACTAATACAAAATCATGCATTCAAGTAGAAGAACCAACAGTTATGAACTTTT
Organism: Pyrus x bretschneideri; assembly: GCF_019419815.1. Taxonomy (NCBI): domain Eukaryota; kingdom Viridiplantae; phylum Streptophyta; class Magnoliopsida; order Rosales; family Rosaceae; genus Pyrus; species Pyrus x bretschneideri. The sequence goes on along the minus strand of NW_025999806.1, from coordinate 1,517,351 downwards.
CAAGAACATTTTACAACACCTTCAAAAGGTGTGTTCTTGACACTTGCAAGACATTTCTTGCAAATACCCCTTCCAATGTCCATCCTTTCATAAAGAAAGTTTGTTCCCTTGGAGTTATTTTGCCTTCTTCATTTGACTTCCCTTTTGATTACAATAGTCATGGTCCCTAAACTCCCACTATCTCTCTTGAAACTTATTTCAAATGTGTTATACACATCAAACGATTTGGAGAGCGTGCGGTTATTGTTCACTATATAGTTTACAATAAACTTAGTGAACCATTAGGATAGGGACACAAAGGTGAAGTCCTTGCCTAGTTTCCGTCTCGTTAAGTGGTTTAACACTTCAACACTCAATGATTCAAAATCATCATAAGTCCATATAAATGGACTATTTTTGTCAACCAACCGTTATGTTCTAAACATAATAACAAACTTTCAAGAGTTGTTCAAGGCAACTCTCATTTCCTCATACAACAATTTGTAAGTGAAGAATCATGGCACATAAAGTGTCCATGCCCTTGTGCTTACTTTTCAAGTTCCTTGTTTATGTAACAAAGAAACAAGCACTAAAGTTTGTGTTGATTAAGGGTTGTTCAAAGCAACTCTTATTTCTTCATACAACAATTTGTATTTGAAGAATTATGACATTAAAAGTGTTGTCCTTCTCATGTTGGACTTATCTAACATATTCTTCCAATGATACATTATCAATAGGAAGATTGTGAGGATGAGACTACTTAGTTACATCTACAAGCCATTAAAGACAATCTATGGGATTGTAGAACTAAGTCCGGAAATTAAAGCATTCAGCTTTTCTTTGTCAAGTTTTGGATAGCGTTTGCAAATACATTGGTAAACAAATACATAACGAATATAAATTGATTGATTTTAAGCCATTTGATTCGGGTCTTTAAATCAAATAGCACCACCCACTATTTTTGGCAAATTCCATATCCCTCATTGGAATTCGAGAGTTTTGTTGAACTCTTAGCGGGGTATGGGAGACTCACCATTACCAAGCCCACCTCACGATGATACGATATCGGTTAGCAAAAATAATGATGAGAGAATAACACTTTACTTATTTACAACTCTTGTAATTACCCATCTAGTTTGGCCTCTAGAGAATGTGGCCTCACGATGATACGATATCGGCACCATTGCACTTAGTTAAGTTATTCCCACCATGCTTAGTTCATGAAGGGGTTCAAGAATAGCCTCACAATGATATGATATCGGCCATCCTCGTTGCCTACACTTACCTCATCATATGTTTATGGACTCCTCCTGAGTGTAAGCATGCACTTTGTACTCCCCCATGATAGGGTGAAGCCGGTGTACAAGTCACAAACGATTGGAGCCCACCACGGTGGAAGGCCACGAAGAGATATTCAAAGCATCTCTCGCTTATCAACTTAATAATGGTTTTAGTTGAGGGTTTTTAGGTCTCATCACATATAAACATACATTTTAATCCAATTAAAACATTTTGGTCCTATTACAACTATTGGTCCATATGATTGATTTAGTAGTATATAATACTCCCACTATGCTTTTAAAACGGTTTTTAAAGCAAGACTATATGGTACTACTAACATAAGATTTGCATTCATTGATGGACTATATAGTTGCCTTAGGGCCTTAGGATGACTATGAACCTTTGATTCGATTCAACACGAGCCTAGTGTTGAATCTCGGTCTAGGGATGGTGATTGATTTTAGTTACGCGTTTAATCACATTAAGGCGTGTTGTCTTATTGGGCGTTGGACCCAACTACTCCAATTTCATGCATATCGAATAAAACAAGAAAGGAGTACTTCAAAGTAAATAAGAGCTTATGCTCTTTTACAACAATTGATCAAATCAAATTACTTTAAAGTAAAGAAGAGCTTATGCTCTTTTACAACAATTGATCATATCAAATTACAACCAAAATTTAATCTACACATTCCCATGGTTCAAACAAATTTGAAACGGCCTTTCACATAGCTCAATTATAGTAGGCTTAGGTTCATAATCACCCTTTCTTTAATTAATTAACGCTTTAACTAATTAAACTTGAATGCAACATTTTCATTTGGTTTTTGTATCCATAGAATTGATTTAAATGGAGCTAAATGAAATGAAAATCCAATTCTTATTTAAAGAGACAAAACAATTTTGTTCTCTACCTAATTTGGGCCAAAATGCTATGACCTCAACTTGTTTGGGCCATAGTGCAATTAACCTCAACTTTTGGGCTATTTTGCAAAAACTTAAACTTTTGGGGTCACTTTGTAAAAACACAAAAGTCCACACTACTTCATGTAATTACAACTAGAACCCAAAAATTTCCACAAAAGCTAAAACTTCATTAAAGGAGCAAAACAATTTGTCCTTTTAGTGATTTTGGACCTTTACGTAAAAACGTAAACTTTTGGGTCAAATTACAAATACACAAAAGTATCAAAACTTTATGTAATTGCATAAAAGCCCCACAAGGACCCTAATTGAGTAGGGTGGCCGGCCATTGAAGCAAAGTATATAAAAAATTTCAAAGTTTTGTAAGTGGGGTGTGTGAAATGGAATAAATCATTACACACCTACCCACTAAAATTTCTTTAATTTTTCAAAACAAATATCTAAGATATTTAAACATAAGAAATATTTCAAAACAAAAACTTTATGAAATAAATCAAAACTTTGAATCAAAACACCAAACCTTTTGTTCTTGGCAAGAACATATCAAGAACAATGAAGAACATCCATGAAAACCCATAAGAGCTCCATGAACATTCTTCACCCAAAAACATACCAAAACCACTCAAACTTAAGGGAAATAACATACAACCATACTAGGGTACATAGGGGTTCCAAAAGTCACTTTAAAACACTTTTAACAAGTCAAACAAGAACCCAAAAATCCACCCTTTGGATTTGGCCGAATTTCCCCAAAAACATGGCACCAAATTTTAGCTCCAAAATTCATGCTCATATGAACTACATCTACAACATTTGAGATGGCAAATTTTCTAACAAAATTTACATTCAAAGAAGCAAGAATAAAGCTTGTAACAATTACAACATTCAAATCACAAACTATGAACTACAAAACCCAAAAGGATTCACCAACTACTAGACTTAGGCTCTTGATACCACTTGAAGGAAGATTTGTGAAAAACAAGTTCATTTGAGCAACATCAACAACATGCAATTAACAATTAAAAGGCGGAATCATGTTTATATGCACTCAAAAACAAAACTTAACCCATGAACTTCAAAGCCTAGTAGATAGGTGAACCAATACTCAACTCAAAACAAAGTGAGTTGAGAAATCAATACCTTTGTAGATTCCTCTTTGCATAAGCAAAGGCTAATCACCCAAAGAGAGGGCCTTCATTCCTTGCATCTTAGATCCATGGATTTGGATGGATGAAAAGGTTTCTCCAAGTTCCCAAAATTGAGAACCTCTAAGTCTCCACACCAAGGCATACTGTAGAAGAAATGAGTGACCTTGAGGAAGTAAGATTGCTAGATGTTTTCCTCAAGGGTGGCCGGCCTCTTTGAGAGCAAAGGGAGGTTTGTGTTCTCATCTTTACTCCTTAGAAAACCCTTAGGATGAAATGGCTATAAAGATGTCTTTATACCACCTCTCAATGGAGTGGCAAACTTGCAATTAAGCCAAGTTCACTACCCTCCTCTAAATGGCCGGCCATATGGGATTTATTGGGCTATTTGGGCCTTTGTGAATCATTATTCACTAAGTTGTCATACAACTTAAGTCAATGGACTTGACGTTCAAAGCCCATTGGGCCTTAAGGTCCAAAACTATCCCGAGGTCTTTTAACGAACTTATTCGTTTGATTAATAATCATATTAATTAATCCTTGCCATAAACAATTAAACCATTTAATTATTCTTACTCATCTCCGTTGAATCTTCAATCTCTACCTTACACGGTGTACGATCCATTAGGTTCCTTTTAGCGAGGTAGTGGGCAATTCAAACTCTTTCAAATCGATTGTGAATTGAAACTTACTTTCAATTCTCCCGTTAGTGATAATACACTTTTAGGGCTTCCACAAACCATGGTTGACGCCTAGCAGCATGTCATGGTTACCCAAGCTAATCAGAAGAGGTGGAGAACCTATTCAGTTTTAGGATTACAAATGCAATACGGTCTTTCTCTAATACAATACTCTTGACCACATTGTTTGGTTTGATAGTTTATTCATGTCTACTATCCAATGTGAGTCTTGTGCTTATATGATTACCTTGAATGTGATTTGGAACACATTCCTAAATCTCATTCATACTTTGGCCAAAGATTCTTAATCATATCATAGAGTATTCTCCCTCAAACAGTTTGAAGGTTAGAGATCCCTTGTTGCGCATTCACTTGCCTCCATGGCTAAGTGGCTTAACCCCAACGATGCCGTGGACACCCTCCTGATGGAGTGACTTTGACATAATCAAAGATTAAGGACCTAACCACAAGACAACTGTGATGCCTCAGGTCAAAAGACTAATTTGCATTATCCCAACCATGAGTTCTCATGTGACATGAATATGAGAACTCTTCGTTGATCGTGTTCAGTGAACTCATTCTCTATTGAGCACCTACGTACTTGTCTTGATGTCACACACACCAATGACTCGAGACTAGTCACTCTCCCTGAGAGAAGACATAGCACGTACTGATCTTAACGGACTGTCAATGCCCAATTGACAATCCTATGATCAAGAACGTTTAGGATGTGTCAACGAAAGAATGGTCTCATGAATCTAACTTCTTTAGATCGCATTCTTCCAATCACATATTCCTTGGACTTATCGTTTAAGCATATAACATTTATATGAGACGGCTCAAACAATAATCTTTGCCCTTTACATTTAAACTACATTAGTTTGAAATGTCCATAAAGTATCATCATATGATTGGTTTTAGGGCACATTTCCAACAAATTCATTGTCCACAGAACCAGCAGAAGCCACCGCCGTCTTCCTTACCACCACCAGTTTCGATCCAGCAAGTTTCAGGACCTAGTAGTTATACTCAGACGGGGTCATGGGGCCGCTTATCATTATCAGGGTGATGTAGCTCTTTATTCTGCAGGGCAGTATCAGTATCTGCATGATCCATATTATCAAAGTGGTTACCCTCAGTATCCTAGAAGTTAAACGTCGTATCCTCCCTATTCAGTTGGTAGGTCTCAATGGTATCCTCAAGGACAATCCCAGCACGTAGAGGTTACTTCTAGTAGCGCAGGACCATCGAGGCAACCTAATCATCCAGGTCAGGGGTGCAGTGTGCAGGGACGTGGTAATCAGGCTAGCAGAGGTCGAGGAGAGCGACAGCAGGCTCAAGGGCGTATTCACCACATTTATATCTTCCTTATTTGGTGTCTTTGTGATTGTTTTGGATTAAACTAGTTGCATTTTACATTATTTGGTGTTAGTGTGCAGCCAAGGGTGAATTTGGATCAATGAGAAGGCAAATAAAGTAAAAACATTCCTTTTGGTAGCTGAGCATTATTCCAAACGTGGAAAGGGTTCTTGGGAATTAATTTGAAGTCCAAATATGAGGAATCTAGGACTAATGTGGCTGCTGAAATTCAAGAGAAGATGTGATTAGGAAAGTGGTGCATTAGAGTCACATTGGGTGGTTCTAAACAAGGCAAAAACATGCAGATTTCTTATTATTCCACATGGCTTGTGCCGTGTACTCCCTAGCCTAAAACATTCAGCCATATTTCCACCAACAAACACAATCATGTCATGCAAATCCCATGTGGTTCCAAGTCAGATTATGCATTTCTAAACACCAAAGCATGCATTCACATGCATGCTCATACTCATTCCATCATCCCATGCCGTGTATTTTCTTCAACTTTCCAGATTTGTACAAACAATTTCTGGTGGTTCAATTCATCTTTGCAGAAATTCACATGCATTGTGATTAAACAAACCACTCCTTGCAGCCATCATTTCAGAAATCCAACTCATCCCTTTGTCCATGCCGTGTGCCTATTTCACCTTTCCAGAATTTGTACAAACAATTCACCTTTGCAGATTCCACTCACTTGTTGCAGCAAGGGCACATGCATTTTGATTAAACAAACCACATCTTTGCAGATTTTGTCCATGCCATGCGTCCACTACCTCAGAAACCCATCATTCCATCACTTATGCTCTGCCATCTGAGTTAAACAAATTGGAGATCCAATCTGAATGTTGGGGACACATTCATTTCTATAAAACAAGTCTCATTTCACTCTTCAAAGGGTTCCGCAAGTTTTCTTCTTCATTCAGTCCATTACACACACTTAACCTCTCCCATTTCACTCCATTCTCTGTCCATTTCTGTCCCAAGGGCAGAAACCATTCAAACATCACCATTCTACCTTCATCCGCACCACATTTGGAGAAGCAACACCAAGGCACTCTTCAAGGACTTCAACATCAGTTTTGCTTCAAGGGTTTCTCCTTCTTAATCTTATGTTCACTCATGTTATTTATTTTTATGTTAAACCTTTGTAAACATGAAGTGTAACTAATCTTCCTCTAGGGATTCGATGTAACCTTGCAAAGTTTGCCATGTAATTAAGTTAGAATGCTCAGTTTGTCCATCTATTTCTTGTTTCATTCTCTGATTTAATGGTGACTTAGTGTATTGATTTTAATGCTTGATCATCATTTGAATTAATCACAAAGTTGTGTAGCCAAGATTAGAACACACATCATGCATAATCTTGGTAGATATGTGAATGAATGAAGGGAATGTTTAGCACACATCCTGCCGAGTTATTACCTTTAGTTTTATGAAAGTTTCTTGTGCATTACATACTCTTGATTATGAACCAAAGTTGCACATCACAATTAGGTTCATGATTAGAGACATTTGATCAAATCCACACATCATATGGTTGATCATATCTAAGTGAAACAAACTCAAGAAATAGGTAGATGAATGAGTACAAACTAACTTAACAAACATGGACTTAGTTGAGCAATGGTGAAATCGAATCCCTAGCTTCATTTCCATTGGAACTATCTCATTGTATTAGTTGTTGATTCATTTATTTGTGTTTACTTCATTTTCTTATACTTCCAAGTTACCACAACAAATCTGCCTATTTAGACTAGTTTGATTCATTTCCAAATCTGCCTATTTTGATTAGTTTGATTCATTTCTTAATATGCCTAGTTTGATTAGTTTGATTCATTTCTTAGAGTTCTAGCAAAACAAGTAATTACATAGGTCCAATTAGTCCCTGTGGATTCGACACCCTTGCTTGTGCCATTATACTAAATATATTCAAGCATTAGGAAGGAAATATACATCAACAGCAGTGTGCAGGGACGTGGTAATCAGGCTAGCAGAGGTCGAGGAGAGCGACAGCAGGCTCAAGGGCGTATTCACCACATTACACTGTAGGATGCTCAGAGTAATCCTGATTTGATCATAGATACGTTGAATATTCTTGGTCATTTTGCTAGAGTATTAATTGATTGTGGTGCTACACATTCTGTTATTTTTTATACGTTTGCTCAGACGACACAACCCCATCCTACATCTCTTAGGTATGATTTAGAGTTTTCAATGCCTAAAAGGGAGACATGTTATGTTAGCCATGTATATAAGATGTCCCGTGTTGGTGAAGGATGTTGTTATGCCAACTAACCTCATCCCGTTAGATATTGTTGATTTTGATGTTATTTTGGGCACATATTGGTTACATTACAATCGTGCCAATATAGATTGTTATAGGAAGACAGTCACGTTTCATCATCCTGGGTTACCTGAGGTTACATTTGTGGGCAATCATGGTGGGGTGAGGCATGGTGTTATTTCTACCATAAAGGCTAAAAGGTTGTTAACGAAAGGTTGTCAGGGATATTTGGCTCATGTGGTGCTGAATGATAATGTTCCTACCAGTGTGGAGGATGTACGAGTAGTCAGGCATTTTCCTAATGTATTCCTTAATGATTTACCTAGATTGCCACCAGATCGAGACGTGGAGTTCACTATTGATTTACTTCCAGGTACAGATCTTATATCTTTATCTCCTTATCGAATGGCTCATGCTGAATTGAGGGAATTAAAAATTCAGTTGTAGGAATTAGTTGATAAGGGCTTTATTCAGCCTAGTATTTCACCCTGGGAAGCTCCAGTTTTATTTGTGTGAAAGACAAACGGGACTTTGAGGTTATGTACTGATTATAGGTAGTTGAATCAGGTAACAATCAAAAACCGTTATCCGTTGCCGCGTATAAATGATTTATTTGATCAGCTTCGGGGCGCCTGTAGCTTTGAGGTGTGGTTACCATCAATTGAAGATCAAAAGTGAAGATGTTCCTAAGACGGCTTTTAGGACTCGATATGGTCATTATGAGTTTCTTGTGATGCCATTCGGGTTAACTAATGCACCTATAGCTTTTATGGACTTGATGAATCGAGTATTCCAACCATATCTAGATAGATTTGTCATTGTCTTTATTGACGATATTCTGGTGTACTCTAAGTCTAAAACAGAGTATGTTCGACATCTCACTTTAGTGTTGAAGAAATTGAGGGAACATCAATTGTATGCTAAGTTTAGCAAATGCCAATTTTGGTTAATCAAGTGGCATTTTTGGGACATGTTATATCCAACGAAGGTATTCAGGTGGACCCTTAAAAGGTAGCAACCGTTGAGAATTGGGAGTAGCCACAAACCATCACGAAGGTACGGAGTTTCCTTGGTCTAGCAGGTTATTATCGACGGTTTGTTAAAGATTTTTCAGTTATTGCATTACCACTAAAGAGGTTGACAAGAAAAGATGTTAAATTTGAGTGGGACGATAATTGTAGCAGAGTTTCCAGCAGTTGAAGTATTGTCTCACTCATGCACCTGTTTTGGCGCTCCCAAATGATAGTGGTAATTTCGAGATCTACAGTGATGCTTCCTTGAATGGTCTGGGTTGTGTGTTGATGCAGCATGATAAGGTGATTGCTTATGCTTCACAACAGTTGCAGCCTCATGAGATGAATTATCCTACTCATGATCTTGAATTAGCAACCATTATCTTTGCCTTGAAGATTTAGGTGAGAGGATAGCTAGAGGATTCTTCTCCACACATGAAACGTATGCATATAAATTGATTTCCATTTATTCTTCCTATAAACCATGAATGACAATGCACTAAATTAATTGTGAACAACACTAATTAACTCTCAGATTTTCCTAAGTTCATTGAATTAGACTCGGCGACGCAACCAAATTATTCTTCTCAAGTTCCCTAACTATGAAAAGCATGATAGAGATACATCTCAAAGATCATTAAGTTCTGTGAAAATCATAAGCATTGACAAGGCATTCGTAACTAAGAAAAGCATGATACTTCTGCCAAGAATTTACTTAACGTAATTATGACTAGTGACTTTTACTACTTGCAAATATAAGTTCATAACGATTAAGTGAAATTCCCTTATATTCTAGCATTAAATCCCTGCATGCAAACTAAGTATGCATCCTTAATAAACATACAAGAATAAGTTTTCTATAGAGCAAATAAGTAAATTGCATTCATGTCTTACGAAACAATAACTGGATGTAATCAATTTATATAAAACATATGATCATGGCTTCAAATTCACCTCTAGCTAAAAAGAAACTTAGTTACACATGTTCATCATAACTAAAAAAAAAAATCTAAAATAAACATTAAAACTAAACAAGGATAGAAAGAACTCTGAAAACTCCAATGGTTGAATGGCAGGTTGCGGCACAATCTCCCCCCTGATATTTGCCGCACAACTTGTTTATATAGGGCAAAGGGCACGGCTAAATCCAAGGAGAAAAATGATTAGGGTGTTTGAATGGATTATGACTCCTAGAATTAGATGGGAAGTATTTAGAATAGGATAAGGACTCATTTTGCAGCTGGAAATAAGATGAGATAATGTTGGATAAAATGGGATAATGTTGGACAAGGTTATATAAGATAAGATTGGATAAGATGAGATAAGTTTGGATAAGGTTGGATAAGATTGTGTATTTCCTTGTCTTCCAAGCTTCAACTTTGATTCCTCCAGATCTTAGCACATGTTTAGCACATGTTAAACACCAAAAAACGTCCAGCCCATATGCTCTCCACGCATGCTATCCAATCCAAGTCCAAAACTGCTCCAAATTGCTGCATTTTGCCATTTATTGTCATCTTTACCAATTGGACCTACAATAATACGAAAATAACATAAATTACCAAAATAAATAGAAATTAATGAAGTAAATGCAATGAAATAAGATAACAAAGTTGCATAAGTATGCTCCTATCAAAGCCCAATGAACTTTTGTAACCATCCACACCACAAACCACTCAGTTGGCCATGTTAAGTAGGTTTGGGCTCATTTAAGCATGATGTATGCATGGCGTGACTCATATCATAATATTAAAGTATTAATATTATAATATGGCTTGCATGATAAATATGTGTGATTTGCATGGGCTTGACATTCAATAAGCTATTATTTTATTGACGTGGCATGAACGTAAATTTGCATGATCTTCATTTCGTACTTTACATATGGGTTTATGCTTGGCTTGTGATGCTTCCACAACGATTGGGCTTGTAGGTGACTTTTTTGGGCTCCAACAAATACAATCCACAACATATGTGTGCGCACCCCGAAGTCCATGCAAGGTTGAGTCATGAGATATGAGCCATCATCTGCATCAGGTGCCCCATGACAACCTCTAGATGGAGAAATATCGCCCCTGAGGTAAAGCATGCTTTGATGGCAGAGATCTCAGTAACTATGTTTTTTCTAATTTAGTATTTTTAATAAAATTTTAATTATTCAAATAATTACTTATTTAATTGGTGTATTTTTATAACTACCCTCTCCCCCCCCTTTTTTTTTTTTTTTTGGTCTATTTCAAGGCAACTTTGAGATCAAAGTGTCGAGTATATCTGAATACATAACTCTGTTGAGGAGTGATCAGTTCAGGGAGTGTAAGTACAAGATGCACAGCCACTACAATACTTTAGAAACTCATGAGGAAGCTATGTCCCATCCGCCCTATGGTGTATAGGATCGACGAGTGACAATGGCTCTGAGCCTATTTTATAAGCAAATTACAAAACGAAATCTTCTATCAGGTAAAATACAATTTATAATTTTGTTTTGTAATTTAAACTTTGCCCGAGGAAAATGTTTGGTCGCATATGTGCCTTTCTTCGGGCCTAATGGGTCAACACAGTTTCGTGTGACAAAATGGTCATCAGTAATTTTGTCGGGTTAAACAACGTAGCTCAATGAATTCTGAATTTCGTCAAGTAAACCTTCAGGCAACGATTTTTGTGAACTTTGTTCGATGGGATTTCATCACCTAAAATTAAAAGGCGACGAAACCGTGCTTTACACGACGAAATTTTTTCGTCTGGTATGGTATATTTTTTTTTTTTTAAGTGGCTGAATGGGATAGACGTGGCATACCTTGTAAATTGTGGTAAATGCGCGTTTGATTTTGTTATTATTAGGTGGCAAACTGGTGAATTTTTCCTTCAATTAAAATACTAAAATTAATAAAAGTTCAGTCTAGTTGTATTCCTCTTCATTTGTAAATGAGAGGTTTTATGTTTGATTCTTGCTAAAGACAAATTTGAACCACATTATTGTTAACCTATTATAAGACTAAGCTCACTTGTTTCCAAAAGCCTCCCATCAAACAAGTAATTTGAGACAACAGTCCATAAAATAGCAGCTTGAGCCTCAGACTTAGGGGCGCTTTTCATCAATAAAATGGTAACATGATCACTTATCCAAAATCAACTCGTGATACCAAAAAATTAAAAATAAAAAAATAAAAAAAATCAATTCCATTGCAATTTATTTTATAGAGAACTATCTAGGACTGCTATTAAGAGTAAAAAGATATGTATTAATTTCAAACTTAACGGTTGGGTCTATAAAGGTATATTAATTTCACAAAAATAAAAAAGGAATGCTAGCTTGTAGATACCTTCGCCATTTACATTCCTCTACTTGCCTTTCCGATTCAGTGGATGTCATGTGTACCAAATCATTAGATTATCCACCAAAATTTGACAAATCTAATTATTTTTAATACAAGTTTCATTTTTCTAGACTCTTCTTTTTATTTTTGTTTTTTATTTTTTAGTTTTGGGAGTATCAACATATTATTCTAAAAATGAAGGGAGAATCCAAAAAACTAAATTTGTATAAAAAAATAATAATATTAATAATTAAAAGAATTAAATTTGTCAAGTTTTGGTAGATAATCTAATGATTTGGTTCACGTAGAGGATTTAACTAGGGGCATAAATGAAAAGAGAAGAAAGATGTTTTAAACAATTAATACATAGATTTAGGTATAAGATAAATTCACATGTCAATCCACTGCGTGTGAAAGACAAGTGGAGAAAGATAAATAGAAAAGATCGCTCGCATTTCTCATAAAAAAATTATGATTATAAAAAGAATATTGAGAGTGTAAAAGAAGAAATATTGAATTTGAATAAAATTTCTCTACTAATACTTTCCCAAACAAGGCTATTTACTAGGCTACATGATCGTTTAAGATTTTAGTACGATTTCTTACCTTTTTCTTTGTGATTACGTTTTCCTTCATAAATTAGGTTTTCCTATTGAATTAGGGTTTGTGTTTAGTATATAAACTGGTTGTTTGAGTTATTTTTCTCTAACTCATACTCTTTCTTCTTCTTCGTATACAAGCTCAAGTAGTCTAGAGATAGAAAAGAAAGAAGGGTGAAAAAATCATGTGTAGTAACCTTGTAAGCAGGGTGTTGATATTGGCATGGCTGTCGGCGATGACCACAGCACAAACCGTTGCTTCCCAAAACAACTACAAGGATGCTTTGTCGAAGTGTCTTTTATTTTTTGAGGGGCAAAGGTCAGGAAAGTTACCACCTTCGCAACGACTAACTTGGAGAAAAGATTCTGCCCTAAAAGATGGCTCTGATATTGGCGTAAGTTTCTCTTTCAAGATAGACACACGATTATATATAGGCAGCCATATATAACTCGTCGTGTGGAAATTGTTTTTTTTTTTTTTTTTTTTTTTGGTCAGTTCGATGAAAAAAAATACTGTTCCTCATCAACTGGATACAAATTGACCATTTAGCACAAGGTATAGTCAACATTGATCTTGCGGAACTGGCGTGAAAACTAACCTTTATTCTTCGGCCTAAACCGAGATGGTGCGATACCAACGACTACTTGTGAAGTACCATGGTACTGGGCGCATGGCGATCAACAGACATCACATGCCATATATCTTTTTGATAATTTTTACCCAAACGTAATAGACTTGTATTAACTTAAAATTTCCAGGGGAAAAAAAAAATTAAATCTATGTTTAATTTGAATATATGATCTATAAAAATATGTAGGCCTCCATATATATCCATGCATATATGTTGTAATATTATCTGGTACGTATGTTAAACATGCCCTTGTTCCATCCTCAGAGGGATCTTGTAGGAGGGTACTATGATGCAGGTGACAATGTGAAGTTCAACTTTCCGATGGCGTTCACTACAACGATGTTGTCATGGAGCGTTCTAGAGTTCGGAAATTCGATGGGTGCAGATCATGAACATGCTTTGGAAGCTATAAGATGGGGGACTGACTATTTTCTTAAAGCTACTAGTGTTCCTGATTCTGTCGTTGGTGCAGTTGGTGACCCCAATGGCGATCACACTTGTTGGCAAAGGCCAGAAGACATGGACACTCCTAGAACCTCTTATGTAGTAACAAAAGAAAAGCCAGGTTCTGAGGTATCGGCCGAGATTGCAGCTGCGCTTGCAGCGTCTTCCATGGTTTTTAAAGATTCAGACAAAGACTACTCTGCCTTGCTTCTTAAACGATCCATCGAGGTATGTATAATTATTAGAAAATCAAATTGTCATCCAAAGTTTATTTTATTTTATTAAATCCTGGTATTAGATTAGATTTAGTTTTGGTCCTTTGCTGTAAATATATATACTACTTATAACTGTGAGATATGTAAGTAACTTATGTTGTCAAGTGAATTAAACACGCGTCATTTTTCTTCTCTTACACATCCATGTTTAATCAAATTTATTGTTTTGGTTTGATTTACAATTCGGTAGCTAGAAATAAAATTGGGTGTTTGAAAATCAACTCTTTCTAAATTTGGGTGAAAATAGATTTTTTTTTTTTTTCTTTTCAAATTCTCTTTTAGTGGCTTTATTTTAATTTTTTTTACCATCATGTAATAGATTATCCTCATTTAGTATTTTATATCGATACATTTTGATATGCATTGTGAATATTATAGTTTACCGCAATGTATATTTATAGTAATGTATCATAAACAAGAGACCAATTAAAATCAAAATCCAATTTAACACCATATCAGTTGCAAAGACAAAGCCATTTATCCAAGCATGAAAATCGACCTGCACATGCACGCGCACGCACACACACAAATAGCAGTTAAGTAGAATTTCTCTTATGTTTCTATTTTTTATATTTATCGAAACTTTAGGTCTAAATAAATTTTTCTGTATGTGGATATTAGGTTTTTGAATTCGCAGATAAGTACAGGGGCTCTTACGGTGACAGTATTGGTAGCGGAGTGTGTCCTTTTTACTGTGATTTCAGCGGCTACATGGTATAATTAATTATCGGTGTCACTTAAATTGTTTATTTTCCAAATTTCAAATTTTTAAGCTTCTAAATTTTAATTACTTGTCAAAATTTTGATTTTGTTTTTCGTAAAAATCCCCAAATAAATTAAAACTAATTAACTGTTGCATGCAGGATGAATTGGTTTGGGGAGCTACGTGGTTATACAAGGCAACCAATACACCAGATTATTGGAACTATGTCAGAAACAACATAGTTGGTGATATCACTGAATTTGGATGGGATTCAAAACATGCTGGCATCAACGTACTCGTTTCTCAGGTCAAATTATTAGATCAATTTCTTGTTCTTTAATAATAGATAAATAACTTTAATAATTATATAATGAATGATCCCAATAAGCTGTAATTGTTGCAGTGGGCAATGACTGATGCCAATAATTCTAGTCCTTTTATTCTCAAGGCAGACCAACTTGTATGCTCCATTTTGCCTGAATCACCTGCTCAAAAATCAGTCACATATTCACCAGGTAAATTTCCCAGAAAAGGCCAGTAAAAGTGGATTTTATGTGTGTGTGTATATATATATATACAAGGTTCTAAAAAATGCTAGGCGCTAGTCGGGCGGAGGGTAGGGGCCTAGTGCCTAGACGGATTTATGTAAATTTATTATATATTTTGTAAATAAATGCCTATTTACACTTAAAAAAAAAAAACTATACTTATATGAATAATAGAAGAATGATAAAATGTAAAATAGAAGTAGAAGAATACGCAAAGTACATCCATCCAACAAGTTCAATATTTAAAAAATAGTAACCATAAATAGGTAATGTAACACGTTATTTTTTTAAAAGGAAGAGATATATATAGGTAATGTAAAGAATTTTAAGTACATAATTTGAAGAAAAAAAAAGTAGATAATAATATATAATATATTTGTTTAATAATGGAGTTGGTAACGTTTTTAAATATAATTCATAAGTCTAGTGCAATGTTATTCTGATTCCTTCTACATATCTCTCTCACGTTTACTCTTCCCTCAAGCTTTCTCAATTTCTCTTTTGTCACCCTCGCGGTGTAGTGAAATGGAATATTTTAACAGAACCACCGTGGAGGCCGCTTAGCCCACCTAGGCAACGCCTAATACCCTTGCCGATTACCTGAACGTTTTTGAAATAATCGCGATGGTGGCCCGAAGCCCAGCGCCTAGGCGCCCAGACCGAGTTTTAGAACATTGTGTGTGTGTGTGTGTGTGTGTGTGTGTATGTGTGTAGTAATCCTTTAACAAGAGGGATCCTCATTTTTCTAAAAAAATAGGAACACCTTCTTGACCGTTGGATTTGACTTTAATGAAATTGTGTGGTTGAGATTGTGTGGCCTGTGTTTAATCTCAACCATACAATTTCATTAAAGTCAATCCCATGGTCAAGAGGGTGTCCCCATTTGTTTAGAAAAATGGGAATCCCTCTTGTTAAAGGGTCTATATATGTGTGTGTGTGTGTGTGTGTGTGTGTGAATATATCATGTTATTTTGCCAAATTATTGTGACCCAGTATACATTGCATGTGTGGAAGTGATTAGTATTCATTATATGTTAATCTAATCTTTTTTGCCCCTTGTATTTTCATGTATTAGGTGGGCTCTTGTTCAAACCTGGAGGAAGTAACCTCCAACATACGACGTCCCTATCATTTCTTCTTTCAGTTTATGCTGGCTACATGAAAGCTAACAACAAAGTTGTTGACTGTGGCAACAATGTTGTTGTCACTCCAGCCAAATTGGTGGATTTCACCAAAGGCCAGGTATGTGTGTATGTGTGTGTGTGTGTGTAAGGCCAGGTATGTGTATGTGTGTGTGTGAGGTCTTGTTTGGCACACCGTATAAAGCGCTGGATAGTACTAATAATACGGAGTACAATGTTTGGTGTCCGTTTGGATTAAATAATCCGGACCCACCTTTTTTATATTGTCTTTACCCGCTTGCTTATACCGTCCAAAACCACGGTACAATTTAGTCGGCTAAAATCTCTAGCTATCTCCTTCCTCTCCAAACGCACTATTGCTCTCTCGTCTGAATCCTAGGTTCATCTTCTTAAATTCTTCTTCATTTGAATCCGAATTCGTCTTTTCATTTTTCTTCTTCTTCCTAGGTTCTGCCCCTCCCTCTATTATTCACCGTTGGCCAAATCACCATTGACCCAAAATAGCAGCACTAATTCACCAATCGTGGGGTTGTATTTATTGCAATTCTATATGTTACAAGGTACCCCCTCTGAATCTGCAGCAAAGAAGAGATTAAAAAAAAAAAAAATCACCAATCGTGCGCCGAACCGTTGGCCCTCCCTCTGTTCTTGTTTTTCCAACTAACGGGAATCAATGGCAATGATTCTTCTAGTAGTTTGTGGATTTTGGTTTAGTTAATATGTTTCTGGGCTTCTTCTACAACTAGGTCTTGCAAAGAAACATGGTGTATTTGCAGAGAGGTTCTTGCCTGAAATTGCAGTGAAGGAAAACTGAGTCTAGGTGTTAATTGCAAAGTTTTGGAGTCGGAAATCAGTCGAGGAAGAAGAAGAAGGGAGAGAGAGGGAGGAGTTTGGGGGGTGCGGTGGAGAGATCTGGCGAACAAAAAAGATCATTTCAGTTTTTTTTTATTTTTTTATTCTAAGTTTGATTGTTCTTATCCAGTATAATACCAAACATAGTATAAATAATACAGTCATTAGTCTGATACTGTATCAAATGCCAGACTAATTTAGTCAGTACTATCCGATAGCTATTTAGCTTATGAAATATTCACTCCCACGTAACTGCAGTCATGGTTTAATAGCCATAGAAAAAATAGTTTATATGCACACACATTACATTGTGATTCATTTATAGGGAGGTTATGTTTCTTGAACTATTATTAATTGGTGACTGAAATTTGATTTGCAATAATATCAATGCAGGTTGATTATATACTAGGAAAAAACCCTCTAGGGATGTCATACATGGTTGGATTTGGGCAAAAGTTTCCTCAGAAAATACATCACCGTGGGTCTGTGATACCTTCGATTGACCAACACCCGCAACACATCGAGTGCCATGGAGGAGACGAGTATTTCAAGAGCAACAGTCCTAACCCTAACTTGCTAACAGGTGCTATTGTGGGAGGACCTGCTGAAAACGATACATTCGAAGATTCTCGATCTAATGTTGCACAATCGGAGCCAACCACATATATCAACGCAGCTTTTGTGGGTGTATTGGCTGCCTTACTTTAAGCCAATATTTTTTTTCCTAATTCCATGACTATTTTGGGGGTTAGGAGTGATTGTTACCCTCCCAACTTCACTGTTAGACCAAAGAACATGAATTACTAGAAATAGTTCTTTATATTTTGTCAAAGATTAATGCAAAAGTTAACGAATAATTTAACAAATATCTTTTGATAAAGTTAACAAATAAGATTAATCCAAACGAGTAAGTTACTCTAGTTTAATTTGAATTATTTTTCTATAATAGAGAAAATCATTTATGAGTGGTCTACTAATCATTATTGAAATTGGAGAGAAATTTGATTGAGGAGGAATTGAATAGGAGAAGAATTAGAATTCATATCCTATTTAAGTTTTTTTTTTTTTTTTTTTTGGTCACAGAGTAGATACTAGTAAATTCTAATTGGAATGTTTATATCAAACGTCAGAACATTAAACAACCATTGTAGCTCATACAAATCCCATACATGGACACCCCTCACACGCATGACAAAAGATGACACCTGATGCGTAGCCCCATTACAGGCACGAGAAATGAACAAAAACTCGGCTGACCTTAATTGTTGCTTTAACTATTGAATGTCCCACAAAAGATCTTCAATGATGACCTCATTTTGTAAGACGCCATTCAATATATCCACCAAGTTTTTCGAATCAAATTCCACTTGCACCACCTTATAACCCTTCTCCACACAAGCCAACAGTGCCTCTCTCATTGCTTCCGCCTCTACCATTAAACTCGACTGGCACAACACATTACCCACCCCTCCTGCAGTTTTAAAAATCCCAACAAAATCCCTTGCTACCCGCCCAAAACCCCCCTTCCCAGTTCGAGAGCACCATGCACCATCACATTGGACTTTAATTTTCCCAAACGGTGGTTTAGACCACCTACTCCCACCCTCCCCTTCTCCCTGCCCCTGTCGACATGCCTTTTGTCATCCCTCCCCCGCAGCCAGTTCAATCTTACTCCAATGTTGGCTCAAAAGTTCCACCGCCTCCCTCTGGTCCACTGCAATCTTATCAAAAACCAACCTATTGCGACATTTTCAAATTTTCCAAAGGCCACATACAATCCACCTTAACAATCTTCCCTGCTCCATAAAATCACTATATTTTGACAAATCCATTTCCAGCAATCCAAAAAAGTCCGCCCCTCCACACTAGCAATATACAACTGGATGGGTGATCCAAACCAAAACACTTGAGCAAATGGGCATAGAAAAAAATAAATGCACCTGGGTTTCTAAAGCATCTTCACAATGTGGACACTTTGTCTCCAACTGAACACCACGGCATTGTACGGCATTGTAAATTTGTAAGCACCTCAAGAATATTTTTACATCCTATTGAAGTTTTTTTTATAGAATAATCAGTTGTGCTTCCTTTTTTCTTTTTTTTTTTTCTTTCTTTTTTTCTTTTTTTATGCGGAGGAGGGCAGATTACAAAAGTGCACAGTTTTGCTTCCTTCTAATACTACTTCTGATATGCTTAAATACTAATCAGTTGTAAAATAAACAAGTTGGTTGTTTGATAGTATGAAAAGCAGTGTAAAATCATTTGGTAAATTGTAATGTAAAAGTGTTGTAGTTGTGTATCATTGGCATATTAGTGGGGTGGTGGAGATGCCGTTAGTTATGGTGGCAGTGACATGGTATGGTGTGCCGTCAATAGTAGGGTATGGTGGTTGGTATGTAGACGTAGCAATGGTGATAGCAGGGTTGATGCCATTGGTGGCTATTACAACAATGGTGGTAGTTATTGAAATGGTGGTGAAAGGTTTGTGGTTGAAGTGACAGTGGTGGAAGTTATGGCATGGGTAACAGTTGGGATATGGTAGTGGTGCCAATAGGGGGTGTGGTGGTTGGCAGTGTAGAAGTAGCACTGGTGGTAAGAGAAAAGGTGACGGTTGTGGTGGTGGTGGCAGTAGTGATGACTTCAATGGCGGCAACAATGATGGTAGTGTTGTAATGTTATGCCCCGATCCCGATATATGTGGAGGATATCGACGCGCAACAATCGACTGTAGGTACTATTCTAAAAATACTCGCCTAGCACTGGCTAAGCCTTGTCTAAGCACTATGCGGCTAGCTACTGCCTTGATTAATCCCTAGGCATTTGAAAATTAAGAAAGGGTGTCTAGACCTGCTTAAGTGTCCGCCTAGCCTGCCTAGGCGGACTGCCCAAACCTCCATAGGTACCTAGGTAGTAACTATCATTTAGACAAAAAATTGATAACTTCCATTTTGCATTTTATTTTTAATAAAATGTAAGAGACTTGATGAGTATTTGGATGAACACCCATTATATGCTTATTCGCCATATTTTTCTAATAATTTATAACTATATGTTATTTTATTTTGCAATTTATGTATCCCAATACAACTATGTATTTTTTTAAGTATAAATAGAAACTTATTTATATATAATAAATCTACGTAAATTGGCCTAGCCCACCTAGGCCCCCGTCTAGCCGCCTCAGTGCTAAGCCCCAACCCACCACCCCACTAGCGCCTAACGCCTAGCGTCTTTTAGAACCTTGACTGTAGAAGGTGTAAGGAAATACAAACTGAAATACTGAACTAAAATTCACAATATTTACAAGGTGGTGCGGTATATATCATAGATATACAACTGCACAAAAAAGCTAATGCCCATAGGCTCCCAAAAGAAAGTCCAAAAGAAAATACAAGGAAGATATAATGGTAACCTAACCACTCCAACTCTCTAACCTCTGAATGCTACCCCAAAAGCTCCTCTTATCTACTAAGCTCTGTCACTTGCACAACCACCCCTATACCATGGGAATGGTGCACCGGGCAGATCAACAACCCGGATAAGCTACGAAGCTTGTGTGAGTGACAATAATAACAAACATAAAACCAACCCATCAATCACAATGTATAAACATCAAATATAAATTCATTCTTTATAAAATCATAATCAAACCACTAAAAATCCTGAAGGAGTCACGCAAACATCCATCTGTCTTTCTAATCAAACCATGAAGGTTATCAAAATCTATGTTTCATAAATGCATTGAAAATTAGGGATAGAGGGACACAGTTCGGCCGAAGCTTACATCTCATAAGATTCCACAATCAAGACCAATTTGAAGGAATCAACAAACCAATGAAGACAAGGGATCAAATTCTAACCACTCAACGAAATCCAACAAGGTTCTGGACATCATCGGAACCAAATGCAAAAAGGGATTCCAGACAACTCAATGGAATCCGAACAGGATACGATTCAGAACCACTCAACTGAATCCGAAGTATGAAGGATTCCGAACCAATCAACAAAATCCAGACAAAGCAAGTGGATGGATTTCGGACCACTCAACGGAATCCCAGCAGAACTAGGTTCCGGACCACTCAACGAAACCGAGTAGAATCCAGAAAATATAGTTTACAATGACTCAACGAAACAAGACACGAAAAAAGTTTGAAGTAACAACTCCGCATGACATTGGATTAACGGTCCTCTACTAGTCCTCACATTTCTCAAACATTTCAAATATGCAAATCAAATTATATGTCACAAATAGATCGAATATGCAAGTAAAAACACAATTTCATAAAAGTAGATCGATGGCTAAATATAAAAGCAATATTTAGTACAAAACACATTTATAAAATCAAGCCATATCCCTCAAGTATATCAGCATAGGGATTTTTGGGGTAATCACTGATACCACATATATTAAAGTCATTCACATGTAGTCCACGCTATGACTCCCTAGCACAAAGATCGATGCGTCGTCGTACGATCGTTGCCCAAAACAAATCACAAGTTTCGTCTCAGAACTTTAATGATAAAATACGTAACTATATGTTGTACCTGTCCTCTAGGACAATCTAGATGGATTCAGAACACGTTGACCTAAAGTCAACCGTCGGTCAAGGGTCAGCGGTAGGAACAACAACCTTATGTAACTTGATCCAGAAGATCCGTTCATCGGACTTCAGATCCATAATCTCCTAAAGTCCTCATTATGCTCCTAGAACAACATATTAAAATTTCGTTACAATCTGATGATCGAATCTTCGCTAATCGCAAAATTAAGAGGCGGTCCACCATAAAACTAGGTTAAAACGGTGAAAATTTCACTGAACTAATGCCAAAAAAGGATTAAGGCATTAACATTAGCTAAGAAAGACATTTTAGGTTTTCGGCCACGGGCCGATGTCGGCATTCCACGTGCTGGCCCAAGTCCGGCAAAATATTCTATTAAAAGTAATGGAATATTCAAGGATATATATCTTAATGCCGTTAGGAAATATTTCAGAGGCTAACGGAATATTCCCTCTCCTCCTTCCTCTTTCCAGTCGCCAACATTGGCCATTGTCCAAACTCACCAGAAACTGGAAAATTAGCCAGTTTGTGCAAAAAATTTAAATGCCTGTTTGGAGTCCAAAGTATAGCTTGAAATTGTCTAAAAGAATTTTCACCAGGACCTAAGCTAGTTTTCTGATCAGCCCACCTACCACCTTTCATAGAGGCAACATCGTGACCCAATGAGGACTTTATGGTGGACCAAAGGGTTAGGATTGACACCTACCACCTTTCAAGAGCCTCCTTCCCAAGGATTGACACCATTATCCTAACCCTTTGGTGGAATAATACTGTCCCCCATATGGAGGACCAAAATCTGAAATTTTGCTATCTTATTGTTTACCCTATGTTGCCCTTCCTTGCTTCCGCACATGAGTAACATATTCACGATCCACCTCCTTAACGAGTGCAGGATCAATATTGAGGTTCCAATCTATTGTTTCAGTATAAATACTTGGATCAGGCAGTGAGGCGCGATTGGCAGCTCATGCATTCTCTGGAAATCTAATGAAAAATGTTGTTTCTGATATTTTACATGGTGAAAGGAAGAGATTACCTAATTTACAAGTATTAGAATTCGACATAGGCCAGAATAACAAAAGAAGCATTCATTCAGTCATTTAAGAAATTCACTTTGATGACCCGATTACAAAAGACCAAAAAAAGATAGCCATACGTGGAGTCCCACATATGAAAGTACCAAAATACAAGTCTATTTTATGTAATGACTAATCCAAAACAAAATAACAGCACGATCATGTCTTCTTCTGCGATGAATTCTGATTTTTGTTGACAAAGATCTTACCAGGAGATTTCCATGGTGCAAAAGTTTGTTTAGAAGTGGTTGGTGGATTCTTGAGGAGGCCATCCAGTCGTAGGATTCGAGCTTCCAAATCTACTTGGAGGAATCTCCACTCTAGGAATTGTGGTAAATGTGGCACCTCTTGCCCCTCCAGTAATGGTTAGAGGATGAGAAGACAATCCAGTCAAAGGATTTGAACTTCAAGTCTACCTCGAGGCATCTCCACTCTAGGAATTGTGGTAAATGTGGCACCCCTTACCCCTATAGTAATGGTTGGTTGACTGGTATCTTGAACCTGTTACAGTAACATCATGAAATGAGATTAGTCACTTATCAATTGTGAAAAATACAGATTCTAAGTAAATAAGAACTCACCTTTGTAGCGTCGTGGGGATCACAATACAACCCTTGCTTGGGGTTGTTTCTCCTTGCTATGAGTTTGGACTTTTTAGGTGTTAGACCTCCATCAATTGCATGTACAACATCTCTAACATCAGCCTAAACAACAGTTGTAAGTTGATTCATTACTTGGTCTTCATTTCAGCAGTTATACTTCTACCACTCCTTTGAGTAGATGAACCACTACTTGGTTTTTTTTTTCTTGCTGCCAATTTCTGGTCTAGGATATGCCCTTCTCTTGTCAATATATACACCTTGTGGAGCTTCTCTAGGCCCATTATTACGTACAAAACTTATGGTTATGCCCCAACCCCGGCACTTGTGGCATTGTAGTCTTTCCCTTCCTACTCACAACCTGCTTAGGATCACTATTATTATCATTTTTTTTTTTTCTCCATTTCAGGTCCTTTTTTCCTTGCTTTTTTTTGGTCTACCAGGTTGTTTTTTCACTAATGGGGGCAAATGAGGGTCCATGTTGCACTTAGGTCACATGTTACATCCTTTCTATAGCAGCATCATTCTCACTGTCATATAGCTCATAATCAGAATCATCACTATCCGTTCCATGCTCGTAATGAAAACCATTGGTGCACTTCCCACTCTTGCACAAAAGTTTAATATAGACCATGACCTTCCTCACCAGAAATTATATTATCATTCACCAACCCACTCCTCATTGTTCGCTTCATCATGTTGTGGATAGGTTGCTTGAGAGAATAATTCTACTGGTACTTGAGAGAACGCAGCATCCGGTATCTCATCAAATACATTGAAATAATTTGATGTTTGATCTTGAGGGGATTCTGGAGCTATATGTGGCGTATTAACATCATGCCCTACATAAATAGTCATCTCCCTTGATCCAGGAATAAGCTTCACCATGTTCATCATATCACTGTCAGAAACTAGCGGATGCAAACCCCATGTTGGGGCTCCTCTCCGGGTTTAGTGTAATGGTATTTCTTCGCATTCGTATATCTAACCTCTTCCATCATGTGCTTCAGTTCAATCATTGACAACAAATCAAGATCCACATTGTCAAAATAACTGTCTTAACACTGAAATATGTATGCTTGGGCAATATCATCAATTTCCTCCATATACAAAATTCAGAGTTAACCTATCAATATCTGTAATTAAAATAAAGTTGAATACTTTAATCAATCAAATGATAGTACGTTGCATAGTTTAATCAATCAAATGACAATTTCAATGGTAACCAACAAGAAATGGCATGTGGAACCCAAAAAACAATAAGATTCGTTCCACTGTTAACAACTAATTTGGCTTATTGCTTTCTACTTTGCTCTGTTTGTTGCTTTTTTATTGCCTTCTTCCTATTCAAAACCCTACACATAAACTCCTACATATAACCACTAAGGAGGAGACCGATTGAAAAGAAAGCAAAAAAAAAAACACTTTCAAGCATAAAATCGCACCTGGTGGATACGATTACAAATGAACCATTTTCAAAATACAAACATCACCTAAAGTTATCAAGATTGTTGTCACGCCCGACCCGCAAATAAGGACTATTCACGAGTTAGGTGTGAGCCATATCTTAGTTATAGCAATAAACTAGAAATTTGTACCCGACCAATGCTGCGGGATTGAAAATCATATGAAATATTTTGCTAAACCTTATCATGAACGGAACAAATTTAGTACCAAAAGAAAAAGTAAAAATCTATTTTTTCATAGTGCAAAGAAGAGATAATTGTTTATTCAAAAAGTTGGACCAATGATAAAATTACAAATGCAATATTAAGAGTATATCAGTCAAACAAAGCTTGCTACATGCTAAACAATGTTGAAAAACATCATTAGCTTTTTCAAGTGTTATATGCCATGAATGTAATTGGATACCAGAATTGTTCCTAGCTTGAGGTGTTTCCAAGGGAAAATTGACCTTTTGTTGTACTCTCTTGGAAAGATTGTAAATACAACTGCAAAAGATAATAAAGACAGTTAGCCAATGATTCAAAAAAAAATATGCATAAAAAGGTTCAACATTAAGTTTTGGGAGAGAGAGTGGAGAGAGAGAGAGGTGAAGTCACCTTATAACCGGAGATCAAATGTATTTTTTTCCTATTATTGAGGTGGTAATTCGACTTGTGAAATTCTAAAATCAAACATTTAAATAAAGTTTAATCAAAATTTAGTACGAAATGTTAATTAGAAATGTGTTACAATGGAAGTAAAAAAGAGTGAAACTTGCCTAATGTGATGTGCACAATTTTACCATTTGTTTGTGAAAAATATACCGCTGTGACATGCCAAATGTTGGTCTTGCCTTCTTGGAAGTAATATTAGTTGTTGATTGCCAGGTAGCATAAATCTGTACAATATTTTATAAATTATGAGAAAAATTATGTCAAAGTTGTGTGCTAAAAATATAATTTATACTTCTACATTGATGCAAGTTATGATTTTAATTTGTATATACCTTGTTGGAGTAATTTTGTGTATGAGTTTCTTATATTCATCATCCATGTTATGTGAAAAGCTGATTCCAAGTTCTGCAGAAAATCACAAAGAAATGAAATATAAAATTGGAGCGAAGATTCAATTATGCAAATTCACACTTCTAAACACATAATATTCAAATAAAGAAAATTTTTGAATAGAAAGGCACTAACATTTCGACACCCATTGTTTGGATGCAATGAAATTCTCATAAATTCGTGGCAAACCCTCGATGTCATACTCCTAAAAGATGAAAAACATATAATTTTAAACAGAAAAAAAGGTACAAAAAATACCTCAACAAATCACAGCATTTTCTCTTCCCTTTATCCTCATACTCTTTACCCACGTTCATGCTATGCTCAAACACAACCCAAATTAATCAAAGGAAATATGCACAACCCAAGAGAAATTAATTAATTCAAATAATTATTCAATTCCTCACAACCCAAATTAGTTCAAATGAAATCTGCACAACCCAAAGTAAGAGATCATACCAAATATGCACAATCCAAATGAAGAGATCAAACTCTAATTCTCTCAAAAAGCCATTATTCATAACGCCACCTTTCTTTATGGCACCCTATCCATTCTGTCAGTAACCGATACAGAAACAAATAAGTCCATAAAACAGAAATATACCCAAGAAGTATATGTACACAACACAAATCAAACCAATCAGCGATCTTTATTTAAATAGACCAAAATGAGTAATAATTCATTGACCCCTCACTTCACCATTCTAAGCTTTTCCATATCTCTGTGTGTATATATGAGGGTAGACATTCAACCCTCACTTCTTTCTTTGAGAGTTCTGCATACGAATTGGAGGAAACCAAGGAATTCGAAGCTTTTCCATACCTCGGCTTATATTTTGAGGGAATTTAATGTGTTCCTTGAAATTGGTAAAAGTGATTGTGGAGGAATAGGGGAAGAGTCCACTATCTCTCAAGCTCTTCCCTTCGAACTGTTGTAAAAGAAACTCTCACATCCACCATTCCCCCTATTCCAATTCAAAAAAAATTATATTAAAAATTTTAAGAAAAAACTCAACAGAAAATCACTAAATGGTTCAATAAAAAGGTGGAAACTTTACCTGAGGAACTGAAAGCCAAGCTGTGATGAGAGCAAGGCAGATGGTGCTGCAAATGCTATGGAGGGACAAAATCAGGACTGATAGGATTGAATAAATCAGTCGGAAAACTCAGGATGTGATCAACCTGTTCGTTGCCAAGTTGCATCCACACAAAAACCAAACAAATTAATCCCAACATCCCAATAACAAAAATCATACCAAAAAATTGCCAATTAGATTCGATAGCTTACCACAATGTCTTGTGACGAACTCCGATCACTGTCATCGATCTTCATATGCTACCAAAGCCCATACGGGACTAGAGAACCAAAACCCACCAAAGAAATCTCAGGAATAGGCTAGAACTCCTAAGAAAATTCAAAATTTTGGGCAAAGATGGCGTTTTTTTCGATTTTGTTGGAGGGCTTGAGGGTTTTGGGATTTGTTGGTTTCAGGTTGCGATTAAGGAAAGCAAATGGAAAAGTTATTGGAACATTTGAGAGAGCTCGAGAGATCTCGGAGAGAACATATGCTTGTACCATTACCAACACTTCCTTCCCCTCTCAGATGGCTAACACGTGTACATCCAACCTCATTTCCTCCCACGATAACAAACACGTGTACAATGGGGGCAATACGTGATTTCACTGTATAACAAAGGAAAAAGGCTAAGAATTAAGCAGCAAATGAGGGGTAATTTCGTCAAATCACTGTTAATAAACAGTGACTTCAAATCGAGTTTTAGTGTATGTAATTTTATAACCAAGGCATGGTGGGAAAAATTAACATAATATTATTTTAACTGAAACACAATACATCATTTAACAAACTTTCACATAATAAATCCTCAAGTTTACTACATAAAATTTATTAAATACGTAGCATAATAAAATTACTACACAAATTAATTCACAACAAAAAGTACCAACTAAATAATAGTTAGAATGTAACAATTCTTTCAAATGCATAAAACATATGCAAGTGAGATGGAAGAATGTACTCACTTCCTTCTAATCTCGCTAGCATGTACCTAAGGCACTCAAGCCTGCATGTCTCGTACCATATTATACCACTTGGCTCTAAATATCTTAGGATATGAGTAGCACTCGTTCATCTATTAATCTAAATTTTTATAATTCACTTCTCAGTTTCCACTTTATTATATAGACACTTCCCCTCGACACCTGACATATATAAGGTTCATTATTATATATTCAAGGCATTCTTCAACCCTTGCATATCATCACAACTCCACACTTTAGACAACTCAATACAGCTCAACTTTTTGTCTTGCATTGCAAGCTTATGTATATTTAAGGCAACATATCAATGTCAATATCTCATGATCTATAATAACCATACAATTTGCAACATAAATTGAAAATAGTTAGTAATCAAAAATAATATAGACTATCAATGACAAAGTATTGATAGCTCTCTAGCCAAAAACAACATAAATGAGAAAGTATCACTTTACCATTGTCTGCTTTTGATGATCATCCTTCACATAACAATTTCATCATTTTAATTTTAACTCTTTCTTATATTTTCCTTTTCATTAATTCGTGTTCTTATAAAATTTCTTTATTCATACCAACTCTCTCCAAACCTTCCAAAACTCTTTTATTTCTATATAACCCGTGACCCCTCTCTCTTTCTTTCTTTCTTTCTTTTGAAATCTTTTCCTTTTTCGCTCCCATGTTTGTTCCTCAATTCTTTTCTTTCTTTTGTTACTCACAATTCTCTCTCAATTGTGTTGCTCCCACTCTTTTCTTTTTCTTCTTCTTCTCACGCTTCCACTCCCTTTGAATCACAAGTACACCGCCTCTTTCACCAACAGAGATTGTTCCGTCAAAGCTTCGCCATGATTGAGACATAAGGCGGGAACATAGTACATTAGGTTGGTTGCTACTTGGTGGTGGCGCAGCAACACATCGAACGTCTTGTCGGCGATGAGGTGATGTAGAACCATGGAGATGGCTGAGATATTTGACAAAACGGAGTGTAGAAGTCGGTGCTAAAGGGTGTCAAGGTTTCCATTGGGAAGTATGGTGCGTATGCTTAGCATCTCCGTTTATTTTTTTTGGGTATTGAGATTTGATATTTGGTGCTCATTCTCTCTAGCTACACTACTACAATTAACACTTATCACGACGAAAAAGTATTGGTTGCGTAAAGCAATTTCCGGTCACACAAAAGATGGCTGAAAATTGTCTGAATCACGCCTAGAAGTCTTGGCCCAAAACCTTGTTCTTCAAACTCATGTTTCGGGTTCGTTTTCAATGAAATAAAAATCACAACGGAGTTTATGGTGGTGAGGACATGCATATAATGGTGGTTTTGGTGTTCAACAAGCCAAAATTTTGGTGGTGGTGGGGGTTTGTTTCACAGGAAGAAAGGGAGAGCCGAGAGAGAGTGAGAGAACGAGAGAGAACTCTCTAGAGAAAGAGAGAACGAGAGAGAAAAGGGAGGAGAGAGAGAGAGAGAGTTCAAGAATTTTTGGGTGCCCATGTGGCACTCACCCAATGGTTAGACAAAAATATTATATGTCCAATTAATTATCAATTTACCAAAATATCCTCGACGTTCAAAACCTCATAAAATCTTCGTTATAATTCCGAATCACATTATGTTTGTGCCCACGCGTTCATAGTGACGAATACTATGAGGATACGCCAAGAAAAAAGATCTTACATGACACAGCACGGTGGTCAAATAAAGTCAACGTATTTGCCTTGAAATGCATTTTCGTAAATTCACTTATTAAAATTATAAAAACCGTAAAATTGGGAACGGACTGTTACATCTAACCCCTAATTTAAAATTTCTCTTTAAAAAAAAAACCCAATTTAACATGGCAAATTAAGTGAATTGAAAAAAAAAATTAAGAGGAAATTACCTCTTGGAGATGAAGGAGCGACAAATCGATGGAGCGACAGAGAGAGGGGTGAAGAGCCGAGGTGAGCGATAGAGAGAGGGACTGAGAGGGTGAGAGAGGGTGTCGAAGAAGAGGAACTGAAGGTGAGAGAGAGTGAGACACGATGGCAATGGCGTTGGAGCTCGTCAGGAAAAAGATGAAAGGGTGAGAAGTGTTTATCGAGAAAAAGAGGAAGAAGAGAGAAATAAGGGGAGGAAAGGCGATGGGAAATAAATAGATTGATTCTTGCATAACGAAGGGTTCATCGTGCAAGGTTTAAAACTTTGTCGCGTGGTTTTTTTAAATTTCAGGAAAAAAAAATCAACGCCAGAATCTCATCCGCTCCTTATTCCCATTCGTTCCAAATCAAGATGAGCTTTGATCTTGTCCTTTATCTTGCCCTTGATATCTAGAATTATGCCGACCAATGTGTCGAATACATTTTTCTCAACATGCATAACGTTGAGGTTATGTCTCAATTTTAGTTTCGACCAATACAGAAGCTTAAAAAACATAGACTTGTGCGTCCAGTTCATATGTGTAGAAGGTCTGGTCCTACTTACAATTTTCCCAAACAGAGCAAAATCCAAATTGTTAAGCTGTTCCAAAATCTGATCATCAGACCATTCTCTGGGTCTTAAGCGAGGCTTTGTTTTCCCATCAAACTCTTTATCCTTTTCACGCCACTTGTGGTCCCATAGCAACCATCTTTGATGACCAAGGTGACAAACTTTTTCGGCATGCCATATAACCCTTAATGCTCTTCCCGGAAACCATTGCATAGGCTGGAAAATCGTTCACAATCCACATCACTGCTACCCGCAAAGCGAACATCTTACCAGTACACTTATCATATGTGCGTACACTATTTTTCCATAAATCCTTTAGCTTATCAACCAACGCCCTTAAATAAACATCAATTGACCTACAAGGATCCTCAGTTATCAATAAAGTTATCACATGTATTTTTTTTTCATGCATTTCCAATGCGGCAATTATACGGAAATATGAAATTGTTGTGGTGTTGGTTTAAGATCCCAAATGTATTGAATCCGTTAGTGGGAAGTCCCACTCTAACGTTTTGAGGATAAGAAGCAAAATCGGGGAACTTTCGATCGAACTCTTTCCATGCCTCTACATCTATAGGATGCCTCATCACATCGTCATTTACTAGTTTTTCCTCATGCCATCTCATGTCGGAGGGAGATAACGCATGACTTTTTGTGGAATCTTTGTCATTCTATTATGAGATGTCATTTTGAACCTCAACTCATTGCATATAGGGAATTTATCCAAAGCTTTATTCTCCTTATAAAACAATAAAAAATTGTTTTTGTAAGCATGAATTTTTTTTCATAACCCAATCCAACCATTCAACACCTTTTGAACGTTTCTATGGTCTTTCGGCAAACAATTGTCTTTTGGTAGCATTCTCTTGAAAACCCCAAAAAGTAATCAAAACACTAATTCGACATATGATACTTTATTTTGCCATCATCAGTTCCACAATAGCCATGAGAACCGAAAAGCCCTACCAAGTATAACTCTTGGTTGGCATTTTTTAATAGTTTTTCATATTGTTCAAATTCTGCACTATCCATTGGTGTAGGCACGTTATCTTCCTCTTCCTAATTGGTGTTTGTCAACACAAATGGAAAACCATCATTTAAATTTTCCATGACTTGTTCATTAGGATTCACATTAGGTTCAACATTGCCCACTCTTGTGACGTTTGAAGACGAAGCATTGTCTAATTGTTCCCCGTGATGATTTTATAGGTCTCTACCATTCCATTCCTTACTAAATGAAATCGAACATTTTCAATTGTGTCCCTTAATGTATTTTTACACCTCTTACAAGGACATCGAATTCTAGTTGTACTCGGATTATGTGTACGTGCAAAGTCAATAAAATCATCAATTCTATCCTAGTATTCGTCGATGCATCTGTTCAGGTTCTGCATCCACGTTCTATCCATAATTTTTGCAACCACAATAATAGTACAACAATTACAACAACTTCAACATGATCTTGTTACCTTATGCCTCTGGTAAAGGCCCCATCCCATTCGGGAATACAAAGTTATGCCACGTAATTTACGGCTACATCAGATTAGATTTCAACATGAAGAAATTTTGGCAGCATCTCTCTACAGTTCTTCAAGTGCATGATGTGGATATGGAATACCTAGTGTTGGAAGTATGCCCACAAAGCCACTCATTTGATGTAATAGCTTTTGGAATACCTATTGTGTTAAACTATTATATGTTTAATGAAGGGCAAATCGTATTGTTAATCACTATTTATTGTATTCTGCGTTTAAGCAATAAGGGAATCCAAGAAATGTATTTAATCTAAGACATGTATTTAGTGTTGGACACTAAGACAAACACATAGGTGCTCGACAAGGTAATCGAGTACAATGTAAGAACTCATAAGTTGCAATATGCAAAGTAGTCCTTTGACCTGAGGCATCATAGATATCTAATGGTTAGGTCCTTGACATTTGATCTTGTCAAAGGCATTTCATCGAGAGTGTCCACGACATTGTTGGGGTCAAGCTATCTAGTCATGTAGGAATATGAATGCACAACAAGGGATCTCTAACCTTCCATGGTGAAGGGAGAATACTCTGAGATATGATTTCAGGAGTCTTTGGCCAAACCATAAGAATATGACTTAGGAAGTTTGTTCCAAATCATATTCAATTGAATCATATAGAGAAGTATCACATTGGATAGTAGACATGAAACAAACTATCACTCAAACAATGTGACTAAGAGTATTGTATTAGAGAAATACTGTATTGCATTGTAATTGTAACTAGATAAGTTCTCCAACCACTTCTACTTAGCTTGGGTAGCCATGACATACTACTAGGTGTCGCTCATGGTTTGTGGAACCCCTGAAAATTAGCAAACACTAATCTTCATCAAAGGGAGAATTGAAATGTAGTTTCAATTCAAAATCGATCGTTAAGAGTAATAATTGCCCACTGCCTCACTAATTGGAACCTAATGGATCATACACCGAGTAAGAATGAAAGTGAAGAAATATAAATGAGATGGATAAGCAATTAAATAGTTTAATTGAGAATGGTTAAGATTAATTAATTATACGAAAGGTTCACATTGGGCTTTTAAGTTAGTTTCAGGTTTCGGGGCCCAAAAGGATTTTTGGTCCACAAGGCCCATTGAGTTTAGGTTGTGTGACAACTAAAACTAAATGGAAATTAACCCAAAAACAAAGTCAAAACCGCCCAAGGGTGAGTGGTAGCAAACTTGGGTTAATTGCAAGTTTACCACTCACATGTGAGGTGGTATAAAGGCAACTTTATAACCATTCTCTTACTAGGGTTTTGTTGAGGCAAAGAAGATAAACCTATTCTCTCTTTTTCTCTATAGAGGCCGGCCACTTAGGGAGTATTTTACTAGCATCAAAATCTCTCTACGTCATCCATCTTCTCTTCACACTACATCTTTGGTGTGGAGACTTAGAGGTACCAAACCTTTGGTACTTTTGGAGTTCCTTTCCTCACATCCTTAAGGAGCAAAGGAGATTCAAAAGGAAGAAAAATCACAAGGAAGATTCAAGGAGCTAGGAGGTGACTTGAAGGCCCTCCACTTGGGTGAATCCCTTGTGTAAACAAGGATGAGCTTCAACAGTAATGAATCTCAAAATCCTTTCTTCTCTTTAATGTTGTTAAAGAGTCTTGTATTTCACCATTCACTAGGTTTTGAAAAGCATGGGTTTTAGAATTGTTTTTGAATGCATGCCTACATTAAAGTGTTAATAATTTGCTTATGTGTTCAAATGTTCTCACATGTTCTTAGCTAGGATAAAAATTTTCCTTTACCTATGTGGCACCCAAAGAACGTAAGAGATGATACCGAAATCCCCATGACCGAAACCTAATCCTTGAACCGTAAACTACACACCATAATTGCATATTCCCAAACTGTCGAAATAATGGGACAATTCAAGAATCAATTGGACCGCAGTCATGCTTTCGTGTCAATGTGCGAAATCCAACTAATCCTTAAACGAGAAACTAAGTTTTACTAAAAAAAAACACGTACAAAGTTAATTACAATTAACCCTGTACATCACAACACATATTTGTATGTCACGTACAAATTTGTACATATACAATTCAACATTATACATAATTATAATTATAATTTAACAAAATATATATTTAAATAATTTAACAACATAATTTAAAATTAATTTAATTAATTTATATTTTTTTAAATAAAACAAAGAAAATACCTTCAAAATCGTTCTCCACCGATCGCTAATCACACACAATAGCCCTATAGATAACGAATTTCATGGCGTTAGTATGAATTGACATTGATACTTTTAAATACAAAATAAAAAATTACTTAACAAACACACCGGGATAGCTGGATCAACCTAGAGAGGATAGAGATTGAGATGAGGATAGAGATTGAGTTGGAAGGAGTATTAAAGGATGAAATTGAGAGACAACGGGAGCGACAAATGCTTGGATTGAAGAAAAACAAAGGTGGATGAGGTGTAGAGGCGGATTTTGCAGTTTCTGCTTCTGTAGCTGAAGTCACATTATAAAGATAACTTTCGGATAAATCATTTTGTGCCACGAATGTAGTGTTTGTCGGGCAAGTTTTCTTATTTTAAATAATTTGTGTGACAACTCGTCCCAGAAATTTTAAAAACGTACGCGTGAAAAGACGATTTTGCCCCTAGCGAGATTTTTTGTTGTGTGGTTGTTCTTTCGGTTGGTGTGGCTCGTTGTGGACCACACACACACTCCCATAATATCCCTCACCCTTTCCCCCTATCCCTGCACTTGTCCCGAGTTCCCTTTCCCTTCCCATTTTCCATACAACGTACGGACACACACACAAACCCACCAAACCTTCACAGATCGAAGAAACAAAATACATATCCATGCTCATGAGGCTCGTAGGAGTCTAACCATACCCATTTCAGGTAGGGTTACCTTCGTTTTCACGTCGAACTCATGATGTCCGATTTTTGATACTGTTCATGCACACGTGATTTCTCATGTTTTAGGGAATTTCAAGCTTGTAGGAGGCTCGGGGTGGTTCGTTTGAAGGTTTTAGACGTCGGGATCGTGAGTTTCGAGGTTGGCCGGAGTTGGGGGTATTTCTAGGCGAGATTTCATGGATTTTAGCTCGTGAAAGTGGTATAATCTTGTTCCTCTCGTTGTAAGCTTCATTTTGGTACCAATTTTGTGAAATTTGGTTGAAAAACAAAGAAGATATCACGATTTGAATTTTTCGATTTTCCGGCGCCGGAGTCTCGCCGGAGAAGACGACGGAATATTCCGTCAGTTTGGACGGAATATTCCTAACGCCGTTAACGGAAACCGTTAAAGATAACGAAATATTCCTGACGGCGTCAACTGACGCCATCAGCGTGCCAGGCACGTGCCTGCGTGTGGCCGGCGCGTGGGGGCGCGTGCGGCGGTGAAAATTTTTTCTAAAAATATGGGGATGTTCCTGAGGTTGAGTAGATCACGTTGGTGTATTCATACACCCCATTTGAGCAATGTATGAGAAGTTATTTCTAAAGGTTGGTTATGTGCTTTAAAATTAACGTTTTTATAATTGTTTCGCATATAGGTGAGACGTATCCCGAGGACGAGCGTGGTCACTCGAGGCAGGGGGGTTACGACCCTTCCACTTACCAGTGGGTGGGCTTTTGGTTTTCCGTATATACCTATATACTTATACGTTTCCTAGAAAATGAATTAAAATGTTTTTACATTATTATGCCATGCATTATATTGCCGTTTGTTATACATTGTTAGATGCATTTATACATATGTATATTGGTGCTGTGGACGCATAGGTGAGTGCCAGGTGAGTATAATTTATATTTACGTTCAGTAGTGATTTTAGAGACTTAGAGAGCTCGTAACCTGCACCCCGGTGTTAGTGCTCCCGCCCAGAGTAGGGCACAATCCTTCACGTGATGTTCACCTCCCACACCACACGCTCATCTTGGATCCAAGTTAGGTGCACAGGCTTGTCGTACAGACCACTTTAGGTGGTTCCAACTCGTAGGTGACCCACGATTATTCGCCCAGCCTTCACATGATCGTAGCACTAGAGCGTACTTATATTACAACCAGGCCTGTCGTACAGACCACTTTAGGTGGTTCCGACTCGTGTGCAGGTATAGTTAGTGAGATGGAGATTCGAGCTCTAGATTCAGCCGTACAGGTCACGTTAGGTGACTCCGGCTAATAATTACATGGTATTGATTTGATGTTTCTTGAGCACTGGCATATTACTTCGATACATATCGCATGGCACGTTTTTCAAGCATGACTTATATATATATATATATACTATTTTCTGGGAAGTGTACAGGTTTTACGGCGAAGGGTTAGAACTTATTTATTTAATTGGTTTTCGAAAGCTTTGTTTTTGCCCACTCACGCTTTTGTTTTGCGCCCCTCCAGGTTCTAGTTGGCTAGCACATTTGGTGGCTTCCCTGAGGACTTTCCCGGCATATCTGACAGACCACCACCAGTGTAGGACCGCCTTCGGGTGTGCGTTTGTTGTCGTTTTTCCCTTTTGGACTGCATTAGGCTTTATGCTCTGAACTTAGGGTTCACACTTACGCTTGCACTTGATTTTTTATTACGCTGTGGAAAGCTAGTTTTATTTATTCGTACCATTTATATTATTATTTTATTAGCTTCCGCACTGTGCACATGGTTACGTCACTTCCACGTGACGCCCAGCATGCCCTGATCTCGATCGGGGTGTGTCAGTTTGGTATCAGAGCCTAGGTTTGGCAGTCCTATACTTTTGTGAGTATTCTAATGGTTTTGGTGTCTTCTGTCAGAATTATGCCGCCTCGTCGGGAACCACGTCGCTCTGCTGAGCCTAGTTTCCCCGATATTGCTCAGCTGGGGGAAGCTATTACTATAGCTATTCATTCGGCGATTCGCCTTCCCCAGAGGACTCCTCTGGAGACTATGTATAATTTGAAGTTGGATAAATTTGAAGGCAACGAGGGTCATGAGGGTGCAAAGCGGTGGCTAGAGCATATTGAGAAGACTTTTCGTGTTTTGAATAGTCAGAGGAATCTCCCTGTTGAGAAGTGGGTAGAGACGACCTCGTGGTTTTTGGGCAAGGATTCTACATCCTGGTGGGAATAGGAACTTCGTCGTTTGACTCCAGCTGAGAAGACTGATTGGGATGTTTTCAGTGAGTTGTTCAAGAGAAGGTTTGTGCCTCCTGAGTATATTGACCGTAAGAAGCAGGAATTTACTGAGTTGAGACAGGGGAAGCTGACAGCGAATGAGTATTACCGGAGGTTCACTGATTTGTCTCACTATCATCCTGAGGTTGCTGGTAATCCGGCGGAGATGCTTCGCCGTTTCGGTTTAGGCACTAGGAAGAAGTGGCGTTCGATGGCGACCACTACCCATTGTGATACCTACCAGGATTTTTATGAGATTTTGCTGAGAATTGAGGATTCAGAAAATATGCCGAGCGAGAGTGATGAGGAGGAAAAAGATGGTAATCAGAAGAAAGATGATAAGGGTAAAGGTCAGGTGTCGCTCGGGCCTCGTCGGACTCAAAACTTCAAGAGGGGTGGTACTAGTTCTAGCTCTTCTAGCGGTGGTTTCAGCGCCACTGGTCAGGGACGTGGAGGTAGGTTTGCTGGTGGCGCTAGAGGCCAGAGACAGGGTGATGGTGGTAGAGGTAGGGCCCCACTTTGCCGCAGGTGTAATAATCAGCACTTTGGTGAGTGTAGGCGTGGCAGCAGTGGTTGTTTTACTTGTGGGCAGATGGGACATCGGGCTGCGAATTGTCCCCAGAGTCAGCAGCAGAAGCCGCAGCAGACTTTCTTGCCGCCACCTGCACCGATCCAGCAGATTCTTGGCCCTGGTAGTTATGGGCAGACGGGTCGAGGTGGTGTCTTCTACTATCAGGGTGATGTTGTTCCTTATGCCCCGGGACAGTATCAATATCCCCAGGACCTATATTCTCAGGGTGGTTATCCTCCGTATTCTGGTGGCTATATGCCGTATCCTCCCGTTCCAGCGAGCGATTCTCAGTGGTTTCAGGGAGGACAAATTCAGCAGGGAGAGATTGCTTCGAGTAGTGCGGGGTCTTCGAGGCAATCTGGTCAGCCCAGTCAGGGGCGTGGTACTCAAAGTCGTGGTGGTCAGACGAGCAGAGGTCGAGGTGGACGACAGCAGATCCAGGGGCGTATTCACAACATTTCTCTGCAGGATGCTGAGAACAATCCAGGTTTGATCATGGGTACGTTAAATATCCTTGGTTATTTTGCTAGAGTATTAATTAATTGTGGTGCTACACATTCTGTGATTTCTCATACATTTGCTCAAGTGACGCAACCTCGCCCCACACCTCTAGGGTATGATTTAGAGTTGGCTATGCCTAGAGGGGAGAGATGTATCGTAGATCGTGTGTACCCAGGGTGTCCAGTGATAGTGGAGGATGTGGTTATGTCAGCTGATCTTATCCCGTTAGATATTGTTGACTTTGATGTGATTCTGGGCACAGATTGGTTGCATTTCTATCGTGCCAATATTGACCGTTACGGGAAAATAGTTACGTTCCATCGTCCTGGACTACCTGTGGTTACTTTCGTGGGTGAGCAGAGTGGGGTGAGACACGGCGTTGTCTCTGCTGTGCGAGCGAAAAGGTTGTTATCTAAAGGTTGTCGGGGTATTTAGCTCACGTAGTGTTGGATGAGGCTACTCCTAGTAGAGTAGAGGATGTGAGGGTAGTCAGACACTTTCCTGATGTTTTTCCTGAAGATTTACCTGGCTTGCCGCCAGATCGAGACATGGAGTTCACCATTGAGTTGCTTCCAGGTACTAATCCTATTTCCTTGACTCCTTATCGTATGGCTCCCGCTGAGTTAAGGGAATTGAAAGTTCAGTTGCAGGAATTAGTGGATAAGGGTTTTATTCAGCCTAGTACTTCACCTTGGGGAGCTCCAGTATTGTTTGTGAGGAAGAAAGACGGAACCTTGAGGCTATGTATTGATTATCGGCAATTGAATCGGGTGACGATTAAAAACCGTTATCCGTTGCCGCGTATTGATGATTTGTTTGATCAGCTTCGAGGTGCTTGCGTATTCTCCAAGATTGACTTGAGGTCGGGTTATTATCAGCTGAAGATTAGTAGGGATGATGTTCCTAAGACGGCGTTCAGGACTCGTTATGGTCATTACGAGTTCCTGGTTATGCCATTTGGGTTGACGAATGCACTAACTGCTTTTATGGATTTGATGAATCGAGTATTCCAGCCATACTTGGATAGATTTGTTATTGTTTTTATCGACGACATTCTGGTGTACTCTAAGTCTAAAGCGGAGCATGTTCGACATCTTACCTTGGTGTTGAAAAGGTTGAGGGAACACCAATTGTATGCTAAGTTTAGCAAGTGCCAGTTTTGGTTAGACCAAGTTGCATTTTTAGGGCACGTCATTTCAGCTCAAGGTATCTTGGTGGATCCTCAAAAGGTGGCAGCTGTGGAGAAATGGGAACAATCGCGAACCGTCACTGAGGTGAGGAGTTTCCTTGGTTTGGCAGGGTACTATCGACGGTTTGTTAAGGATTTTTCTGCGATTGCTTTACCACTGACGAGATTAACGAGGAAGGACGTTAAATTCGAGTGGGATGATAGGTGTGAGCAGAGTTTTCAGCAGTTGAAGTATTGTCTCACTCATGCACCTGTTTTGGCGCTCCCGGACGATAGTGGTGACTTTGAGGTTTATAGTGATGCTTCTTTGAGTGGCCTGGGGTGCGTGTTGATGCAGCATGGTAAGGTAATTGCTTATGCTTCACGACAATTGAAACCTCATGAGTTGAATTACCCTACACATGATTTGGAGTTAGCCGCTATTATTTTTGCGTTGAAGTTGTGGAGACACTACCTTTATGGAGAGAAATGTAAGATCTTTACAGATCATAAGAGTGTTTAGTATCTTTTTACACAGAAGGAACTTAATCTTCATCAGCGGAGGTGGATGGAGTTGCTCAGCGATTATGACTGCACGATTGATTACCACCCTGGTCATGCAAACGTTGTGGCTGATGCACTTAGCAGGAAGTCTCAGGGTCGCATTAATGCGTTGTATGCTAGTCGTATTCCTCTTCTAGCAGACTTGCGATCTACGGGAGTGAGGTTAGAGGCAGAAAGTCGAGAGGTAGCTTTACTTGCTAATTTTCAAGTTAGACCCATTTTAGTTGATCGGGTGCTTGAAGCTCAGGTAGCTGATAGGGAGACTCAAGAATTGATTCAAGCTTGAGATCGAGGGAGGAGGAGAGACCTCAGAGTTCGTGATTCGGATGACATGTTGATGCAGGAGGGT
The DNA here is from genome assembly GCF_019419815.1 of Pyrus x bretschneideri. Taxonomy (NCBI): domain Eukaryota; kingdom Viridiplantae; phylum Streptophyta; class Magnoliopsida; order Rosales; family Rosaceae; genus Pyrus; species Pyrus x bretschneideri. The sequence continues at coordinate 1,477,092 of NW_025999806.1, read as the reverse complement.
AGGATGTTTATGCCATGCATCCAGGAGCTACTAAAATGTATCATACCATTCGACCGTTTTATTATTGGCCGGGTATGAAGAGGGAGATAGCTGAGTATGTGAGTAGGTGTGCCGTTTGTCAGCAAGTCAAGGCAGAAAGGAAGAAACCGTTTGGGTTGTTGCAGCCGCTTCCCGTTCCAGAGTGGAAATGGGAAAATATTACTATGGATTTTGTGTACAAGCTTCCGCGTACACATAATGGTTTTGACGGCATTTGGGTGATCGTTGATCGGCTTACTAAGTCAGCACATTTCATTCCAGTGAGGGAGAAGTATCCTTTGGGCCGATTAGCGGAGTTGTTCATCTCGAAAATTGTGAAGTACCATGGTGTCCTTGTGAGTATTGTCTCAGATCGTGATCCACGATTTACATCTACGTTTTGGGTGGCTTTTCAAGAAGCTTTGGGTACGAGACTACTTTATAGTACGGCGTATCATCCTCAGACGGACGGACAGTCAGAGAGAACCATTCAGACTTTGGAGGATATGTTGCAAGCTTCAGTGTTACAGTTTGGCGATGCTTGGCACACACGGTTGGATTTAATGGAATTTGCCTACAACAACAGCTTTCATTCAAGTATCGGTATGGCACTATTTGAGGCACTGTATGGTAGATCTTGTCGCACACCATTATATTGGTCAGAGGTCAGAGAGAGTCTTGGTGGGCCCAGAGATTGTCGAGGAGACTACTCAAAATGTTCAGGTAATCAAGTCTAACTTGAAGGCAGCCCAAGATAGGCATAAGAGTTTAGCAGATCGACATGCTACTGATAGAGTGTATGAAGTTGGCGATTGGGTATTTTTGAAGCTTTCACCGTGGAGAGGTGTTGTACGGTTTGGAAAGAAAGGCAAGTTGAGTCCCAGGTACATCGGGCCATATATGGTCACTGAACGAGTTGGTGAGGTAGCTTACAGGTTGGAGTTGCCTCTGGAGCCGGCTAGAGTACATAACGTTTTTCACGTGTCCATGCTTCGACATTATGTTGCTGATCCATCTCATGTGATACCTCCTCAACCCTTGGAAATCAACCCGGATTTGACTTATGATGAGGAATCAGTGACGATTCTAGATTGGAAGCAAAAGGTTCTGAGGAACAAGACGGTAAACTTGGTGAAAGTTTTGTGGAGGAATCACTTCGTGGTGGAAGCTACGTGGGAAACTGAAGATCGGATGAGAGATTTGTATCCTCGGTTGTTCTTTGATTACTAGGGGTTGTTGTATGGTTGTTTTGAATTTCAGGACGAAATTTTTATAAGGTGGGTAGGTTGTGATAGCCCGTCCCAGAAATTTTAAAAACGTACGCGTGAAAAGACGATTTTGCCCCTAGCGAGATTTTTCGTTGTGTGGTTGTTCTTTTGGTTGGTGTGGCTGGTTATGGACCACACACACACTCCCATAATCTCCCTCACCCTTTCCCCCTATCCCGAGTTCCCTTTCCCTTCCCATTTTCCATACAACGTACGGACACACACACAAACCCACCAAACCTTCACAGATCGAAGAAACAAAATACATATCCATGCTCGTGAGGCTCGTAGGAGTCCAACCATACCCATTTCAGGTAGGGTTACCTTCGTTTTCACATCGAACTCGTGATGTCCGATTTTTGATATTGTTCATGCACACGTGATTTCTCATGTTTTAGGGAATTTCAAGCTTGTAGGAAGCTTGGTGAGGTCTCTAGGAGGCTCGGGGTGGTTCGTTTGACGGTTTTGGACGTCGGGATCGTGAGTTTCGAGGTTGGCCGGAGTTGGGGGTATTTTCCAGGCGAGATTTCATGGATTTTAGCTCGTGAAAGTGGTATAATCTTGTTCCTCTCGTTGTAAGCTTCATTTTGGTACCAATTTTGTGAAATTTGGTTGAAAAACGAAGAAGATATCATAATTTGAATTTTTCTCGATTTTCCGGCGCTAGAGTCTCGCCGGAGAAGACGACGGAATATTCCGTCAGTTTGGACGGAATATTCCTAACGCCGTTGACGGAAACCGTTAAAGATAACGGAATATTCCTGACGGCGTCAACTGATGCCGTCAGCGTGCCAGGCACGTGCCTGCGCGTGGCCGGCGCGTGGGGGCGCGTGCGGCGGGGAAATTTTTTTCTAAAAATATGGGGATGTTCCTGAGGTTGAGTAGATCACGTTGGTGTATTCATACACCCCATTTGAGCAATGTATGAGAAGTTATTTCTAAAGGTTGGTTATGTGCTTTAAAATTAACGTTTTTATAATTGTTTCGCATATAGGTGAGACGTATCCCGAGGACGAGCATGGTCACTCAAGGCAGGGGGTTACGACCCTTCCACTTACCAGTAAGTGGGCTTTTGGTTTTCCGTATATACCTATATACTTATACGTTTCCCAGAAAATGAATTAAAATGTTTTTACATTATTATGCCATGCATTATATTGCCGTTTGTTATACATTGTTAGTTGCATTTATACATATGTATATTGGTGCTGTGGACGCACAGGTGAGTGCCAGGTGAGTATAATTTATATTTACGTTCAGTAGTGATTTTAGAGACTTAGAGAGCTCGTAACCTGCACCCCGGTGTTAGTGCTCCCGCCCAGAGTAGGGCACAGTCCGTCACGTGATGTTCACCTCCCGCACCACACGCTCATCTTGGATCCAAGTTAGGTGCACAAGCTTGTCGTACAGACCACTTTAGGTGGTTCCGACTCGTAGGTGACCCGCGATTATTTGCCCAGCCTTCACGTGGTCGTAGCACTAGAGCGTACTTATATTACACCCAGGCCTGTCGTACATACCACTTTAGGTGGTTCCAACTCGTGTGCAGGTATAGTTAGTGAGATGGAGATTCGAGCTCTAGATTCAGCCGTACAGGTCACGTTAGGTGACTCCGGCTGACAATTACATAGTATTGATTTGATGTTTCCTGAGCACTGGCATATTACTTTGATACATATCGCATGGCATGTTTTTCGAGCATGAATTATATATATATATATACTATTTTCTGGGAAGTGTACAGGTTTTACGGCGAGGGGTTAGAACTTATTTATTGAATTGGTTTTCGAAAAGCTTTGTTTTTGCCCACTCACGCTTTTGTTTTGCACCCCTCCAGGTTCTAGTTGGCTAGCACATTTGGTGGCATCCCTGAGGACTTTCCCGGCATATCTGACAGACCACCACCAGCGTACGACCACCTTCGGGTGTGCTTTTGTTGTCGTCTTTCCCTTTTGGACTGCATTAGGCTTTATACTCTGAACTTAGGGTTCACACTTATGCTTGCACTTGATTTTTTATTACGCTGTGTAAAGCTAGTTTTATTTATTCGTACCATTTATATTATTATTTTATTAGCTTCCGCACTGTGCACATGGTTACGTCACTTCCACGTGACGCCCAGCATGCCCTGATCTCAATCGGGGTGTGTCAATTTGCGCGACAAGCACTGCATTCGTCGCACAAGTTTTAGGATTTATTTTTTTTAAATTCGTTTTCTTTAAAATTAATCCAAATAAAAAAAACCAAATTATATATTAGCAAAATAACTAATAAAACTAATTTATTAACCCAAATAGACACTATAACTAATGTAAATATTAATAGTCATCCATATAACATAAAATTATTAAATGAACTCATACATAATGTCCAAATACATCTTATTTCCTAAACCACCATAATCAAAAACAAAAACAAATGCACTTCACTCCTCCGGGGCATGAGGAACTTGCACGGGCTCTGCAACCTACTCCAATCAGACTTCCACTGCTGGAAATGCATTTTAAAAATGTCATCCAGGTACTTCCACTACTTTTCATCGGTTTCATCAACATCCCAAAAAGCATGTAAGGCTAATAAAAATAAATTAGTAATCACAAAAATATTATTTTTAAAACAAAAATAGTTATACATTTTTTAATACAAACTTACCAATAATTCCCCCACCATGGACTTCTTCAACTCTTCAGGCACCATTTTCAAAGACTTCAACTCGGTAGAACAGTGGGTCCACACCAAACCCTGTTAAACTAATTTCAGCGTACGAAAATCAACCAAACTTTTGTCTTCATATGAGGACAATCGCTCATGACAGTTAAGCCTAGGCCTGGCAATTTCTGACACGACCCGTTAACTCAACATAAAACGACATGAAATTAACAGGTTATCGGGTCGACACGATAACGAATTGGGTCGTTATCAGGTAACCCAATAAACACATATTAAGATAATAGGTTAGTCTAGGTATATGCGTGGGTTACTCAATACACGATAAGCAAAATATTAATTTAATAATTTTATACCCCTAAAGATACCATAATAATTATATATATACACACACACACATATATATTAAATTAAATTTAGCAAATCGATGACCATTGGATCAACTGAGATTTAATATCAACTGTCCATTGTACATTAGGTTGGAGCACAGACTATCCTCCTCTCTCATTCACTTTCGATAGAAAAGTAGACATATATGTCTTTTCTTGGTGGCAAATAGAGCGTTTTCATTATCTAATATGTTCTCGGTTAGCACGAGATATGTTAACAATACTCATTTCAACTGTTGCATCAGAATCTGCATTTAGTATTGGGGGTAGAATACTAGATCAATATCATAGTTCATTGTTGCCAGAAATAGTTCAAGCTTTGTTGTTTACACGAGCTTGGCTCTTTGAAAAATGAGGTAATATTTTTTTATATGGTATAGTACTATTGTTTTATTTCTTTTCATAATTATTTTGGTAAACTTCTCATAATTTAAATGGCTTATAATGTTTGGTTTTTCTATACTTAGTTTATGTGGAAGAGAGTTATTATGTGGAAAACCTTACTAAAAACATCATCAACATAACTCTTGAAAGCAATACATTAAGCCAAAGTTCCAATACAATTTCCCCATGATGATCAATGAAAATTGAAGGATTTTTGTAAAAGGAATAACATGCAAGCTTTGAGTTTCATTAGCAAGGTTTTAACTTCTGAGAAAGGTTTCACAACCTTGAAAAGAAAAGCTCCTTCATTTTGCATATCCTTGCACATTTGATTTTGTAGTAGACTAGTAGTGTATTGATGCTTTTTTATTAGGCTCTTATTTTGGAGTGTACATGTAGTACTTAACGACAAATGTGTTTTATGTTTTGAAGTAATATTTATGTGGCAATGTGGTGTGTGCAAATTTAAGGAAAATATATATATATTTTTCTTAACGGGTTGGGTAATTTTACCAATTGGGTAAAGTGACCCGACCTGTTAAGGACCTGTTAAGAACCTGTTAAGATAATGTGTGTGACACAACAGGACCTGTAAAGATAACAGGTGTTACACGAGACACGACAAACACAATCCGTTTGCCAGGCCTAGTTAAGCCTCCCCATTCGCATCTCAGCTTTCCTCATTTCTTTTCTCTACCAACAAATTATAAAAGTAATAGACTATTCAAAACAAAAAAAAAAAAATCCAGTGAAATCAAATACAATAACTAATTCAACAATAATTTTTTTACCTTTGCCTTTACAAGAGCCTTCTCCCTCACAACTTTTCATTGAAATAGGAATTGAATCAGCCATCAAATTTGAAACACAAACGTTGAAAACTAGGGTTGCCAAATTGTGTTTTTATAAAACCCATAATATTTTGCACGACAACCAACTGGAATCATTGCGTAAAGTTGTCTTGAGCGACGAATCACTTTGTCACATAAAGTTTTTTTCTTCGCAGTTCCAACATTTTTGCGTGACAAATATGTGGTTTCGTTGCGACCACTTAGGCAACGAATTTTATGTCATCATGCAAAATCTCGTGTCGCAAGCTGTTTTTTTTTTCTACTAATGCTATGGTGGAGATTGTTATGAAAACACAATGGCTTTTAGAAATCATGTTTTTTTTTCATGTTTTATTTTTCTTTTGCCTCCTCAGTGATTCGTTCTAGAAGTATAGGGAAAGAAGAATGGCTTTCTTTTTCTGGGCTTTTGGGTGTGCTGAGGAAATTTTGACAGTTGATAGGAGTGCTTTATTTCAAAATGTAAATGCATAAATACAAGATTTTAGTGGTTCGTCAATTTAGCTACGTTCACTGAGATGGTGTTTGTATTTCTATTTCACTATATATGGAGAATTTACAATACATGATTATGATTTAAGGGCCTTAACAACATGTAAAGAAAGGTCGAAAGTAATCTGAAAAGGGAGAATGGCTCTTCTTCTTGCTGGCTATGTTGTTGCTGGCCCTTCTTCCTTTTATGGAGAAAGAAATGGAATCCTCAATTAAGTCTTTATTGACACGTCTTAAATCTTTTGCAACACTTGGACATTTAGTATTGGAACCATTAGTAACTAATCATGATTATAATCATTACCATGCATGTGGACAAATACCTAAAAGCCACGTACAAACTCTAAGGGATATAGAATCCCACCTCTCCAATTTTGGAGAGTGAATAATCACTATACATTAACCCATAACTTGCCACCTCACCATATGATTAAAAATATCAGACTAATTCTAGCTAGATAATTTCACTTCTTTACTCTTCAACTCCTTGTTGCTAGTTACACTTTAAACTATGACCAAAAGGGCTAGTAAGGATAATCAATTCTTTTGGCACGTAAATATAGATATAAGGCCTAGCAAAGCAATCTACAAATAAACATATCCAGTACAAGGAGAAAGCTTACTTTGTTTCTCGTACATAGTGAAACATATCTGTATTAGTTAACTAATGAAGAAAAGAACTTGGTAGATTAAATATTGGAGTAAAACACAAATTAAAAATACTTTGATACATACATATATGGCTTAAATGTCAAAATGTTCCATGTGTTATAGCAATATGGTCAATTTAGTCTCCGTGTTTTCGATTTGGCTAATTTAGTCCTCGTGTTTGTCTCCGTTAGCCAATTAAGGACATTTCATTCAATCTCTTTTTAAGAACTCATAAGAAAAATCATATAAGAAATAATTACCCTTTCTCTTTACAGAAAAATGCAAATCAATAGGAAATAACACTTATAAGAAATAAAACTTCCAATCTGAAAAATGATTAAGGTTGTGGCATAGAAAAGAGAGGGGATAATGTTAGGGAGGAGGTCGAAGAGTTGGGAGGAGAATATATTTTTTTTTTAATTCTTAATTTTATTTCATTTTAAATATTTTAAATCACATAAACTATAGTTTTATAAATAACCTTATAATAATTTATAAAAAAAAATTTTTTTATAGAAACTAGATGGAAATGCCCTTAATTGACTAACGAAGATAAACACAAGGATCAAATTGGCCAAATCGAAAATATAGGGACTACATTGACCCAATGACTAAAACATAGGGACCATTTTAACATTTAAGTCACACACACACACACACACAACATTTTTTTTAAATGCGAGTATTACAATTGCAGCAATACTTGAGTATTTTCGTGCAACGTCTCCCTCCACTCTTCTCTTGGCCATCGATGTGCCTTTTCAAACACGAACCAATGTATAATTTCAGTGGAAGAATATTGTTCGTGCTAAACGTCATGAAAGAGGGTTTTAGTTATGGGCACGCTACTAACTATGAAATGACCATCTTAGCCTTACACGTGAGGCCCATATGTAGGCTACTAACAGAGGAATAACAAAAATTTTAATTTTTTTAACCTAGAAAATTAAACACAAAGTACAACATTTTTGGATAAGCATAAACGCAAACGCAAACTAAAACGGTAAGAAAGATAACAAACTACATTAGAACAAATACATCATAATCAAATCCATCAAGGTTACTCCTCTGATGCAAATGGGGAGTGATAGTCCCCGCCCCCCCCCACCCCCCCCCCCCGCGCCACCCCAAAGTTTAAATGGTTTGCAGTTCTTTTTTTGAGGACCTCATTTTGTTTATCTCTTATACACTCCCTCCTAGCCGGAGTCTCAATCTTTGAAGTTTTCGTCATCATAAGCTTAAGCTCATGTTTATTGTCAAAACTCTCTTTGTAAGCCATGAAAGAGCTAGCCAAAAGTTTTGCTTCTTTGCCAAGATCATGCAAGGTACCTTTTTTTTTGTGTGCGCTTTAGCGTTTTTGTTTCCAACAGGCCTTTGACGTCTGTTGAAGTTTGCGTAATGTTTTTGAATTTCCGGAACCGACTCCATAAGATCCTCATTGTTGACAAAAAAAACTATTCATTAGAGATAACTCATTAAGGGAGAGTGTTTCATACCACTTTGGGGAATGTCGTAAAATCTCCCAACAATTCATGTACTGGAAAGATTTGCCATCTTTCTTATAATATGAGAACCCTGCATCTTCTATCTATGAATGTATGGATTAAAATTTTAAATTAGTAAATAAAATACTATACTACAATGCAAAATAAATTACTAAACAAGTTAATAAAAACTCACATGGTTCTCTTTGCAACTACTACTCTTAGGCCTCCGCTTTATTTGAATGAGTTGTTCAGCGAACTTACTACACTCATTATTGATGACACCCCACCTATTTTTGAGGCTCTTCGGATTTGTTGAGCTATCGTCACTTTTGTAGAACTCTAACCTTGATGTTGAATACGAGCAACATCGTGGTGCCGGCTTGATTTTTCTCAACAATTGAAATCGGATCTAATCACGATCCATGCTTGACTTATTGTTACATCTTCCTCAATTGAGTAATTTGTGCCCTTTTTGTGGTTTTTCCCCCATTGGAAAAAAAAATGATGAAAGCAAATAGAAAAAAAATTGTTGCAAATAATAAGTTTGGCAAATGAAACAAAAATGGAGAAGTTTGTGAAAGATGTAAATTTTTTAAGAAAATTATGGGAGTTTTATAGCAAATATGTGACAAAGAAAAAAAAAAAAAAAAAAAACAATCATTGAAACAATGGTAATAAAAGGTAACATGACTAGAGGTGGGCCCGCATTTTTGAATCTTTTTAGGAAATTTAATAAGAAGTCAATAAAAACTTTACTAATAAACTATTCATCAATGGTCAATTTTTATTTTGGACCTAATCAATGAAATATTTTTGTTAATTAGGCATAAGTCAATGAGGAATGTTACATTGGTTTCAAGCCCATTCAAATAGTAATAAATTTGCTTTTTTACCCCATTAAATCATAAAAAGGTTCATGATATTTTCTACAAAAAAAAGAACTCTCTTCTCTACCAAAAAAACCTCTCTTTGCTAAACTGTGAAGTTGGTTCTTTGTGCTAGGTTCCTCTATAATATAACCAACACTTGTTTCTATGGTTCTTTGAATTTACTGAAAAATGTTGGTGTTGCAGCTTGCGCTATGCTAATGCGCCAAAGATTCAAACTCTTTTACGGAAACGACTGCTAGAGCTTAGGTAACTTGGTTTGCTGCACGTTTTGTAAGTTATATCTTTGGAGATTGGGACTACCACAGTATGAGGGTTGACTGGGGAAGAGTTTGAAGGATTAAATTATATGAGGTTGGGGAGTTTGACTGCTGCTTGCTTGTAACTTGGAATGTGTGCCCACCATATTTGTGTTTACGCATGTGAGAAAGTGTGTTTTGGGATTGAAAGGAGTTTTTTTTAGAATTATAAAGTTTCATAACAAAAAAGTTTTTGGATTGGAAGGGTTGTACTTAAGAAATGATGAATTTAAAGACAATCACAAATTTTGAGTTAAAATTTTGGAATAGAATACCAAACGAGCCCTAAATTTCTTGCTTATGATTAGCATAGTTTTAGCAACATAAATACTTTGATTGCCAACGACAAGAGAGAAGCGGGGAAGGAGAAAGAATGAAAATTTTGAAATCAGTTTTAACATATTTTCAATTTGTCCTTGTTTTTGGAGCGTGCAAGTTGGTTTTCCACAAGGTGTGAAGCGTGTGTGTGATAAAATAAACAAAACTAGGAAATGGATACTACAACACAGCGGCTGAATAGAAATGTAAAAAATAGAACCAGGAAACGAACACTGCGTTGTAGTGTCTAAAACAAAATGTAAAAAAATAAAACCAGTAAACGGACTCTGCATTGCAGTGTTTGAATCAAAATGTAAAAATCAAAACAAGAAAACGGACACTGCATTGCAGTATCTGAATCCAAATATAAAAAACAGAACAAGAAAATCCAAACGTAAAAATCAAGAGTCACGCAACGTAGGCGGCGTGTGCGTGATGAAAATAAGGGAACCAAGAAACAGACACTGCAATGTAACATCTAAATCCAAGTGTTATAAACAAAACCAGGAAACAGACATTGCAACGTAGTGTTTGAATCCAAATGTAAAAAACAAGAGTAGCACAGCGTAGGAGGCGTGTAAGTGAGAAAAAACGTAAAATTAGAATCAGGAAACAGAAACTGCAGTTATGGTGACAAAATTCGTATTGACCTATTCCAAAATATAAAAAAATAAGAGAAATGTTGTGTCAGTTGAATTGGGTGCTAGCTGTAATGGCAGATTTTGTAATTTTCATTTATGTTAAATGCATTTGAGTATCATAATACATGATTGACCTATTTATAATTAACATAAATATTATTAATGACATTGTTAATATTGTAACTTTTTTTATTGAGATTATACAAAATCACTCTTACAAAAATTAATAAATAAAATAAAATAAAATAAAATTGAGAGCTGCTTCTTGGCTTTTTAAATAACAAAAGGGTTATTATACAAAATGGTCCTTGAGATTTGCTTGATCAATAGAAATGATTCCTGAGATTGAAAATCAATAGAATGGTCCCTGAGATTGTCTACCATCCATGATTTTGGTCCTTCCGTTAAAAACTCTTTGGGCAATTGTCAAAGCTTCGTAACTCAATTGATTCTTAACCAAATTCAACCCATAATATATCAAAATGAAGACAAGAAAGTGTACAATAAGATTATATCTAATTTGTAAGCCTAAAGATTGCCGAATATGGACGGAAAATAGCCTGAAAGGGGACTAGTCGCAAGAAAATTGGAAAACTCGCCGAAAACTGGATAAACTTTAAACGTTCATAACTTTTTCAATACTCAGTGAAATCAAGTGATTCTAAACCAAAAATCATACTTCTCAACAAGATGAAGAGAGTGGTATCTTTCTTTAGTGCTAACTCGCCGTGGTTGGCCGGAAAACTATTCAAAAGTGGCTAACTCAAAGATGGTTAGCCACTTTCAAGCCGTTGTCCGACCAAACCATGGCGAGTTAGCCTTCAAAAAAGGTACCATTCTCTTCGTCTCGTCAAGAAGTAATATTTTCATTTTTGAATCACTCGATTTGGTTGAGTATTGAAGAAGTTATGAACGTTTAAAGTTTACCCAGTTTCTAGCGAGCTTTTCAGTTTTCCTAGAGACCAGTCACCTTTCAGGCTATTTTCCGGCCATCTCCGGCAACCATTGGGCTTCCAAATAGGTATAATCTTATTCTACACTTTCCTATCTTCATTTTGATATATTATGGGTCAAATTTGGTTAAGAAACAATTGAGTTACACAAGCTTTGAAAATTGCCCAAAATCGTTTTTTAACGGAAAGACCAAAGTCATGGATGGTGGACAATCTCAGGGACCATTTCTATTGATCATACATATCTCAGGAACCATTTTGTATAATAACCTATAACAAAATGAGTGGGCTCCATTTTGAATTAAACAATAGCAAAAGAAGCCAATAAAACTCCTTAATATGTGGCTTTTTGGTGCGGGTCCCACCTGAAAATGGGGCTGACTTTTGGTCACCTCTTATTAGGAAATGAGTCTTGGCGCACTAGGCGAATGCCTAGACAGTTTAGGCGGGCACTTCAGTAGCTTTAGACGTTATTTTTTAATTTTCAAACGCCTAGGCATTAATCGGGACGATGATCAGCCACCTAGATTTTTAGAACAGTGCTATTGCCACGATTTTTCTCTTGAAGACGCGGTTGGATTGAGGTTTCCAATTCAACAGTTAGAGGTAGTATAACTATAAACATTGTCACTTTCTTTCCGCAGATACACCCAAAAGAATCAACTAACTACTCATGCCGACAATTAAACCACTCCACATGCGTACTCGGTACTTTGTTTAGATAAATACACGCAAAACAAAGATGTAACGTTTAAATATTTTTGACAAAAAAAAAAAAAAAAAAAAAAACGTTTAAAACACTCAAAATTTCGAACCGTCCAAAGCACCAAAAGTTCCCATCGGAACAGTCATTGGTGTTTGGTTGGAGTGCCGAGGGCTCTACCCCTATTTTGACTTTTGACCAATTATAGCAAGGGGCATTTTGATACAGATGTTTAGCGTTTGAAATTTTGAGATTAAACATCCATGTCTTTTAGAATTTTGATTAAACATCCTCTTAGAATTTAGGTTCCACATAATACAAAACTACACGATTTGCCATTCACTTTACCAATTAGCTATAAAATCCCTAGTGGTTATGATTCAGTATTCAATTTCAACGGAAATTCTTTTACAATTTAAAAAAAGGACTTGATATTTGCTTCTGCTTCTTGCGTACCTTTTTCTTCCAACTCCACACCGTATTAATTGATAGCACACACCAATGTCAAATTGCCATCGAAGATGGTGGGGTACGATATATTGTACACCTTGAGATCTGAATATTGACACTAAAGCGTAAGTCTTTTGTTTTACCAAACTTTGTATTGATATTTTCATAATTTTTCAAGTACCATGGTACGTTTGGAAAGTTCGCTTCGATTGACTCAATTTCCTTTTAGATATTATAGTGGGTACGTTTCACTTGAACACGAGTACGTTTTAATTTGACATTGGTACGTTTTAATTTGATATTGGTACATTTCAATTTGACATCGGTATGTTTCTATTTGAAAAATAAATTGTGGTGATCCATGTCAAGAGATACAAGATGCAATATGTGTGCATACTCAATAATGGTGGATATAAAGATCGCAGAACATTCATAAGCCAATAAAATAGATCGTTGTTTATGAACACCTAATCTCTCTATATCCCCTAACAAATTGCAACTTATTTTTACTAGTTATTCTATGTCTATCTCTTTCTCTCTCCCCTACAAAAGTCTTCACGCCTATATCTCTCTTTTGATGAACTAGGTGAGAGAAATGAAAAAGCAGAAAACATGGTCTCTGATTTTTAGGGAGATAATTAAGAATTAATAAGTGATATTAAAGGATAAACTAGAAATGAGGAGTACATATCCTTTTACTTTGAGAAAAATACATTAAAGCACCCTAATTAAATTTTTAAAAGTTAAATCAAAACTTAAAACCTACAAATGTATAGTTTAAAAAATACGAAAAAGAAGTGGTAGAATCTAATTTTCTCTTATAGAGCAAATGCTACCAATTTATCATCACAACCATGAGTCTATGACCCAAAATTTGTTTTATCTTTTCATCATTCATATTGTTAAAATAACCACCAAACTATACTAATATGGTTCTAAATTTAGATGATTTTTGTAAAGACAGGTATTTGAAAATAAAAAGCCTAAAAATTAACCGGTTATGTCACATCCCAACCCAGGGTCCACCACATCCCGAGCCCGTTCCACCACCATAGCACGATATTGTCCGCTTTGGGTCCCGACCACACCCTCACGACTTTTTTCTAGGAACTCACTAGAGAACTTCCCAGTGGGTCACCTATCATGGGATTGCTCTCGCGTACTACTCACTTAACTTCGGAGTTCCGATGGAACCCAAAGCCAGTGAGCTCCCAAAAGGCCTCGTGCTAGGTAGGGATGAGAATATACATATAAGGATTACTCCCCTGGGCGATGCGGGATCTTACAATCAACCCCTCTTTGAAGTGCTAAATGACGCCCCCGTCGCCCAGGTAAGCTTCAGGTGAGTACATGTTGATAATATGTGATGAGATATGGATAAGTCGTACAGGTCACTATAGGTGACTCTGACTTATATGCTAGCCATGATTGATGAGATATGTGATGAGATATGGATAAGTCGTATAGGTCACTATAGGTGACTCCGACTTATATGCTAGTCATGATTGATGAAATATGGATAAGTCATACAAGTCGCTAGAGGTGACTCTGACTTATGTGCTAGCATTGATTGATGAGATATGAGTGCAGTCGTATAGGTCTCATTAGATGACTCCGACTGATATATCATTTTGTATTGATTAAGTTCATTTGGCCTACTTATTAATGCATGGTGGAGTTGATGGACATGGCAAACCGTGGTTTTGGCCATTTTTTTAGTATGGTTTGGATATATGTATATATGTTGTATTGTCTTGTGGAAAACGATACAGGTTTTACATTGAGGGGCATTACTTTTAGAGAGGTAATAACTTTGGGAAGCTTGGTTTTATTACTCACTCACACTCTCTGTTTGGTGCCCTCTAGGTTTTAGCTACTGAGTTTGTATCGACAAGGATCTGTTGCGAATCTTAGTATTGATGGATACTTCTTAGGGTATGATTCTTACCTACACTTCTGTACCTTACTTATGCTCTAACGTCATGTGTGAAATGGGTTCGCTCCCGCTCACAACGCACTATGGTATTTAAAAATTTTAGGTTGAAATTATTCACATTTTTCTATACTCTATCACATTTTATGGCTTCGTCACCTTTCAGGTGTTGGCAAACATAGCTCGATTCAGGGTCCAAGTGGACTTTCTAGGTCGGGGTGTGTTAGTTTGGATCATAAAAGCACTGTAAAAACGCTAAAGCAATTTAAAGAACTTGTAATTTATCCATCTCCCAAATCTCCTGTGTTTAATTTCTCTTGTTTAAAACAAACAATAAAGTTATCAAACAAACACTAATTATTCAACAAACTGATCTTAAACTAAATCACATAACATAAAGGGAAATTTTATTTGAACCCATGTAACCTCTTTCTACATCCAACTTAAATTTAAATTGTTAAGTATCTATTTTACCCTATTTCATAATTACTATTAAGTAAAAAATGAAATTAATAATAAAACTCAAATTTATCAATAAACCCATTAAACCCTACTATCACTTCTTGTGTATCATACGTTCATTCTGGCTAAAACCCTAATAGGTCTTGTAGAGAAAAACAAGTTTTTTTTATTGATGGATGGTGATTTTGAAGTTTTGAATTCTTCCAAATAAGATATGACTCGATTTATGAATATTTTGTTCGTTTGATTTTTTTTTTTTTTTTTTTTAAGTTTAGTAAATGAGTATTTGGATTTCAATTTTTTTCATCAATTGTTTGATTTGTTGCTTATGCACATCAATAGAAAGAGAAAAGGCAAATGTCTGGATTTAGTAGCAAAAAAAAAAAAAAAAAAAAAAAAAAAAAAAAAGTAGCCATTGTTTTGGGGGGGGGGGGACGCCTCTTTAAAAAAAATTCAATTACATGTTATTTTATAAAAAGAATGGATGTAAAAACATTTTGAATTGGATTTGAAATGATAGTTTAGATAATAAATTTGGGTTTAAAGAGAGATTAATTCTTTAATCAAAATATGGGTGAAGAGAGTAAGTTGAGTGTAGAAAGAGGTTACATGGGTTCAAATAAAATTTCCCTAACATAAACTAATGCTATTATGTGGTATCTTATTACAAAACTAATCTCTACAGGAAAAACAATGACCATAACATTAAACAAGGGTAACTATTTCTTATAATCCAATATTCCCCATCTTAACTGACCATTCAAATTATATCAACATGAGTGGCCACAAGATGTATGGTAGAAAAGCACTATGCTGATGACTGGACCAGTCGATTTGATCAACGATTCATTCACTCATACGAAGGAGAAAGGCATTCATCAACCATATCAACGAGGCCTGGGTTCTCCAACGCCGCAGCCACCCGTTCCTTATCATTCAGTTGCTTATTAACTGCGTACGTAAGAAAAGTAAAATCGTGAATGTTAGACAAGAATTATTAAAACATTTATTAGGATGTTGAGGTCCCATAGTCCCTTAACATGTCATTCCATCACCAAGTTGAAAGGTAAGACTGACTTCGTCTCTGTTTATTAGCAACAATTGAGAAGTTAAGAGAGGTTGGAGAAATGACCAATGTTTTTTTAAACACATGTCAGTAACTTTTTGTTTCTTTTTCTAGTAACAAGATGTCAGTAATCTTTGCAATGCAAGCTTGACGGAATGTGTCGCTCTACGCTAAATTGCGAATTGGCATCATGGGAACTTCCAAAGCCCAATCATATGTCAGAAAACCTCCGAGAGAGAGAGAGAGAGAGAGAGAGAGAGAGATAATACCTGCAGCTTCGGTTGCATGAGATCCGGGTGCCACCCTAATATCCACCTAAACATGAAAAGATTAAAAAAAAAATTAGCAGGTAGACTTTCCATCTTACAATGACTGAGACTTTAACCAGTACAGCAGAGAACGCCACCAAATAAATAAAGAATTCAACAATCTATTAGATGCACAATAGAGAAGAAATAAAAAGCATCAATAAACGGTCATGAATCATAGGCAGAAAGTACTGAGCTATTCACATTCAGCTTAAAATGGGGCGTCCAGAATTATCTCTAAATGGCATCGCAAGAGTGTTAAAATGGTAGAATAGTTCGGAGTACACGAAAGTTGGAGTCATAGTTAACTACTTGTTTTTTTATCATAATTTGATCATAAATTCATTTTATACCCTCATATCAAGTGGTTATTGCAAAATATTCCTTGAGTACGCGTTCTTGTGCCTGCATGTTTTATTCTTGGACAAGCACATACACCAGCGTAAGCTAATGGTACATTCATCACAAAAACCATACCAACTTGTATGTGGAGAGTGGGCATATCAGAAGATGCCCTCGAGGACTAATTCTCTTTAACAAAAGCCCATACAAAATGATGCATTTTATCATCCTATCAGAACAGTAAATGAATACTGGACACAAAAACACCGCCAAAAGGTAGACTCTAATTGTTATTGATTTTCAACAAAATTTGAGAGCCTATTCACACAACTTAAGAAATGGTGCACGACTCTTTTGCACTTATATTCAAACAGTTAATTTCATATCAAGTCATGCAAATTCATGCAACAATTCTTTCCAACATTGCGTTTTAGTGTTTCCAAGTGATAGGTTGGTCAATTCAGTTGAAAGAACAGCTGTAGTTCAGAATAAGTACAAAGGGAAACATATGTTTGAGATGAAACTTGGAGATCCACAAGAGATTAAAAAGAATCATATCAAGCAAAGGAAAGTGCAGAAAAAAGCCGACCTCTTAAGCACTAAATACCCTAAAATGATCTGGAAATTTATTCCGTCCATACTATTCACATAGCTCTCCAAACAAAACCTCTCCACATCCCCTCAAATCTCATAAATTGAACTGATGACCTACATTTTACTTTCATCTCAACAGCTTATAGAAAACTACAGTACAGTCAGAAATGCAAATGAAAATATTTGATGGAGTACCAATATTCACTCCCAATTTCACCTTTATATGATGGTAACAGAGAATATTGTGAATCAAAGTCAATCACAAGAGATAAAGGTCATACCTTGTAACGAGAAGGTAGGCTCCTTAAGAGTTTAACACGTAAGCAAAGACCAATAACCGTTGCCATACTACAATGTTCCACCGTAGGAGTAAATGTGACCCTGAAGAAAACAATCATCATTTCATCAACAGGGTTGAAAACAAAGGCAAAATTAGGATAAGTCTTTTTAAAATGAGCATAAAAGGGTTTGTCTACCTGACGTAGCCACGAGCATCATCAACTTCAATTGCATCTTCTGTTATCACTTTGAGCTCCTCCAACGAATAAGGGTGTTCCGGGTCCTTTATATCTCTAATATGGTTTAAGAATTGTAAAGGAATACTAAATTCTTCCCAGCATACAAGGAAAAACATAAAACTACCTTCGATCAGATTAAGGTACAGCAATTAAGTTAATCAATGGATTAATATTCACTCGTAAAACGTATCAAAATACACATAGATACTTCATGTGCTCATACAGTTAAATACATAAACACAAGAATATACTGAAAGGATATCGAAAATCTCTTGTTGGTCAATGGGTTCAACAACATATTCATCTGCAGCAGCACTTGGAACACTACGAACCCGACGCTCTTTCTTTTCGTAGATGACCGGATTCGCATTTATTAACTCGGACACCATCTTTCCTTAAACAAAATTAGAAACAAAAAACACACCAACATGTGAAAAACATGGATATGAAACAGGTAGAATTTGGATATGTTTTCGGTTACAGAGACAGTTGAAACGTTAAATAATCAAAAATTAACTACATAAATCGGTGTTTGAGAAATCATACGAGGTTTAGCAGAGATTTAGGTTGCCGAGAATTCAATTAGAAAATTAATCTGAGGAAAATTAGAAATTAATGTGAGAAGGAAAACCTCTTTCTCTTTAAGCTTTCTTCGGCCAGTCAAATTGAGGAATTTGATGGATTGGAGAGGAGAGAGAAGGACAGAAGGACAGGGCGTGGGTGGCCTGTGGCTGAGAGTGGAGGTCCTGACCTCTATGTTGGCCTGGCGGTGGTGTCGGAGGAGGGAGGGACTCCACGTATAGAGGGAGGGTGGGAGAGGGAGAGGCTACATAAAACCTGATTGACGGCTCAGGTGTTGGAGGGTGAATTGTATTCCCTCCTAGCAACCACTAAAACCGCGCCACCTGTATAAAACCCTACAAGAAAGAACATTTTTTTAATGGTTTTTTTTTTTTTTTTTTCCAAACAACAGTATAATCTATTCTAAGGCCGTGAGTCAAAAAATTTGAACGTGATACTAATTTATTGGACTCATGAGTTTAATATATTAGACTCATAAGTTTGATATATCAAACTCATAATTGTTGTACAAATATATTGAACTCATACTAGTATAGCAGTAGCGTTATGAAAGTCAAACTCATGATGCTTGATTTCTTTATATATGTTTCACACTCATTTAAACCACTATGGAAGACCTAAATTCATCTAAACTACGATGTGGGGAATAAAACACAGGACTCGGATGCGAAGGCGAATACTTTAACCAACTAAACTACAAGTCACTTGCTTCTTTTTCTATGGCTTTGAAAGCCTAATTTCTTGTTTGGTATTCAACTTGGATCTATTGTTTTAACTTCAAAAACAATTTTTTAGTTCCAAACCAAAAATTGACGATTGGCAAGACTATTTATTTATTTTATTTTTTTAACAATATTATCTACACTAAAAGAATTAGGAGTGAATTTTTTTATGGATCGGATCAGACAGTTTATCCAGTTTAGGGGCAGTCTTTCTTGATCACCTCATTCTTCAACCATGGGTTAAGATGTGGTTAAAGTCAAATTTCAAATTTTTGAATTCAAAATAATCTCAAATTTTTCGGAATATAATTCACATTCATATATCGGAGTGGGCGCATTTCATCTTGGAGTTCCCAAAGGAAGAAAGCATAAGCTGATGAGTTAGCTTTAACTTCTACGTCAATGCTAGAATAAATTTCATGTTTAAATTTTAAAACTTACGGCAAGCTACCGCTTCTCATATTGATCCCCCTTTGCATTTGTCTAATAAACTTATGAGTTATAATTAAGACCAAGGTTTTAAAAAACATTAGGTGTTAGTCAGGAGGCAGGCTGGAGCCTAACGTCTAGGCGGCCAGGCGGGACCTAGGCGGGAGCCTAGGCGAATTAGATGGATTTAAGTAAATCTCAGATTAGATGGATTTAAGTAAATCTATTATATTTCATGTAAATACGAGTATGTTTATACTTAAAATAGATATAATTTTATCATAAACTACAAAATAGAATGACATATGTATCATGAAGTACTGAAACATAATGAAAACATTGGGAACTAGCATATAATGTGTGTTCATTTAAGTATCCAACAAGTCTCTTACAATTTATTGAACAAAATAATATGCAAAATGAAAGTTATCTATTTTCTATCTAAGTGAGTCGCAATCTAGATAGATGCCTAGGCGGGTCTGGGCGACCTAGGTGAGTGCCTAGGTTGCCTAAGCAGGCGCCTCGACAGGTCTAGGCACCTTTTCTTAATTTTTCAAATGCCTAGGCACTAGTCGGGGCGATGGCCAACCGCTTAGCGCCTAGGCTAGGTGAGGCCTAGGTAGCGCTAGGCGGAGATTTTTAGAACAGTAATTAAGACAATTCAGTTCCATATAATTAATTTTGGACTTCAGTTCATATTTATTCCAGTTAATTCTACTACTTGTTTGTTTGATTTGATAGAATGTTAGTATTAATTTCTGCAAAGAATGAATGCTTTTATGATAGGAGTGAGTGGCAAAGCCAGGAATTGTAGGTGGAGAGGCGAACTTTTTTTTTTTTTTGAACAAACAATATTGTCTACACTAAGTGCGTGGGGGTAGCAATAATGTAGTTCAAATTTACCTTTGGTGAGAATTGAACCTAAGTCCTCTCACTTACAAGTGAAGAGGAATACCACTAGACCGCAATACGATTTGGAGAGGGAAGAGTGTAACATTAAAAAAGATTAGCCAATATTTCATCCAACTTCGTGACCTCACTATGTAGCTTCGCCATTGATAGGAGTAGATAATTCATGAATCATATTTGTTCAATCATGCAATGCAATAGAGAATATAACATATGTTAACTCTTAATTTAAATTTAAAAGGAAAATTACAAAAAACTACCTCAATTATGGGTCGAACCACACTATCATACCTCATCTTTAGAATTTGTTGCAATGTTATACCTCCATTAGTTTGTCCGTGAATTTCTCAGTTAAATCGCTACGTGGCTTAATGCCGACCCCAATTCCTCCCCCAAATGGAGACGTGGCACCATACCCAATGTTTTCCCACCAAATGGCATCCAGTTGAGATTTCCAATACACATGGCTTTCTCATTGGATGACACATGGATATTCCATTAAAATAAAAATAATAATTAAATTAGAATTAAAAAAATTAAAAAAGTAAAAGTATGTTGTAAAGTGTGTCATTCGAATTAATTTTCCCCCCGGTGCACCTAAAGGTCCCCAACCCTATCGACCAAAATTGATTCCCAAATCCAAAAAAGCAAGAAGCCTAACCCTAGTTATCATACCAGTGGCTCCAAATCTCGAACAATCAAATTAGAAATTCAACGAAAACCCCAAATCATCTTGTCGGTTCGCTTCCCTCATTTCGTTGGTGTTGGAAGGGGGTTTCATCTGGGTTCCATTGACTTCGAAGAAAAATCGAAGGATTCAACATGGGGTGGTACGTGCGCGAGGACCCCGACGAAATGATGCTCTATTGTAAGTTTTTTTTGTGCTTTTGATGATTCTAAATGCATACTGAACTTATTTATTGGAATGGGTTGAATGTGGGTTTTGTTTATTCTTGTTTGAAAATGTGCATTTATGTTTTGTGAAGTTGAAATGATTCCTGAGGTGTTGGATAAAAGGTTTGTAGCTTTGTTTATTCTTGTTTGAAAATGACGATTTATGCTTCGTTAATTGGAAATGGTTCATGAGGTGTCGGATAATGGGTTTGTAGCTTTGTTTATTCTTGTTTGAAAATGTTTTTTTATTAATTCAAAATGGTTACTGAGTTGTTGGATAATGGGTTTGTTGCTATGTTTATTGTTGTCGACATAAGGTGGTTTGTTGCTTTGTTTATTCTTGTCAAGATAAGGTGGTTTGTTGCTTTATTGTTTTGTTTATTCTTGTCGAGAAATGGTTATTGTGCTTTGGCTATTTGCATATAGTGTGTCGGCTTTGGCTTTTCTTAGTCATGTGCTTTGTTTTGTGAAGAATCTTGTGCTTTGGTTTTTATTGGCTTCTGATTAGGTTAAAATGCAATTGCTTTTGTTTGTTGTTGGCTTTTAATTAGGGTTTGTTTTTGTGAATTTCAGTATATCCAGAACTATTCTCTATTGAATTGCATCATGGTAGGGAGATAAGTTATGACCTCTATGCTAGGGGAAAAGTGACATATATAGATAACTATGATAAAGACCTCGTGTCACTACTGATGACAGATGATTTGATGGAGGCAGTTGGATATAGTGAGCGATTCATGATCTACTATTACCAGATTCCCAACATGGACCTTTGTAGTAGTTTAAAGCCGATTCAAAGTGATTATGATGTTTAGGCAATGTGCAATTTTGTTCCAAAAGATTGAGTGATTGAGATGTACATCGAAGAATTGATGACAGAAGAAGCTATAACCCAAGGGCAACAGTTTTTGTAGTCTATGGAAGTTATTGGTCCAAGTAAATTGGTAATTAAGGAGGTAAGTAGTTTAGAGGGGGATGTTGGGCCAGCACCACTTAAACCAAGAAGATATAGGGGCTTGCTAGTTATTGAAGGGCCAGAAGTGGATGGTTGTTGCACATCTCAACTAGTGCAAACATGTGTGAGGTAAGAGAGAAAAATGGTGAAGGGCCAGAGGAGAACAAGGGGAAATCTGTGGCTTAGATAGTCGAGGTAGGAGAGGGGGGTGCTGAAGTCTTCTTTGATGTACCTATTAGTTTTGAGGGGAATGTTGAAGAAGAGAATGAATAAGCTGCTGAAAAAGATGATAGTGAGTTTGAAGAGAGTGAATATGGGAGTGATGCTAATAACCAGTGTTTTCCAAGTTGATGTATTGTGGAAGAAAATGAAAGAGAATCTCATCACAGGAAAAAAAGGAACTCTGAGCAAACATATGAAAGGGATTCTGAGCAAAGAAATGCAAGGCAATCTGAGCAAAGCTGGAAAAGAAAAGAAGAGCATAGGGAAGAAGAAGTTGATACTTCAACCATGGAACAAAATGTGGTTGATGATCCAGACTATAACTCTGATGCCCTGGAGAGTGTACACTCTGAAGATGATGAAAGAGGCAAAAACATGAGCATTTTCTAAAGTTTAATGAGAAAACAGACATGAAGAATCTCATTTTTACACTAGGGCTTGTTTTTAGGGATCATATGCAATTCAAGTGAGCTATCATCATGTACTCCCTAATGAATGGATATGGGGAAATCCATTTTCCTAGGAATGAGAAGTTGAAAGTCACAGCAAAGTGTGCAAAAGGTTGCCTTTGGATGTGTTGTGCTGGAGAAATGCATGGTTCAAACAACATACAGATCAATACCATACTTGATCACCACATCTGTAGGAGAACTTGGGCAAAAAAGAACTTGAAGTCCTCTTTGCCGACAGATTTGTACATGGACAGGATAAAACTTAATCCCACATGGCCTATGGATTCCTTTTTAGCAACTGTCGAATGAAAATGGAATCACAATTTTACAATGATGAAAGCTTACAAGGCTTTAGATAAGGCTTTAAAGATCATTGAGGGAAAACATGCAGAGCAATACACAAAGTTGTGGGATTTTGCTGAGGAAGTAAGGAAGACTAACCTTGGAAGCACAGGGAAGGTGAAGTTGGATCGACAGAGGTTCCAAAGGATATATGTGTGCTTGGGGGCATGCAAATAGGGGTTTAAGTTAGGGTGCAGACTAATGATAGAATTAGATGGGTGCCATTTAAAAGGTGTACATGGAGGTTAGCTACTTTGTGTTGTTGGCATTGACCCAAATGATAAAACATGGGTTATAGCGTATGCAGTGGTAGAAATGGAGAATAAGTCCAGTTGGATTTGGTTCTTAAAGTTACTGGTTGTTGATGTTGGTATTGTCAATCAACAAGGTTGGACATTTATCACTGATAAGCAAAATGGGTTAATTCCGGCCTTTCAAAAAGTCATCCCTAATTCCCACCATAGATTTTGTGTGAGACATTTGTATACCAACTTAAAAAATCTGTTCAAGGGAAAAACTTTGAAGGATGTTATATGGTCAATAGCCAGAACAACACCAGTTCCCTACTTCAAAAAAGTAATGGATGATATGAAGCAGCTAAATGAAATTACCTACAATTGGTTGGTAAAGAAGCCTGCACATCAATAGAGCAAGTCTCATTTTCAAACTTATCACAAGTGTGACATGTTGCTGAACAATCTCTGTGAAAGTTTCAATTCGATCATACTTATGCCAAGACAAAAACCTATTGTCATCATGCTACTCCTTATTCACACACTATTGATGGAAAGAATTTAGATGAGAATGGATATAATGGTAAACAAAGTTGGAGATATCTGTCCTAAAATTCAGAAGAAGTTGGAGGAAGCCAAACTTCAAAGTGGCAGGGTCATTGCACAGTGGTTAGGGGGCACTAAATTTCAAGTTGATGTTGGAGGGGGGAGCAATATGTAGTTGATTTGGTTGAGAAGGCATGTACTTGCAGAAAGTTTGGCTTGACGGGAATACCATGCAACCATGCAATAGTTGCCATAAATTTTAAGAGAGAAAACGAAGGACTATGTCGATGCTTATTATTCAAGGGCACGGTATTTGGAGGTGTATTCTCATTTAGTAATACCGATGAATGAGATGTCTTTATGGGAGGAAACTGAAAACCCACTAATATTGCCTCCGACATATACAAGGCAACCTGAAAGGTCGAGGAAGAGGAGAAACAAGGAAGTTACTGAGAAGGACAATGAGGGTGAGCAACCTCCCACAAGCCCGTACCATATGCAAAAAAAAAGGTCATAATGCAAGAACCCATCATAGACATCTTCCTCCAAAAGACAAACAAGTAACATTTTCTACTTTATGTGGTTTTTTAAATCATTTACTATCATATCAGACTCTTAATCATTTAAATTGCATTGTAGGCATCCACTTCTGCTCAAGGACAATCACCATCAATAAATCCAACCGAAGCTGCATCTAGAAAGAGGACAAGGAAAACAAAGGTAAAAACCTAACCATTTCCTTAGTTGTAAAACTTTTGGATTTAGTTAAAAACC
The DNA here is from genome assembly GCF_019419815.1 of Pyrus x bretschneideri. Taxonomy (NCBI): domain Eukaryota; kingdom Viridiplantae; phylum Streptophyta; class Magnoliopsida; order Rosales; family Rosaceae; genus Pyrus; species Pyrus x bretschneideri. The sequence goes on along the minus strand of NW_025999806.1, from coordinate 1,452,354 downwards.
TTGTTTTGTCTCTTACAGTTTTAATGAACTTTCGATTTAGGCATCACAACCAGTAGCTGAATCATCTAGAAGCACCAAGTAGAGAAAGACCAAGCAAACCAGTAACTGAATCATCCAAAGGCACCAAGCACAGAAATACCAAGCAATCCAGCCACCAATTTTTTGCACAGATGGTTGTTTTTTTGTAAAGGAATTATAATGTTAGAACAAGTTTTATGCATCTAGTGGGTCTTTTGTGAATTGAATTGATGATGTAGCAGGTTTTTATGAATTTAGTAGGTTTTGTAATGCTGGTTGGAGATTCTAGATGAATTCAGTTAGTTTTTTGAACAAGTTTATGAATTTCTAGGTAATTAAGTAGGTTTCATGCATAATTTGACCCATTTCATATGTTTCTTCAGAAATGATGAGTAGTTTGTGTTTGAATACAATAGTTTTGTTGTGGTTATATCATTATTTTTGGGTGAGGCTTTCAAATTTGGGGTCAAGGATGATAATCCGTGCTAAACATGTTAGATCACCTTTTTCTCACTTTTTGGCGGGAAATTTGAATTTCAAATTTTGAATTTTGAATTTCAAATTCCCAAAAGAAAAAAAAAACTAATATATTTTCTGACGTGGATGCCATTTGTCGGGAAAACATTGGGTGTGGTGCCACGTGGAATCCATCTGGCCGAGGAACTGAGCCCTGCATCAAGCCACGTAGACATTTAACTGAGAAATTCACGGGCAAACGAACATAGGTATAATATTGCAACAAATTCTAAAGATGAGGTATGACATTACCATTTTTAAAAGATGAGGTATGATAGATTCGATCCATAATTGAGGTAGTTTTTTGTAATTTGCCCAAATTTAAATTACAATGAAATGTAAGTAAACAAATTGCCATTTTATTCATTTCATGCATTTAGTTTATTCGATTGTATGTCAAGTTGGATTCTAGACATAAAACGCGATTACATGTTTACAGTTCTTCGCATTTGAATTCCTTAATGGAAGTGATTACATGCTTGACATACAACCCAAGTACCAGAATAAATACAAATGCCATGACCAAGCCTTGAATCACCTGCTTATAGTTATAACCTTGTGCTCTATAACACCTATCAACACCGCCAGCATTCCTCTCATCCCTGAATATTGCTCTTTTGTATACCTCCTTTGTTGAATCCTCCTCGGCCTTTTTCGCACGAATCTCCTCAAGTTTTTCAGTACTTTTGTTCACGTGTGATCCACCATTGTGTTTCTTGTTCTGTTCTTGATTAGCATGAGTCCTCTTTTGAGGATGTGGCAGATCACCAGTGCTTATGGGCTTTTGAGGCTTAGGTGCTTCTGTGGTGGGTGTGTGCTTTTGAGGCTTAGGTGCTTCTGTGGTGGTGGGTGGCTTTTGTGGTTTGTCATTCGATTTAACTGCTGCGAGATCAATCAGCTTTGGAAGCTTGACATTGAGAATGTCATTCTCAAATTTGGCAGAGATTGCATTGGTGTCGCAATTGGAGGGAATTGGGAATTCCATGCAGAAACGCTGCCATTTGTTGTCATGACCAAGTGGCCGTTCACCAAGCACCCTTAAGTTTTGATTAGCTAACGTCACTTGAATCCTCAGATTCTCCCTTCTAAATCCTGCACAATAAATCAATCAAAGCAACCTCAAAAACAACACTTTTCCATACATCACATAGGTTAATCTCAAATGTTGTAAACATTTCCAACATGGTCCATAACGTGTCGTCCCAGTTCCCACATCAAGATTGATTGACTACAGCAAGCACATGAGTCTTTGAAGAAAAACGAATTGATTGAATAAACACATAGAGATTATAATGCAACATTAAATATCCAACGTCCTTGATCACCTCCTAAGTTAACGTATAGCCACATTAATATGGTGAAAGGGGGGATTACTAAGGAACAAACCCTGCAGATAGACGAGGAGAGTGTCACAAGCTTCCTCCCTTGCCCATTCTTCCGATGGTTTAATGTCTTCGTAAACACGATTAATAGTTGCAGAATTCGGCTTTCCCTCCATCGATCGATCTAAATCAAACTAGTACTAGTCTCTCTTGTTAATTAATAATTTGTATCAGCTCGTAGATAGATTTGTACATGAATCTTGTGATGTGCAAAATGCAAGCAATGGTTGGTTGGATTATACACATGGTGGTATTGGCATGTATAAATCAAGAGGTTGGAAACTGAGAAATTTATTTTCTTTTGGTATAAGTTATTCCTTTTTCCTTTTGGCTACCTTAGCTTTCTTTGTTTAACAAGTTCAAGTATGCTTTAATTGGTTGCATAACATTCTATATGTGACTAACTTGATGCATGGCCAAAAGTCAGGATTCCTTTCTTCCATCTTTCATTTAATTAGATTTCCTCATCTGGTTTTTTTTAATTTTTAACAAACGATCTTAACTATACTAAGAGAGCGGGTGAGTAGGCCAACTCTCACAACCCACCCCCCTTAGGGGCCCGACTTCCTCGTCGACACACTTCCGACCAGGGATTGGCTCTGATACCAAATTATCACATCCCGGCCCGAGCCCCCACCACATCCTGGGCTCGATTCCACTGTAGCACGATATTATCCGCTTTAGGCCCCGACCAAGCCTTCACAGTTTTGTTTTTGGGAACTCACACGAGAACTTCCTAGTAGGTCACCCATCTTGGGATTGCTCTCGCTCGAACTCACTTAACTTCGGAGTTCCTACGGAACCCGAAGCCAATAAGCTCCCAAAAGGCCTCATGCTAAGTAGAAATGAGAATATACATATAAGGCTTACAGGATCCACTCCCCTGGGCGATGTGGGATGTTACATAAGTCGTATTGGTAAGTTTTGATAATCATTTTTTTTTTATCGCATAACAATTTTTGTAATTTATTGATTGGTACATTTAATTCAAACTTGTTTTATTTCTTTTTATAATAATTTAAATAAATTGTAATTTAGGTTTATTTATTTTCATGTCATTGTCACATCACCTACTAGTTTAATAAGAAGTGTGAAAATATTTGTCAAAAAGTTTAGGGAAGTGTTATTGGCACTCCAAAAATCTCATCCTACACTCCTCACAAGTGTATTTTTTTTTCTCTAAATATAGAAAGTTTGGAGTGTAGAATGAGAATTTTGGAGTGCCAATAACAATTCTCAAAGTTTATCCCTTGTATATATAGCGTTAGAATCAAGGGAAAAATATTTGGACAAATATTTTACTCCTTGCTAGCTCTTGAATATCTAAATGGCTCTAATTAAAGTCACTTAGTACCACAACCTAGTGGTATTTCTCTTCACTTGTAAGTGAGAAGTTTTATGTTTGATTCTCATCAAAGACAAATTTAAATCACATTATTGCTAACCCATTGTGAGGTTTAGCCACTCCCTCATTCCTTTAATATAGCTAATATCATTTGTTCAAGAAAAAATTTCTAACTAAAAGTTGAATATTGTGCTCATACTACTTAATGATGTGGCAATGACATGAAAACTAAAATAAACTTAACATAAAATATTATAATAAATGAATTATGCAAACTAAAAATAATTCGGTCTCTGCAAGTGGCTCTTTACTACAGTGGTGAACAAGTGTTGAGCTCTTGCATGACAACATGGGGTTTAAACCCCATCAGTGACTAATCTTACATTTAATCTAACAAAATTTATCGTTTGACCCCAAAAAAAAAAAAAAAAAAAAAAAAAGCAAAACCCTAGTTTCTCCATCTTCCTCTTTTTTTGTCGACAAAGTCTACAACTTCTATGCCATACAGACGAAAACTCTTCTTGCCTTGAATCTAAAGAATTCCTCTAGAGTTTTTTTTTTTTTTTAGGTAAACTGGATTTATAACGAGGGCAAAGCCAAAAAAGGTACAAGGAAGTCCACAGCAAGGATCAACTAACAAACATAACACAAAGAAACTACTTCAGAGTCATAGAGGGAGCAAAAACCCGACACAAACCACAACATTGTGTCATCCTAAATCACTCGAACCAAATCAAGACTTAAGGTGGACACGGTAAACCATCCTTATTCAAGATATGAACTATTGAAGATAGAGGTCTCTTGACCTAAGTATAATCGTTCATCTCCGAATTCTTGGAAGAAGCTAATCGATTAGCAAGGCACCCAGGACCAACGACACATTTGGAAAAAGTCCTTCACACACAGAATTTTCCTTAAGACTGGAACCGTGTCCTATCTGCCATTGACTATGGAATTACTTAAGCTTAAAATTATTCCTTTGAATCTGATTCCATAACGATTTTATCTAACTCCAAGTTCTTGGCGAGCTTACACCCCTCCAAGATCGCCTTTGCCTCTGCCACTTGAACGCTTGACGCCGAGATACATGATTTCCTTGCAGCAACAAACTTACCATTTGAATCTCTAATTACCATTGCAATATTTCTTTTTTCCTTGTAGCATTCCAGTTAGCATCCACATTAACTTTAAACAATGACCGATCAGGTGGAGACCAAGCAGAGATGGGTTGAGAATTACCATGTAGATTTCCATGGTTGTCTGAGCTTGTCTGCCTACCACTTGTAGCCCTTTGAGTTCTCCTAGTAGCCTCCATAAAAGCAGTATAGGCAGATCTAGTCTTGCGAATAACCTGTAAATGAGACACACTATTTTGATTGAAAATAGCATTGCATACCTCTTTCCAAATATTCCAACAAGTGAACGCCACTTGTGACAAAAGTCAAGTTTTATCTTGCCTACTGCCCGTATTATTCACAATTAGAGAATGTAACCAATTACTAAAAGTATCAATTTCATTTTTATTCATCTTGTAGTTAAGTTGGCCTCCGAACCAAACAGGTTCAACCCATAGGCATAGAAAAAACATATGCTCCATAGACTCATCTTGCTCATTACAAATGGGGCATATTGCTGAGGTAGCAACATGTCTCTAAAGAGATCCAACCTTGTGGCAAGAGCTTTATGAAGGACTCACCACATAAAAGTTCGAATTTTAGGTGTGGTTTCCAACTTCCAAATACTTTCGCAGACTTGGCTATTGATTGATGCCATTGAGGAGGAATTCCAGTTTCGATTAGAAGACTCCTTACCATGTAACCAATGATAACCCGATTTCACCATATAAGCACCCCTTTTCTCCAAAGGCCAAATAAATCTATCATTACAAGAAGGGTCCCCAATTTGTATATCTTTTATTTCATCAAGCTCCCGCTAAGAGATGCAAGAACTAATGGGTTAAAGATCCCATTCCTGAGAGGAAGGCCGGATTATAGAGGCAACATTTTGGTTCATGTTTATATTAGAATCCACACAAGGGTTGGGATGCCCATTTGGTAATGAAGGAATCCACCGATCCACCCATAACCTTATAGTTTCACCATTCGTCACCTACCATTGAGCACCACCCAATAAAATCTCTCTCCCTTCCAGTAAGCTTGCCCAAGCCCACGAAGCCCTGCTTTCTTTTTTAGCTTCCAGAAATGATGAATTTGGAAAGTATCTTGCCTTCATAACTCTAACCCATGAGGATTCTGGTTCCATCACCATTCTCCAACATTATTTAGCCAACAAAGCCACATTAAACTCTTGCAAATTCCTGAAACCCAAACCTCCCTCTTGTTTTGGCAAGCCTAAGACATCCCAACTCACCCAATGGATCTTTTTATCATCAGCATTTTGTCCCCACACCCATCCACAAGAGAGTCAAATTCCTTGCAAATACTTGTAGGAAATTTAAAATTATTCATTGGGTAAACTGGTATAGCTTGGGCAACAACTTTAATAAGTACCTCATTTCCCGCATGTGACAACAACTTCTGTTTCCAACCCTGGATTTTCCTTGATATACCCCCAAAGCTTGGTGTTTAGACCTACCCCAAATTGTCGGCAGACCAAGGTAAGTACCAGGGTTATCAACAACTGGCATCCCCAAAATAGCACTCAACTCTTCCCTTACTTGATTTGCATTCTCGACCCACTGCCCATTACCATCCTCAATCTTCATAATCTTATTTTGTCTTCTTCTCTGCACAGTGGACTGGTGAAAGAAAGAAGTGTTAGCATCGCCGCATTGTAGCCATTTAATTCTTGACCGCTGCTGCCAATAACTTTCTTCTTGCTCCCTTAATCTATCAAGCTGTAAAGAGAGCCTGAAAACGATTCTTTTTTTTTTTTTCATCCCAAGAAAGTCAAATTTGTCCTGCAAATTTAACAAGAGTAAATTTGATATAGGGCCAATTTATGTTTAGTCCACTTTGTTGGATAAGAATTAGTCACTGGTTATCCACATCAGCTTATTTTATTAAATTGGTATAAATATCGTTTTATTTAAAGGATTATCTTTTACGTAATTTTAAGATTAAGTGTAAGAACTAAATAGTGTTTCTCCTTATTCCTACTCCTAATCTGTATCTCAATTCTTTCTTATAACTCATTACTCATTAAACCTTAATTGTGTTAACTAATCTATGTTGTAGGTATTATATATATCAATAAATATATGGATTTATAAATGTTATGGAAGATGAAAAATTTTTGGACTGTTTTCATAGATTAAGGTTGATTAAATTTTATTTATTTTTGTATATACCTCTATCACAGGTTAAATGTATTTTATGTATCATATATGATGACATGTTAATTTCATGTTTCATTGAAAGTGAAAAAGGAAATTAACATGTATTTTATCAATCTATCATATATGTAGCATACATGGTGGCATGTTAATTTCCTTTTTCATTGAAAGTGAAAAATATATGTATCAATCTATTTTTCATTGAAAGTGATTAGATTTTTATATTTAAATATTTAAAATAAAAATCTGAGTAAAAATGTATAAATAAAGAAATTTAAATAAAATTGTAAAAATTAGAAAACTAGACTAAATCCAATAACAGCTCAAATTTCTTAACTTGAATCAAAGTACTCTTTAACAATTTCACTTGATGAATGAACGTAGCTAAATTTTTAATTTCCAACCATCAATATTTTTATTTGTCTTTGTAGGTTTTGAAAACCTATATATAGTCATCATTCATTCTTACTCATGCCTTCTGCTCACCCAACATTGATGCTTATGAATGAGCACTACAAAATGCCCCTTAATTAAAAATGTTTGAGGCATCCTTACAGAAGGAGACTATAGATATATATTGGGTTAGGATCAGGGAATACACATTTTGTAGGGTCCCTTCTTTAAACATTTTCAACGATCCAACTGTCTATCTTTTGAGTCTTCACTCAAAGAACATGTCTACCAAAATCAATCAAATCCGAAATTATGTGATTGTTGGATTAAATGATTGTTATTTTAGTGTTTCTTTGTAAAATCGTATTCGTCTATTTTCTACATTACAAATGAATGTCTTAATGGTTTTAAATTTGTCTAATTTTTTTAAAAAATAATCCATAAACGATGAATTGAAATACAAGTTACAAAATGTGTATCAAATGTGATGCCAAAAAATGATTGTCCCCCCATCGTAGCTCATATACTATTTAGAATTATTTTGTTGCTTGCTACTATTGAGGGAGATGAGCAGTGAGCATCTTCCTTGGACAGAGACAGGATTTTGGATTTGCGGCTACCCACATTGTGGGTATTTGGTTATTGGGTTCACATTAATTTGATGAACTTCATATTCTAGCCAACGTTTCTGGCTGGAAAGACAATTGGCCCATCACTACTTGAGATAACTAATTAAACTCATAAGTTAAAGAATTTGGAAATCATAATGGATAATTTAAGAATGTTCAAGAGTCACTTAGTAATACGATCTATTAGAATTCATCTCTACTTGTAAGTTAAAGACCTTAATGTTAAATATTGTGGATGACGAGTTAGATACTAATTTGTTCCCACACTCTTTGTAGATATATAAGCGTTTAAGAAAAAAGTTTAGGAACATTGAACCAAAGCAACTTATATCACATGTTCAAACAAGTACATAAATTAAACTTGTGGCAAGAAGATTATTTCATTAATCTTCTGTCGAAAGATCACGTCAGGTTTATTTTAATAAAATTACTAGTTTACATGATGAAATTATCCATAGTTTTTTTTTTTTTAATTGAACTAGTTAGTGGCTTCACTACTGCACTTCACTTTTCCGGAGGCCCAAAATACTCTTAGAGACATTTCAGTCTTCCCCTTATCATAATCGTGTGATTCACAAGCGTTAGAAATCGAACCTAGAACTCTCTACCTTCATGTTTTATGATGTTACAACATAGTTAAGGTTTAATGCTTAAATTACAAAAAAAAGTCAAGTTAAATAATCATCAGAGCTAACACACTGCTATAAAAGTGGCTATAACTGGCGGTCCAAAAACCGACAAGAAAACATAATTTCTATTGGATTTTTGGCAAAAATCCGACATCAAATCATGCAATGTCGGATAGGAGAACCGACACCATTGCTAGCGTCATGAAAAGGCTTTTGATGTCAGTTAGTCCCTTTAATCCACCACCAAGAAGAAAAGCAATATAAAATAAAAAATGATAGTAGCGTAGGTTAAAAGCAACATCGAATATCACGTCGGATACATGCGACATTAATTACTGACAAGGTGGCAGTCCTAACCGACATCACGTAACTATTCCAGAAATAAAATAAGCAACCTCATGTCGTCCATAACAGATGATAGGAGCATATTTATGCGACTTTGTTAGTTTAATTTCTTGCATTTAGTGAGTTAGTCTCTATTTATTATAGTGATTTAAGTTATTTTCGTGTGTTTGTAGGTCCAATTGACTAAAGTGGCAAGAAAATGCAATTTGGAGCAATTTGGAGCAGTTTTGGGCTTGGAATGGATAGCACATGCATGGAGCAAGATGGATGGACGAAATTGAAGTTCAAGAAAGGCTAAGAATCTGCTAAAGAGATGGAAGAAATTAATTCAAGAATTGGAAGAAAATGAATCAGCTATAAAGAAGGAAACATGAGTCAAACTACCTTACTTTGACTTAGTCAATCCTAATCTTTTCCTACTTAATTTCCAGCTACAAAAGGATCCCTAATTATATTGGGACACCTAAATATATGTTTCTAGAAGTCCTAATCCCATTCCTAAAAGGAGCCACACCTTTTCCTTCTAGAAAACCAAATCCTTGCTGTGCAAACCTCTTTCCCTTTCTTTCCTAGATCTGCCGCATATCACTTACCCTTTTCTTCTTGGGATTCTGATTTGTTACCCTTTTCTTGGAGCATTTGGAGTCTTAAACCTTTCCCAATTTAATTCCCAGCCGTGCCCCTTCCTTCCCATATAAATAAAGAGCATTGCCGCACCTTAAGACACACCAGAAATCATCCATTTTTCACCACAATCCAACCTATCCATCCATCACCATAATTCATACCCAAACACTCTTGTGCCACAATTTTGCAAGGAGAAAGGCGAGAGAATAGCTTGGAGCCGTGTTTGCCATTCAAGTTGGATTGTTGGAACATTTCTAGGTGTATTCAATCTTTTGTTTTCAATGTTTAATTTAAGTTTTCTTTGTTTAATTGTGAACATGAAGAGCTAAACTTGTTTTAGCTAGAGGAGACTTTGAAACCATGATTATATTTGCAATATGAATTGATCACTTCCAATCGTGAATGCAATTTACTTAATTGCTTGATTGATAACTTATTCTTGTATGCTGATTAAGGAGGTCTACTTAGTTTGCATGCATGAATTTGATGCTAGAATAAAAGGGAGTTTCACCTAATCGTTATGAACTTATATTCACAAGTAGTGGAGGTTGCTGGTCACGATCATGTTAAGTAAATTCCTGGCAGGAGTATCATACTGTTCATAGTTACGAATGCCTTGTCAATGCTTATGATTTTCACAAAGCTTAATGATCTTTGATTGTATCTCTATTATGTTGTTCATGTAGGGAACTATTGAAGAATAATTTGGTTGCTGATGTGTATCCCATCCCATTCAATGACTTAAGGAAAATCTGAGGGTTAATTAGTGCTGTTCACAGTTAATATGGGACGTTGAGGTTCATAGTTCATTGGAAAAGCAACTGGAAATTAATTTGTATGCAAGTGTGTCGTGTGTGGATAATGACCCTCTAGCTAGCCTATCACCCATGAATTCACCCAATTTCGTGCCAAACTTATTTAAGTCTTTTAGTTACTTGTTTTTACTTTAAATTCGTCAAAAACACAATCCCCTTTACTTTGTTGTGTCAAATTAGTTAGAATCTGTCCAATTTGTGTTTTTAAGTGTTTTGAGTCAAGTTAAAGTTAGAATTCGTCCAAATCATTCTTTAGTCTCTGTTTTGAGTCAATTTGCTTGTTTTGTGCTGTGTTGAGTCTTTTTAGTTTGTTTTGAGTTCTTTGAGTCTAGTTAAGTGTTTTCAAGCCTAGTTTTATGTTTTTAAGTTTAGATTTGTGTTTTTTAGTCAGTTTAGAGTAGATTAGCAATCCCTTCTAATCTCCAGCCTAGAATGATCCCTCCTTACATCTTTACTACAATTGTCAATAAGAAGGTTTTAATTTGAGTGCTAGTTTATATCACATCAACCGACACCACAAACCATTAATAAAAAAAATGTAATAGTCTGTCTCAGTTTATGGGAAATCCAAAAACACTTCTACGATGCAGATTCTTTCACAACACTTGGCCGCATAAATGCCTTTGATCTCCTCCATATGTTAATATTACAAAAATGACATTGTTATTAGCATAGTAAGATTGGCGTTTACATTGCTTATGCGTTTACATGATTGCATTACTCTCTGGAGTGAAAATTCGAGTACAATCTATTTATCTTACTCTTTTTTTTTTTTTTTTTTTTTTTTTTTTTGGGTCATTTCTATTGCCTTTGGAATATGTTCCTTCTTTGCTGCTATGTCAAACTCTAGCAAAGATAGAAAAATTCGTTAAATCTTATTATTTTTTAGTACAGATCAATTGTGGATGTGAAACTTTGGAGATCCTTAAACATGATTTTGTTATCTTTTTGTAATGGAAAAATATTCTGATAAAACAAAGATTCAAACTAAGGAAAAAATCACAATTCGAATTTTGGTATAAGATTTAGTAGATTGCTCTATGTTAGATTGAACTATAACTGTTGAGTAAATTGTAAAGTTATATAATTTTAGTGGTATCTCTAGAAAGATGAAATGCCACATATAGACATCTATGATTCATATCATGTCTCTTTACACCATATAATTTAATTGCTTCTGGTACGCCTTTTCTTCTAGAAATTTTTATGACGTTGATCTTAAATCGACATTTGTTTACTGTAGGTCAAAGATATGATGGACCTTCACTCTGTACATATGGAATATTTAACACATTCGCTTGACATGTAAGTTCATTGGTCATTGTGTACAATATTCTTACCATTGTTATATATGTGCCCTGTATTTCTAAATTGCCATGCTTTGTGATTACTAGTTGTATCAATAGAAGTATTTGTATTCACTTGTAGTAAATAACGGAGAAAAAAGTTTGCACCAAGTGTGTACTTGCTGTCGGCTACAAGATTTCTGGAAGCAATGGCAAGAAACTACACTGAAGGGTTTAGCTGCTAAATTGGGTTGTCGACTGGGAAGTTGGCCTATGAAATTTGTGGGAAAATGGTTAGGAGATTAGAAGGGTGGAAAGAAATTGTTTTTATCAAGGGTAACCCACTTGAATTGTGTCGGTTGCAAGCAGTACTCCAACACACTACCTATCACTTTTTAAAGTTCTTTCCTGTGCAAAAGATTTGAAGAGTTTAATGAGATGGTAAAAGAGATCAGCTGGTGAGGTGGAAATCTGTTTCTAGTTGCCAAACAAAAAGGGGGGTTTTAGGGATAAGCAATTTGAACAAAAGGAATGTGGCCCTTCTTGGGGAATCATTTGACATTTCAAGGTTTCTCGATATTGTTTTCTTTGATTGTCAATTAACCATGAATCTGACCTTTGCAGATGTTTCCTGTCTGATGAAACACGATCTATAGCTCGCATCATTGAAAGCATTCTGCAGTGTGCTCTTGACTTCAGGTCTTGTCTGACTGGGGGATTGTGGGATGTTGGAACAGCTGAAGCGAATACAATGGGAAGGCTTTCTGGAATAAATATATCCCAGGTGATGATCACATCCTTAAAGTTGAAAATAACAGCGGACATGAACTTAAGGTGATATAAAATTATAAACAATTTCACTTTGGTCGAACTAGCAATGCCATTTAAAGAAATATAACAGCAACTATGACAATCAGGAGAAAGCGCAAGAGGAGTGTTGCTAGATTGGGTATTGCGATACTATATAAACCTCAACCTGTGCTGAAGTTTTGGATCTTCATGTGCTTAAAACGTAATGCATACTATGTTTCCAGGAACACCTAAGTCATCCATGGCAATTGGGTTTGCTTTCATATATGCATTCATGTGTCAGGGCACCCTCGGTTACTTCGGGTGCTTAAGTAGATGGTCGTGCAAATTTGCAATGAGGACATTATAGAGGATTTGTGCAGTTAAATTCTAAAGTACAGTTTTTGTAGAACATTAAAATGAAAACTGGTGGTCCGAAATATCATATTCAAATTACGGATGAGCCTGTCGATAACATGCATGTGTATCTGTTTTGCAGGTGATTGCAACAAAACAAACATTTGACAAGAATATGAAGGAACTGCACCTCTGCTACCTCAAGTCACCTAAACATGGGGAGTTTGGACTCTCATTTTTGGGAATACCTTAACTACAACGAATATTACTCAGACGTCGGTAATGAAATGGCCTTCTCAGTCTAAAGCTCCGTGACATGAATTTGGAACCTTCCGATCATGCGTGAAGCAGCCCCATTGATTACAGTGATCGAGGATTGTAATCTCTCAAAGATTCAGACTAGATGATATCTCCAACTGATGTGTAAAATATTTCAGAATTCGTATAATTCCGGAGGCTTTGAGGTAGCAGATTCAGCAAGGCCGTATAAATTTCTGTAGTTGCAAGTTGCAACCCAGCTTTATGATATGACACTTGACACTGGTTGGCACAGGGCCGCATACTTTCTCTAATATATTTTTAGGCCGTACGATACAATTTTAGGAGGGCAACAGATTGCTAACGCAGTTACTCTGCCTCCTTAAGCCCTTCCGAAGCCAATCAGTGAAGCACGGCATTGACCCAATAGAGGTAGGGTAGGCCCCTCGAACCATCAACCTCACCCCATGTGGAGTGGCTCGTGGACTGAGAAATGGTTCGAGGTTTCGTTTTTGGCCCCAACTACGACAAATGTGACTGCAGATTGAATTGGTGCATAATTGTTGTAAATGTTGAAGCTATGATTGAATTATTTTTTGTTTTTTAACTTTGTGGAAATGGAAAATGATTGAAGAAGAAATCTCTAGTTCATTGATGGTATAAAAATAGTCCTTACAATATGTAATACTATCCTAATTCCCACCCACCATTGTGATTGTGGATATGATGCAAGCTATGTAATCTCTTTCTACATTCAATTTAAATTTTAATACGGATTGTTTTTTCATCGTATTGCATAATTACTATTAAGTATAAAATAAAATTACAATAAAACTAAAATTTATCAATAAATTCACATCCAATGATCAAACCTTATTAAACCCTACTATTAATAATCTTTATTCTACGTTCTGGCTAAAATTCTAAGAGTTCTCATAGAGTACAAGCTCATTGGACCCACGGATGGTGCTTTTGAGCACCAACACTACGAAGAAATAATTTTTGTAAGAACTTACTTTCCGCTTAGGTAATCAACATGTATACGAGCCATTGATTTAATCTTGTGCCTCTTCCACCTTTAATGATCAGATCAAAAGACCTAAATACTCCTTCTTTTAAGGTGGCCCCACTTGTGCCTTGGACACTACTAAATCTCCAAAATCTTGACAATATTCGCAAATCTGCAAAAAATCATCATTTTGCGTTGTCTGTATTAAAATAGCAATAACGTCTCCTAAAAAAATCGAAACATGAACCATACAATTCTCCATTAACTAGACATCCAGATTTTCCAAGCATATAAGGTTCAATATTTGGTTCGTCTCAAAGAATTAGAGTTTAATATTCGAAATTCACTAATATGCACAACAAATCTTTGATTTTGGGATGTCTGCACTAAAATAGTAATAACATCTCCTAGAAAAATTAGAATTACGAACTGTAAAATTCTCTATAAACTAGGCATCCAAATCTTTTCATGCATATAAGGTTGAATATTTGGTATTCAAACTTCACTGATCTGCACATCAAATTTTTTATTTTGATATGTCTGTACTAAAATAGCAATAACGTCTTCTAGCGAAATTGGAATCACAAACCGTAAAATTCTCCATAAACTAGAGGTCCAGATATTTCCAAGAATATAAGGCTCAATATTTGGTTTGTCTCGGGAATTACAGTTTAATATTCAAACTTCAATGATCTGCGCAGCAAACCTTTGATTTTGAGATTTTATTTTCTAAACCGTTTTTGTCATAAATGGTCTCTGAAATTGGCCCATCCCATCAAAATAATCCCTGAAATTGAAAATCAATCAATTTAGTATCAGAAAATGGATGTCGCAAATCAATGTGGTCCTTTCGTCAGAATTTTGTCAAAATTTTTATTATGTGCTGATGTGACACTTAATTGGGTCTCACGAGTCTAACTAAATATTGTCATGTCGATTAAAATATTTAAATAATAAAAAACAATTTTTATTTTTGTTTAAATAAACCTTAGAAATAAAAAATAAAATAGAAGAAGAAGATATATGCCATTGGCATTGGACTCTGAACTTGAAGCTTCACTCTGAATTACTTGATTTTCTGAATCAGATTCTTCAATTTTCAAAATCTACTTTTAATGGCATTATTGTCCAGTGGACACTCACACTCTTCTCTTTGTTTGTTTCCCAATCCCAGTTTGTACTCATTGAAGATTACATCTCTTGAGAGAATTACTTTCTTGGTTCTCAAGTTATACAGCCTGTATCTCTATTCATAATAATTCATATCCAATAAATATGCACTTGTTGCTTGTTTCATCTATCTTGTGTCTGAGATGAGCAGGTCCTTGAGCATAACACACTGAATCAAAGATTCCCGTGTGCTTAATTCATGGCTTTCTTCCAATTTAGGCCTCAAACGGAGTGATCTTGTCTAGTGACTTAGTAAGGCACTTGTTCAGCAAATGTAGTGCAGTATTAACTACTTCTCCCCATAGATTGTGAGGCATATTCTTCTCATGTAGCATACACTTTATCATCTCCACAATTGTCCTATTCTCTACAACACCATTTCGCTGAGGTGAATAGGCAATTGTCAACTTCCGTTTTAGAGCAACATCTTCACAAAAATATTTTGAAGTCCGGTCACCTCTATTTGCCCTCCACTTGCAAATAGAGGTGACCGGACTTCAAAACATTTATTGATGACTGTACTAGAATGTTGGGAAGTATCTATTTTCTGCATGGTTGGGATTTGCATAGGCCCTCCACGCTTGGTTTCTTGAAAATGCATCTCTGTTGATGCTTGGCAGTAACACACCTTTCTCTAGCAAATCAGGTAAACCATGCACCATTTCTTGCTCAAACTTGTATAATTTTTATAGAGCTTAGGTGCTTGGGGAGCAAGTACCACTCCCTCGATTCTCGTTCACTTTCCCAAAGTGGAGGTTGTTTCTCTTCTAATCCCGATCTATTCCACTTTCGGGCTCTGTGTTCATGAATCAAATCCCTCTTTCCTCGTTTCATCTCTCTGCGCTATCAACGACAACCAAAATAGTACACGTGTATTAATTGCACATTCTTTCCATGCTTTACATGCAGTGTGAAAGGGCTGAGTGTCCTAATCTCTCAACAACCTTCAATATCTCAATGATGAGGTGAAACATCAATTGGTCAATTTAGATGGCGTCACTGAATTATCTAATATTATTTAGAAATTAGATTTCCTCGCCCCCTTCAAACAAGGTCTGTCTAATATTTTCTTTATCTCTCTGCAACTATCTCAATTCCTTCAAATAAATATTTTCTTTAGTTTATGTTCCTCTAATTTAATAATAGATAATAATTGTTCAAAATATTTTACTAATAAAATAATTATTTAAAAATTTGAAACATGAAATGGGAGACTAGAAGAAGGAATTGGGCTTGGAGAGTTGGGATTGGGTTGTCGTGAATTTAGATATGGAGCATGAGGATGAAATTTTGGAATGCTATATGTGGCTTGGTCGCGAAACTTTTCAGTACTCTAATATTTTTTGTTCTCAAATATTAAAAAGGAGTTTAGATATGTATTAGAGGTGATTTTAGGATAGCGGGTGAATAAAAGCATTTAATTTTTTTAATTTTTTACATTGGGTTGGATTACAATGTGTGTGTGGAAACAAGACATTGAGATTGGTCTGGCAGCACTAAAACATTATTGGTTGGGGTAATGTGTGTGCCTCTTTACATTTGATTAAAATTCACCATCCATTAAATTATAGTCATCTAAAGTGAACTGTCATTTTCCCTCACTCTTTATTCATCTTTAAGCGACATGATTTCATTGTACAAATATCATAACCGTTCATGCTTTTTATTATCATTCAGAGTTCATTTCAGAAAAATTGTTTAATTTAGAGACCATATAGAGTCACCCATATGTGTCAAACAAAGCACTAGTTATAATAATGGTAACATGTTTGTGATGAACTGTACACTCTTTAGGGTTTAGGAAAAATTGTTCAATTTATAGACCATATAGAGTCACCTAAACCCTAAACTCTTTCAATATATGGAAGACTAAATGGTTTCCAAATCGAATGAAAATTAAATGACCTTTAAATGGTGGCCAAAAGAACAAATGGTTGTGATATGTGTTGGAACCAAATTCACGCACATTTGCAGTCAGAGGTGAGATCTAATCTGACTAGCCCATGATCTCAGATGAGGCGAGAAGGAATTGATTGAGGGGTGTGGTTGAATCCGAATAGGACTGCCTATAAAGAAGAACAAAGTAAATCATTCTCGATGAATAACTTATGACAAGGCATCGACAGATGAGTTCTCTATGCACGTGTGTACGTGCAAACGATGATGTAAGGGCCTCTGCTAGGCATCAAGTGAAGATGTGTGTTGTAGAGAATATCAGACTTAGAGAGAAGTAGATGTCCCCTTGATAAACACCCATGCTAGTGTTTTTATAGGGATCTTGAGAGTCCTTGTAAGGAGAGTAATCTTCATTAAATCGGGAGACTATTTAGGAGGAAATCTTTAAATCGGGAGACTATTTAGGAGGAAATCTAGGAAAAGATACCCAATCTTTCAAGAATCATGATTATGTGCCCTAATCCCCCAAGATATCCTAATTTGACCTTAATTAGGGTTTCCTTACTTGAGGAACAAGTAATACCTTCAATAGGCCTAAGTCTAGCTTACCGGACTACGCTCCATGGGCCTTGTGCATTTCGGTCCTTCTCACCATGTGCCATGAGCCCAAAAAATCATGGTCCTACAATATGTATTCAATTAAATGATATCATATAAGGGGCCTTTTAAAATTATATTTAAAAAAAAAAGATTGTTATTATTATTAGGGGGAAGCAGAATTCAAAACTATTACAATAATTTAGGAGAATGAGGAGTTTTGAACTTGAGACGCATGGGTAAAAAAATCAACACCGTATCTACTAGGATATAGTCTAAATTATTTCTTTAAGACTTTAAGAGTCATAGAGAGCATTTTTGCTTACCACAATAACTATGGTATATGCTCACTATACACCAGTTCATCTGTCACATGTTATTTCACTTAACCTTGGTTAACTTTCATATTAAATGTTCCTTTTTCAATTTTGAAAAAAAAATTAACTAAGGTTAAACAAAAGGACACGTAGCAGTAGCAGATAATTAAGTGTATGGTGAACATACTTCATAGCTTATAGTAGTGAACAAACATGATCCGAGAGTTATATCTATTTTGTCTTTTATCATTACTTAGAGATTTAATACATAAAGAAGGAACATTGTGATACAGATGCCCAGATTTTAAAATTTGAGATTAAACATTCATGCCTTCTAGATTTTTTATTAGAACAATACTTGGTTACTCAAAGATGAGTAGGAACTCCTACTTAAAATTCCTCAAAATTGTTCGTTGTCAATTTATAGAACTTCGTGTTTATAATTAGAACCGTTCATATTATAAATCACCCTATAAAGATCACCTCTATCGTTTAGTCATCGAACTATTTAAAAACAAATAAACTGTATTGGTAAAAGCATTACGAACCGTCTATGTATTTGCTACAATAAATTACCTAAACGACCTCAGTTTTAATTTATATTTTGCAGAGATGATATTTACAGTGTGATTCATAATATGAACGGTTCTAATCACAAGTACAAAACTCTGTTTTTAAAATACTAAGGATTTTGAGTAGGAGTTCCTACTCATCTTTGAGTAGCTAAGTATTGTTGTTTTTATTAAGCATCTTCCTACAATTTTGTCGTTAGACGTATTAAAAGTAGCCTTTTTTATGATAAAAAATTACCCAAGTTGCCAATATAATATACCAATTAAAATCTAAATGAGATATCAGAAGTCCTAAAATCAGGTACATATATATTGTAGTTTTAACTTAACAATAAAAAAATTTAAATGTAAACCACCGAAACATGATAATCTATTCTAACCCCAAATTGTTGTATCTTACTATTTTGGAATTTTTATTGTACAATCCTTGAAGTTTCAATTGTAACGCCATCGAATTTTTATCATACTGCCAGCGAAGATTTAATCTAATTTTCCTTCTATATTTGTTAGAGATTTCACTTGAATTAATATACCAGGTTACATTTTTTAATTTTGGTACGCTATTGATATTCAAAAACTTCACAAAACATTACTTTAGCAGCTGGAGTTTTGCACATAAACAATACTATGTATTTGCAAGTAATAAGCATTTGGAACGTACCCGGAGTTTGGTACGTCAATTATGTTATGTTGACACATAATGATTGTTTTGTTCCTAAAATAATATTAATTTAGAATGTACCAAAAGTTTGATACATCAATTAATGTTATGTTGACACATAATGATAGTTTTGTTCTTAAAATAATATTAATTTAGAACATACCAGACATTTGGTAAAGTTTTTATTTTTGTGGTGCATACTATGGAAGAAAATTTGCTAATTTTCATTATATCTTATAATTGCAGGTACGTTTGAACTATTTTAGCACCCAATCTAGTTTATAATGTACCACACTACTATGTCTGGTACATTGTAAATGTTAATAATATAGAAAGTAGAACTTATGACGTACCAAACCATAGATACGTTATGTAATCCTAATTTGAGTATGTACAAACCCACTAGTACATTAGTAATTCTTATTTGCAATACGTGCCAAGTCAATGGTACGTTATGAAATTCTAATTATATAGAAATTGATGAAGCCTGTTATAGTCATCAATCCAGCACAACAACGAATTTTTACAAGCCCACAATGATTCTCACAATCAATTTATAGCAGGAAAGAAAGGATCAACAAATAAAGAATTGGATAAAGATTCAAATTCAAAATTTGGATAAAATTAAAATTAAAAAAAAAAATTATCACACCAATAAGTGAGTCCACAACTCTTAAAATGCTTAATAAATAAGGAAAACTAGCGATAAGTTTTTTAAAAAAAAAAAAGACTTTAGTTTTAATGAAAAATGACAAATAAAGGTATAGTGAATAGTACCAGAGAAAGGTAAAAATATGATTTTTCGTTAAAAGTGAATAGTACCGGTAGTGTTTAGTTAAAACTCCCTAAATAAATATTCTGCTAGTAAAAAGGGAATACACGAAACTCATTTGAGTTAGAAAAATAAAAGAATGACATGGAAATAGTTTACCTGTAATTACGCTGACAGGTGTTAAGTCAAAGCACATTAATTAAATATTTAAAAGTTTAATTAAAAAACTATAGATGTTTAGTAAAAAAATTATAAAATAGGAGATGTGTTGCGAAATTGAAGGTATGCATGCATAGAGATAAAGTAAATAAGACACAATATTTATGAGGTTCGGCAAGTTGCCTACTTCCTCGTGGCAGCAGTAGTATTTTCTTTCTTTATTTGAAATAATAGGTACAAAATAAATCTCACTATTTTCTCTTGACTCATTGGTATTTTCTCTTTTTTTTTCCTTTCCTCCATATGTTTCTCTTATTTGTTAGTGCCTTTAACCTTTATTATATAGGCAAATGAATAGGTAATGACATCATTGCTCACACATGCATGATGTCATTGCTTGAGCATGCATGATTTCATTGCTTGCACATGCATGATTCATCCACTCAAAACAAATAGTGAGCATACATATTTACAACACTCCCCCTTGGATGGCTATATGTCAATATTGTTTGCCTCATTAAAACCTTGATCTGGTTTGGATGCTCTCCCTAATGGGTATCTTCCCCTGATTTCGAATTCATCTAACTAATTAGAAAGTTGATGTAATCTGATGTCATGCATGGTAGTTGGAGTGTTTGCTTCTGAAGGTAGATCACATGCGCTCCAAATTTTAATGGGCCATAAGTGTTAGCCAAACAAACTCATGACTAGCTATATGGAGATATGTATTTCTAAGAGATATAAAGATACAACAACAAATGTTTACTTCCTTGATCATTGCATGATCAATCTATTTCCATATGTAAATAGAAATCCCTTTTTGTGAGCAATCTATATGCAAGCTAGAGAGCTATTCAAATTTTGCTTACCCAATAAGACTATGGCTTTTCGTGAGTTCTTTGGAATAGAACAAACACATGTCTATATTTCTTGTAGTATCAATAGATGAACTTTATTTCATTTCAATACCCATTTGTTGATGTTGTGCTCCACAAGAAATGTAATAACTTATTAGTGTATTTTGCTAAATACAATAAGGCATATACTTTACCAAGATGTGGTACTTCTAGACCAAATATCAGTTCATCATTTCCCTCACGACGATGAATGATCTTTCTTAGTGCCTAAAAATTAATTAACTATTTGAATGTTCAACTCATGATCTTCAAACCACATGGTTTTTAATTCCATAAACTTTCGGTGGAAAAGAATTCGCATTGGCATATTGTTCAATCTGCAGCTCGAGACAATATTTGTTTTAACACTTTATCTTTATAGACTCTTCAAGAGTCCCAATCTAATATCATCAACTCTTGCAAGAGATTTAGGATGTTGTGACAATATCATATGAAAGCACTCACTAAGGCAATTTACACCATCCACTGGTATAGAGTATGTAATTTGTGTTTTACCCTTACAGGGCTTTCTTCAAGCAATTTGAATTCTTTAGGAATTTTCTACACTTCATGACACATCACTCTTTGAAACTTATATAGAGCAACTTGTTTTCATGTATACTTGAGGAAATTACTTATGGAGAGATGTTATGGGCATCTCACAACTCTTCGTATATTATCTCCATTCATATGAACTCGTTTACAAGAGTATATCATAATTTCAAGTTTCAATTAGAACCTTGTGTCATATCATGTGAGTGTATTTCGTTGTACTACAAATGCCCATATGTAACCTTCTGGGTTCAACATCATTTGGCGATTTGTAATATAGGTCCATTTTTCCATGTTCTTACTAAATTGTAGCATAATTGCCTATTTTCATTTTGGCCAATAATTTTTCTATTTGTCAACGAACAAAAGAACATGGTTGAATATCAACACAGCTCATTGATGAATCCAGTGGCTAATGTAAAACCAAGATTAACACTATTAATCATCAATTTGTGATCCCATAATTCTCATGTGCATGCGCATTGCTTATTTGTAAGTATTTCAGTACTTTGGATATCATTGCATATTCAGGGGCTTTACATTGTCTCTTCTAGGACAATCACTCTTATTAGATGAATTGTTTGGAGAATTTGGATCACAAATGTGGATGCAAATTTCTTCCTCCTTGTTCTTGGACAAAATTGCACCTACAAAACAAATAACACCTTAGGTGAAGGCCAAGAGCCTCACGTGCCCAAGATGAATTGGGGGGGGGCGGGGAGGCTTTGGCAGAAGAACATCAGATGCCAAAGTTAGAATTTCAAGAGAAAAGTGTTTGGAGAATTTTAAGAATTTATCAAGAGTATAGAACTTAGGTTTTTAGAGAAAATGGGGTAGTGTATATATAGGGCATGGCCGTCACCCTTTGGAGAGATGGTGACCGGCACTTTGTGGTAGTTTTAGGTGTAATTTGTAGTTAATTAGCCAATTAATAGATTAATTAGGTAATAAATCAATTAATTAGCTAATTAATATAATTTGAAAGGAATGTTTTGGGGGTTACATTGTGGAAAAGATTTGATGAGGATGGATGAAATAGGTTTTGAATAAATACCTATTTTGGGCACTTTTGACTTGATTGAATGATGATAGTCCACTACTCGCGTGTAGGAGTTCTGGTGTTCCTTGAGGGTAATTTTGTCCTTTTCATCCCTAGAATCCATGTGTCACCTCAATATTTTTCTTGATTATTTTTTGCTCCACAAATGCCCCCACACCTACTGGGCTGCTCGTAAAAAAGGGCAGTAGGTGTAAAGATCTCCAGCTTTGATGCAAATTCTCACTTGGACTTGGAATTAGATTCTTCTAGGAAAGGGAAATAAATCGCCTCCAAAACCTATTTAAGCCTACCTTAAGTAGGGGATTAAATCAACTTCGGAGGGCAATTATTTATCCTACAAGAAAGAGAGAAAACTAGAGGATATTTATTCCCCCCTCCCCTAGCACTCTTCTTTGCTTGCTCGTGCAAAGAACCGTATTCCGTTGATTTCTTTGTTTTCTCCATGCCGCACCGATGTAAGAAAAACTTAATTCTCCTTGTCTTCTTATTGGGTGATGCTGCCATGGGGCGGCCGTCGACTGGCATAGGCCAGGAATCGGTTTGGCATGAGCCAATGAGGTGGTGTGGTAGGGGCCATTGTTTGTGCTGCTCAGCTCGACTGAAGCCAAGAACTGGCTCGGCATGGGTCGAAGAAGTGGCATGGCAAAGGCCATGGTTGGACTGCCACGTATGGACAGCTTGCTAAAAATGAGGAAACTACTTGAGTTGGATTTCTTAGCTGCCGTAAATGAAGCAGTCAAGGATGAAGCTACTAAGATCGGAGCTGTTAAAAATGAAGTGTCGGATAAGCGAACTATTGAGTGCAAAGTGGCTACTGCCCCATAACCATTCATTGCCTAGTTAGTCTTCAAGCATTCGATCTTTTGAGCTATGTGGCCTTCTCGCACTAGAAAGCTTACCCAAATAGGTGTTGGGGAATTAGTTTACCCTTTCGCATTAGAGAGCTATTAGTTTACCCTCTAGTACTGGAGTAATTAGTTTACCCTCTCGTACTGAAGAGCTTACCCATATGGGTGTCGGGGAATTGGTTCACCCTCTCGCATTGGAAAGCAATTAGTTTACCATCTCGCACTGGAAAGCTTACCCATATGGGTGTTGGAGAATTGGTTTACCCTTTCACACTGGATAGCAGACCCATATGGGTGTCGAGGGATTAATTTATCCTCTCACACTGGAGAGCAGACCCTTTTGGGTGCCGGGGAATTAGTTTACCCTCTCACATTGGAGAGCAATTAGTTTATCCTCTCGCATTGGCGAGCAAACCCTTTTAGGTGTCAAGGAATTAGTTTACCTTCTTGCACTATAGAGCATGGAAATCGTTGTCGTGAGTGCAGCTGAGGAAAACTAGACTACTGGACAATTGAAATAATCCTCAGCCTGCTAAGTCTTATTTGACGAACTACTTGAGACTTCGAACTGCTTGTGGAACCCGCGTTAGGGTGTAAGCGCAATGAGCTACTCCCGAAATTATTACGCCATCATTAGGTGTTTTGTCATGTGCTCTTTTAAAGCTTGGTTAGCGCGAACCACATGGCAAAATCGGCACGGCTGGGAGCCGTGGTACAAGATTGGCAAAGTTATTATCCATGGTGATAGATCAATGGCTTCTGGGAGCCGTAAAGCAGGTAGGCACGGTGGTGAAAACAGAGTTGGGGCTAGCTTAGGCTAGGTTGTGCACAACAAGAGGATTTGGACCACTAGGTCCATGATGCTTAGCTATTGGTGATGTGCTGCTTCTGTATTAAATCATCTGGAATGTTAGGAACAAAGCCTGCCCTCGGTTCTTGGTAGTTGGGTTGGTATGTCATTCTGGTACTCGTTTGCCCGCGGCGCGCCATTAGGCTGAACTGCTACCTTTGTCGGATCAAAAGTAATCTTTGTATTCGACAATTTATGTGGAATAGTCTATTCTTCTTGATCTTGTCATTGAAAGATGACCCGTTTATGTTGGTCATGGCACATCAGAGCACATTGTCAGTAACTTCGTTACGCTGGACATTGTGCAATCGTTTGGTCGGAAGCCTTTATTCTTCTTCCTGAATTTGCCTTTATTAGGGTAACGGAGTTCTCGGCTGCTCTTCCATGTGTTTGGCTTGTTTATGCCACAACTGCGGTGTATGTGGTATGTTCCTATTAGGCGAATGGGTAACTCGCAGGCTGCTGGTTGAACTTGAGCTAGATTGAGTGACTGTTTCTCTCCATCCGATGTGTTACGTACTCCAATGTGAGGTGGAGGATGTTCCTTGTGGGCCTTGCCATAAATGAACACTTCGCCTGGAAGGTTGCTCATGTTGATTATCAGAGTGCGGCCCCAACCATGAGTGTATGTTCGTCTGTGGGCCTAACTGAGAATGCACACTCCTTCGCACTCTAAGATGAGAGTATACGCTGCAAGAGCTGATTCACCAAGGTTGTTTACTGTGCGAGGGTGCTTGTTAACTCTATGACTTGTCAAGACAAGTGTTATTCACCATTCGGGTTGGAAAAGCTTGGACAAAATACATCTCCTTGAGTAGTGGAGTGTAATGGACTCCGAGCGCGAGATTTGAGTTGAGATGTCAAATTTGCAGAGAAATAAGGTGAAAATGCCCCCGGTTTAATCGTTGGCCTAGAAATTTTGAGCTGGGATGGTTGAATCGATTTTGGACTGACTTGGGACACCATGGGAGTAGATTGGGCTACGGGAGTGGGTTGCGGCGTATGCATGTTGGGCTCGTGCTAGCCTTGGGCCCGTGAGTGCTAGGCTGCTTCTCCTGCCACAGCTGCTTAAGCTTACGCTGCTGAGGTAATGGCTCTGGCCGGCTCACGCTGGACCTGGGTCGGCTGCCTTACAGCATGGGTTGCAGATTAGGCTGTGCGACAAGTGGACGAGGTTTGGGCCTGCGCTGTTAAGATAGTGGCTTGGGCCAGCTCGCGCTGGGCTTGGCTCGGCTGCCTTGCAGCATAGGCTACAGATTGGGCTATGCTCCAAGTAGACGAGGCTTGGGCCTGCACTGCTAGGGCAGTGGCTTGGGCTACTTCTAGATCTTGGGCTTGCTGCTACAAAGTGGCGTGGGCCTGGGCTTGTGGTTGCCTCGCTGATAGGAGCATATTTAGGTGACTTACTTAGCTTGTTTTCGTGCATCTATGTTGTTAATTCATAGTTGTTTTAGTAGTTTAAGCTATTTTCGTTTGTTTTTAGGTCTTCATGGCAAAGGGAGCAAGAAAGTGCATTTTGAGGCTATTTGGAGCATTTTTGGGCATGGATTGGATAGCTTAATCATGGAGCAAAGAGGATGGACGAAATTGAAGCCTTGTATGCTCTTTGGGACATAAAACAAAGGGCCTAGCCCAATCAAACAATCCTTTGAGCCATGCAAAACCTCTAGCCCAATCAAACAATCCATCAAAGCCATGCAAAACCACCATTCACACACACTTCACACCCTTGCCGTGCATCCTTTCATTTTCAGCATTCCACACCATCATTGCAGCCACATTCTTCCATTCCCACTTCATCATTGCACCACATTTTCCCTCTTTAATCCACATGCATTCACAAAACAAAGTCACATGCACCCATCCACACCTTTGCCGTGCATCCTCCCATTTCCAGCTTTTCCCTTTGCATTTCCCTTTCATTTCAGCCACATGTATTCATCATTGCAGCCACATTCTTCCATTCCCACTTCAATCATTCACCCTAGTGTCATTCCACATGCATTCCCTTCATTAATTCAGCCAACACATGCACCCATCACCTAAAACACATCCCTTGCCGTGCACCCCCCTTGCAATTCCAGCTTTCCACCAACCAACCTAGTTGTCATTCCACATGCATTCCTTCCTTCATCATTGCAGCCACATTCTCTCACATTCTCACCCATTCTCTCCCCATAAAACCATGCAATCCCATCATTCAATTGTCATTCATTCCACACCACAACAACACACAACACAACACAAAAACACCTATCCTGAAATTCCCTTGCCGTGAGCTCCCCCTCATTTCCAGCATCCATACATTCATTTCACACCATCTTCCCCTTAGAATCCCTTAGCCGTGCATTCATACACATTCCCATTCATACACAATTCACACCAACAACATCCCTTAGACCTTGTGCCACGACAAAGAGGAGGAGAAGAGTGCCTAAACGTTCATACAATTCAAGTTTGAGTTGTTGGAATTTTTAGGTGTTTCCTTTCCTCGATTTCAATGTTTAAATTCAATTCTCTTTGTTTTGTACGTATGAGGAACTAAACCCCCCCCCATAGCTAGGGGGTGATTCGAAACCATGTTTACGCTTGCAATATGAATTGATTACCTTTGGTTGGAATTTCATGAGTTGTGGATTCAATTTGTTTAGCTATTTGATTGATAACCTATTTATGTATGTTTATTGAGAGTGCACGCTTAATTTTCATGCATGAATATGACGCTAGAATATAAGTGAGTTTCACCTAATAGTTATGAACTTATATTCACAAGTAGTGGAGGTTGCTTATAAACAATCGCGTTAAGTAAATTCTTGGCATAAGTTTCATGCAATTCATAGTAACGAATGCCTCGTCAACATTTATAGTTTTCAAAGAACTTAATGATTCTTGCTTGTATCTCTATTATGCAATTCATGTAGGGAACTTGTGGGGAATGCTTTGGGTTGTCGTATGCAATCATCCAATTCATTAACTTAAGGAAAACTTGACGGTTAATTTAAGCGGACCTAATTGACCCGGGGTGTTGAGTTTCATAATTCATCGAAAGACCAACCGAAAATCATCTTGTATGCAAGTGTAACATGTGCGGAGAAGAACCTTCTAGCTAGCATTCATCCATATTTTCATCACATTCATATTTACATTTTGCCCTTAATTACAAAGTGTACATTTTAATTTAATCTCGTCCAAACACAATCCCCCCCCATATTTTGTTTAGTCTTAGTCTTAATCTACCTTATTTTGAGTTTTGCATTCTTTGAGTCTAGTATAGTGTTTTAAATTTGTTTTTACGTTTTTGAGTCAAATCCAAGTGATTAACAATCCCTCCTAATCCCCGGTCCAGAACGATCCCTACTTACATACTTACTACAATTGACAAAAAGAGGGTTTAATTTGTGTGCGTATAATTCTCGCATCACTCGCTGCTCACTACTCACCCTAGGCTTGCATCCATGGAGTTGGCCCAATCGCCACTGCCATGGTGGTCCCCACAGCTGCCATGATGGGGGTGCTCCTTGGTGACAAAGTTGATCCTTTTGCCATCGCTTTGAGCCTTGTGGATCGTTGTGGTGGGGCTATGTCTCATCCTCCATCATTTGATCCGGATCTTTGAATGTAGGAAGTTTCATTCGTCGTGGTTTCCGAATTTCCCATCATTGTATTTTTTTTTTCCTCACCTCTATTCAAAGAATTAAAAAATTCCAGGAATAAGAAAGTACGAAAAATTTACGAACAAATGAGAAACGAGAAACTTTGAATGCGAGAGCCTTCTTCGAGCGCTTGAGTTCAACTCTCAATAAAAGCACTAATTTATGGACGCAAATTTCTTCCTCCTTGTTCTTGGACAAAATTGCACCTACTAAACAAATAACTCCTTAGGTCAAGGCCAAGAGCCTCACTCGTCCACGATGAATGGGGGGGGGGGGCTTTGGCCAAAGAACCTCGGATGCCAAAGTTAGAATTTCAAGAGAAAAGTGTTTGGAGAATTTTGAGAATTTAGCAAGAGTGTAGAACTTAGGTTTTTAGAGAAAATGGGGTGGTATACAAAGGGCATGGCCGGCCCCCTTTGGAGAGATGGTGACCAGCCCTTTGTGGTATTTTTGGGTGTAATTTGTAGTTAATTAGCCAACTAATAGATTAATTAGGTAATAAATCAATTAATTAGCTAATTAATACAATTTGAATGGAATGTTTTGGGGGGGGTTACCTTGTGGAGAAGATTTGATGAGAATGGATGAAATAGGTTTTGAATAAATACCTATTTTGGGTACTTTTGACTTGATTGAGGGATGATTGTCCACTGCTCACGCGTAGGAGTTCTGGTGTTCCTTGAGGGTAATTTTATCCTTTTTACCCTAGAATCCACGTGTCGCCTCCATATTTTTCTTGATTATTTTTGGCTCCACAACAACCTTCTACAAAGCATTATATAGCTTGGATTTTTAATCTCCACTTCTCGAGAGTTGAATTATTGAAACCTATACATCTATCATACTTTAGGCATGAGATATATTAAAATTTTCATGTCCATGGATTATCCTTTTAAGACTTGAATTCATGCGACGACTATCATGCTTTAGGCATGCAATAGTCTTGGTAGTGTCAAGTCCATAGATTGTCTTATTGAGACTTCAATCCATATGGCATCTTTGTAACATGTTAATGCATTTGATAATTAATTAGTAATTTTCAGATTTGGATTACCTTTATGTGCATCATTTGAATGATAGAAACCCATGAGACAAAATAATAGTTGAAGTCGTTCTTGTCATTTGGTCGTCATAGACTCAAGTAGTGCTTGTTGGGCTGTTAGAAGGATTACCATCATTGAACTTTGGTCTTCCATTTAATCAGCCACTCATTTTCTCCCTTGAACTTCTATAGGTCCATCGTTGATCCTTCAGCTTCAGCCTCTTGCACAACAAAAGTTGTGTGCAACCTTTACCTTTTAATGGTCTTTCAAAGCATGACCTTTTGGTGAGTCATCCATTTTGATAGATTCAATGTATGAGCCAACATCGTGTCAACCATTCTCATGTGTTGGTGATTTGAACCCGGTTCCAACAACAGTTGAAGATGAATACTTGAGAAATGTGCAATGGAAGAAATCAAGAAAAGGTTCCAGGCAATCAGCTCCATATTAGAAGTTTGATTTCAGGTTCCGACTGATTGCCCTCTTTCTCCTTGTCTTACAAGCAAGAGCAAGGGCAAAGGAAAAGACATGAAAAAAAATAAAAAAATAAAAATAAAAAACATGATATGAGATACATTTGTTCTCAACGCTGATGAGATACTTTTGCTCTTAAAGAAAAACAGTATAAGGGTTTGATGCTGATGCAAAACTTCTCAATCAAAAATATTTTCTTGCTAAGGAAATGAGTTGGGCATTTTAAGATGCTTGGTTGAAGAGGTATTCTCAAAAAGGAGGAAAGCTGAGTATGTTGAGAGGCTTAGTTGAAGATGCATTCTTAACAAGGAAGAAGAGTTGGCCATTTTTGGAGGTCTGTCTTACCATGCATATATAGGGAATTACCAATAGCAGGTAGTGGTGTTGTTAGGACCTTGTCATCCATGCTTATCAACAACAATGGTGTAGTTGGAACAGTAAAATTCACAGATTTCAACTTTGTCAGAAATATTTTGACATAGTTGTCCTTGATATCCAGAAAGCTGAGATTAGGTCTAAGAAATGTCAACGAACTTTATTCAAGAAAATTCGGCTTTTGAAATTCGGAGAGCAATGTTTCTTCGATTTTTGAACGAGTGGTCGTGTTGCTTCTTCTTTTATAGATACATCAATTGTATCCAAAAAGCACGCTCCAAAAGTTGTCTGCCTGTGAAAATTGCCCTTGTTGCAGTTCTGAGATTACAATTTATCTGATTTCCTTTTTTTTCATCTTTTCCAAAAATGGATTGCCCATTTAACCGTTGTTTTGATTTAAATGTTGTGGAAGATGCAGACTTGCCTCTTCAAGATAATATTTGGTGCCCTTCCTTTATATCCTTTAATGGTCTTCTATAGTTGGAGACTCTGTGATGAAGAATAATATAATCGCCACAGTAGTAGCTAGGAACCTTCTTACTCCCAAAGATAAAATAATACTTTCAAAAAGGTCTGATGAATTGGTTGTTCAAGACTCTTTAGCTTTTAGTATTCAGTGTGCGAGTTTTATATCCAACATGAGTTAAACGTCTACTTGCTCAAACTCACCAAGTTGAATCATTAATGGATGAGGTGGTAAGTCTTAAATAAGAGATTAGAGGACTCAAGCATGAGAATAGAGAATAGTACTTGCAAATAATTACTAGACAAAAATGAAAAGAAAGCTCCACCAGCTGCAGGAATCTAAAAGTCATATTCAAAGTGACCACTAGAGGTTCATGGCTTCATTCTGAAGGCACTCATTGCCTCCACTGTCTGAAGTTCTACCAAGTATTGAGGTTTCAGATGATCAACCTCTGGAGCCTTCCTCTTCTAGAGTTCCGCCAAGTACTAAAGCTTCAAATGATCAACCTCCAATGTCTCATCCTTCTGGAGTTCCACCAAGTACTGGAGCTTCACATGATCAATCTTCGTGAAAGCTCCTCTTATTTGGTTTGTTTTTATAGTTGTAACTCATGTGTATGCACATGTAATCTATATATATATATATATATATATATATATATATAAGTTCCTTCTCTTTTGATTTTGTACATGTATGAAACTACTGCTAGTCTTCGAGCAAAACTAAAGTCAAAACAAACAAAACAAAGAAAAATCTAACTAGACCACTTTCGTTGGCTAAATGATTGCACTGAGCATGTGCAACAAGCCTTTAAACCTCTAGGTGTCCCTAGTAGGAGGAGTGGTGTTTCCTGAGGTTTTACAGTGATGACGCCCACACAAACTTATATATAAGTTCCTTCTCTTTTGATTTTGTATATGTATGAAACTACTGCTAGTCCTCGAGCAAAACTAAAGCTAAAACAAACAAAACAAAGAAAAATCTAACTAGACCACTTTCGTTGGCTAAACGATTGCACTGAGCATGTGCAACAAGCCTTTAAACCTCTAGGTGTCCCTAGTAGGAGGAGTGGTGTCTCCTGAGGGTATACAACGATGACGCCCACATAAACTAATAAGAACCAATGAAAGCTTAGTCATACATTCAAACCACAAGTCTGCGACTTCAAAGAATCATATCATATGTAGAGTGTAAAAATATTACTCCATGACTCATGACTTCAAAAACACCATACTCAAATGCCCAAAGATAGAATTCGCTTCAACTCTAATTCTCTCAGATTGTCAGTTAAATTTGCACTTAGATCTTAAAGTTTAGTCTTTCATCAAACATATGTGAGTAAAGTTACGTAAAGGGAATCAAAATTCTCACATATGAAATATAAATAACAACACAATTTTCTGAACAAATCTCATGAAAGGAATCAAATACTAAGAATATGGATAACACACATACTTATCAATACCTTGAATACATCCCCAAAGATCAACTAGGTCTTTCACAAGGTTGTAATGTAAGGTTTATGCTATGGCCTATGAAAGAAAGGATAAGAAATACTACAGCTTGGGACAAAGATGAATGGAACACACAAAGGGATGCGAATTAGGCCTTTTGGTGGATAAAACATGCATAGCCTAACATATTCTCAATGAGTTCATTCATAGGTGATAATAAACACATGGTATCTGCAACACAGGATTATTCTTAGCATTCAATCAAAGAGAAATAATGAGATCATTTAAAGTGAGTCTGAAAGAAAAATATAAGAAAAGAATGTTGGAAATGTGCCCTAAAACCAATCATATGATGATACTTTATGGACATTTCACATGTTAAACTAATCTAGTTTAATATTAAGGGCAAACATTATTGTTTGAGCCGTCTCATATAAATGTTATATGCTTAAACGATAAAGTCCAAGGAATATGTGATTGGGAGAATGCGATCTAAAGAAGTTAGATTCATGAGACCATTCTTTCGTAGACACATCCTAAACGTTCCTGATCATAGGATTGTCAATTGGGCATTGACAATCCGTTAAGATCAGTACGTGCTATGTCTTCTCTCAGGGAGAGTGACTAGTCTCGAGTCATTGGTGTGTGTGAAATCAAGACAAGTACGTAGGTGCTCAATAGAGAATGAGTTCACTGAACACGATCAACGAAGAGTTCTCATATTCATGTCACATGAGAACTCATGGTTGGGATAATACAAAGTAGTCCTTTGACCTGAGGCATCACAGCTGTCTTGTGGTTAGATACTTGATCTTTGATTATGTCAAAGTCACTCTATCAGGGTGTCCACGGCATCGTCGGGGTTAAGCCACTTAGCCATGGAGGCAAGTGAATGCGCAACAAGGGATCTTTAACCTTCAAACCGTTTGAGGGAGAATATTCTATGATATGATTTAGAATCTCTGGCCAGAGTATGAATGAGATGTTGGAATGCGTTCCAGATCACATTCAAGGTAATCATATAAGTACAAGATTCACATTGGATAGTAGACATGAATAAACTATCAAACCAAACAATGTGGTCAAGAGTATTGTATTAGAGAAAGACCGTATTGCATTTGTAATCCTAAAACTGAATAGGTTCTCCACCTCTTCTGATTAGCTTGGGTAACCATGACATGCTGCTAGGCGTCAACCATGGTTTGTGGAAGCCCTAAACGTGTATAAACACTAAAGGGAGAATTGAAAGTAAGTTTCAATTCACAATCGATATGAAAGAGTTTGAATCGCCCACTGCTTCGCTAAAAGGAACCTAATGGATCGTACACCGTGTAAGGTAGAGATTGAAGATTCAACGGAGATGAGTAAGAATAATTAAATGGTTTAATTATTTATGGCAAGGATTAATTAATATGTTAATTAATCAAACGAATAAGTTCGTTAAAAGACCTCGGGATAGTTTTGGACCTTAAGGCCCAATAGGCTTCGAACGTCAAGTCCATTGACTTAAGTTGTATGACAACTTAATGAATAATGATTCACAAAGGCCCAAATAGCCCAATAAATCCCCTTAGGCCGGCCATGTTAGAGAAGGAGTGGTTTTGGACTTATTTACAAGTTTGCCACTCAAATGAATTAAGGAATAAGTATGACTTAATAGCCAAAATTCATTAAGGGTTGTTTTTTGGGGAAAGGATGAGAACACAAGCTCTCCTTTCTCTCTAAAATTTCGGCCACCCTTGAGGAAAATATCTAGCAATCTTACTTCCTCAAGGTCACTCATTTCTTCTTCAATATGCCTTGGTGTGGAGACTTAGAGGTTCTCAATTTTGGGAACTTGGAGAAACCTTTTCATCCATCCAAATCCATGGATCTAAGATGCAAGGAATGAAGGCCCTCTCTTTGGGTGATTAGTCTTTGCTTATGCAAAGAGGAATCTACAAAGGTGTTGATTTCTCAACTCACTTTGTTTTGAGTTGAGTCTTGGTTCACCTATCTACTAGGCTTTGAAGTTCATGGGTTAAGTTTTGTTTTTGAGTGCATATAAACATGATTCCGCCTTTTAATTGTTAATTGCATGTTGTTGATGTTGCTCAAATGAACTTGTTTTTCACAAATCTTCCTTCAAGTGGTATCAAGAGCCTAAGTCTAGTAGTTGGTGAATCCTTTTGGGTTTTGTAGTTCATAGTTTGTGATTTGAATGTTGTAATTGTTACAAGCTTTATTCTTGCTTCTTTGAATGTAAATTTTGTTAGAAAATTTGCCATCTCAAATGTTGTAGATGTAGTTCATATGAGCATGAATTTTGGAGCTAAAATTTGGTGCCATGTTTTTGGGGAAATTCGGCCAAATCCAAAGGGTGGATTTTTGGGTTCTTGTTTGACTTGTTAAAAGTGTTTTAAAGTGACTTTTGGAACCCCTATGTACCCTAGTATGGTTGTATGTTATTTCCCTTAAGTTTCAGTGGTTTTGGTATGTTTTTGGGTGAAGAATGTTCATGGAGCTCTTATGGGTTTTCATGGATGTTCTTCATTGTTCTTGATATGTTCTTGCCAAGAACAAAAGGTTTGGTGTTTTGATTCAAAGTTTTGATTTATTTCATAAAGTTTTTGTTTTGAAATATTTCTTATGTTTAAATATATTAGATATTTATTTTGAAAAATTAAAGAAATTTTAGTGGGTAGGTGTGCAATGATTTATTCCATTTCACACACCCCACTTACAAAAACTTTGAAATTTTTTTTAATACTTTGCTTCAATGGCCGGCCACCCTACTCAATTAGGGTCCTTGTGGGGCTTTTATGCAAATTACATAAAGTTTTGATACTTTTGTGTATTTGTACTTTGACCCAAAAGTTTACGTTTTTACGTAAAGGTCCAAAATCACTAAAAGAACAAATTGTTTTGCTCCTTTAATGAAGTTTTAGCTTTTGTGGAAATTTTTGGGTTCTAGTTGTAATTACATGAAGTAGTGGACTTTTGTGTTTTTACAAAGTGACCCCAAAAGTTAAGTTTTTGCAAAATAGCCCAAAAGTTGAGGTTAATTGCACTATGGCCCAAACAAGTTGAGGTCATAGCATTTTGGCCCAAATTAGGTAGAGAACAAAATTGTTTTGTCTCTTTAAATGAGAATTGGATTTTCAATTCATTTAGCTCCATTTAAATCAATTCTATGGATACAAAAACCAAATGAAAATGTTGCATTCAAGTTTAATTAGTTAAAGCGTTAATTAATTAAAAAAAGGGTGATTATGAACCTAAGCCTACTATAATTGAGCTATGTGAAAGGCCGTTTCAAATTTGTTTGAACCATGGGAATGTGTAGATTAAATTTTGGTTGTAATTTGATATGATCAATTGTTGTAAAAGAGCATAAGCTCTTCTTTACTTTAAAGTAATTTGATTTGATCAATTGTTGTAAAAGAGCATAAGCTCTTATTTACTTTGAAGTACTCCTTTCTTGTTTTATTCGATATGCATGAAATTGGAGTAGTTGGGTCCAACGCCCTAAGACAACACGCCTTAATGTGATTAAACGCGTAACTAAAATCAATCTCCATCCCTAGACCGAGATTCAACACTAGGCTCGTGTTGAATCGAATCAAAGGTTCATAGTCATCCTAAGGCCCTAAGGCAACTATATAGTCCATCAATGAATGCAAACCTTATGTTAGTAGTATCATATACTCTTGCTTTAAAAACCGTTTTAAAAGCTTAGTGGGAGTATTATATACAACTAAATCAATCAAATGGACCAATAGTTGTAATAGGACCAAAATGTTTTAATTGGATTAAAATGTATGTTTATATGTGATGAGACCTAAAACCCTCAACAAACCATTATTAAGTTGATAAGCGAGAGATGCTTTGAATATCTCTTCGTAGGCCTTCCACCGTGGTGGGCTCCAATCGTTTGTGACTCATGCACCGGCTTCACCCTATAATGGGGAAGTACAAAGTATGTGCTTACATCGAGGAGGAGTCCATAAACATATGATGAGGTGAGTGTAGACAACGAGTATGACCAACATGATATAATTCTGAGGTTGTGCTTGAACCTCTACATAAACTAAGCATGGTGGGAATAACTTAACTAAGTGCAATGGTGCCAACATGATATAATTCTGAGGCATTCATTCTCTAGAGGCCAAACTAGATGGGTAATTACAAGAGTTGTAAATGACTAAAGTGTTATTCTCTCATCATTATTTTTGCTAACCAAAATGATATAATTCTGAGGTGGGCTTGGTAATGGTGAGTCTCCCATACCCTACTAAGAGTTCAACAAAACTCTCGAATTCCGATGAGGGATATGGAATTTGCCAAAAATAGTGGGTGGTGCTATTTGATTTAAAGACCCGAATCAAATGGCTTAAAATCAATCAATTTATATTCGTTATGTATTTGTTTACCAATATATTTACAAACGCTATCCAAAACTTGACAAAGAAAAGCCGAATGCTTTAATTTCCGGACTTAGTTCTACAATCCCATAGATTGTCTTTAATGGCTTGTAGATGTAACTAAGTAGTCTCATCCTCACAATCTTCCTATTGATAATGTATCATTGAAAGAATATGTTAGATAAGTCTAACATGAGAAGGACAACACTTTTAATGTCATAATTCTTCAAATACAAATTGTTGTATGAAGAAATAAGAGTTGCTTTGAACAACCCTTAATCAACACAAACTTTAGTGCTTGTCTCTTTGTTACACGAACAAGGAACTTGAGAAGTAAGCACAAGGGCATGGACACTTTATGTGCCATGATTCTTCACTTACAAATTGTTGTATGAAGAAATGAGAGTTGTCTTGAACAACTCTTGAAAGTTTGTTATTATGTTTAGAACATAATGGTTGGTTGACAAAAATAGTCCATTTATATGGACTTATGATGATTTTGAATCATTGAGTGTTGAAGTGTTAAACCACTTAACGAGACGGAAACTAGGCAAGGACTTCACCTTTGTGTCCCTATCCTAATGGTTCACTAAGTTTATTGTAAACTATATAGTGAACAATAACCGCACGCTCTCCAAATCGTTTGATGTGTATAACACATTTGAAATAAGTTTCAAGAGAGATAGTGGGAGTTTAGGGACCATGACTATTGTAGTCAAAAGGGAAGTCAAATGAAGAAGGCAAAATAACTCCAAGGGAACAAACTTTCTTTATGAAAGGATGGACATTGGAAGGGGTATTTGCAAGAAATGTCTTGCAAGTGTCAAGAACACACCTCTCGAAGGTGTTGTAATATGTTCTTGAAATAGTTCAAAACAGTTGGTTCTTCTACTTGAATGCTTGATTCCGTATTAGTAACTATGTTTTACAATTGTTGTAAAAGTGTGCTAATAAAAAGTATAAGATTAATGAGAGAAGAGAAAGTACTTCACATTCGGAAAGTGAATAAAATATAGATCTCTGCGAAAGCGGATTGTACTTACTTCCTCATATGAACTACCAAAGAAATTGGAAAATACTAAAGATTGTCTTTACATTCCAATTTTAAGGAACTTAAATCCGTCACTATAGTAGAGATGGATAAATGTTTTGTTTGACAAAACATTGTTCTTTATTAATCAATAATTAGATTATTGTAATTTAATTGGTTGTCTCTATAGTAGAGATGATGTGGTAGTTTAACTGTTTAGAATACGATGATGCTTAAAACCCAAAAGGTTGCAAGGTAATGACTAATCCCAACTGAGTTGTGATACCTCTAAAACATAAGTTACGAGTTGGTCATAGATGGATGCTTTGGA
The DNA here is from genome assembly GCF_019419815.1 of Pyrus x bretschneideri. Taxonomy (NCBI): domain Eukaryota; kingdom Viridiplantae; phylum Streptophyta; class Magnoliopsida; order Rosales; family Rosaceae; genus Pyrus; species Pyrus x bretschneideri. The sequence goes on along the minus strand of NW_025999806.1, from coordinate 1,415,082 downwards.
TCGTTAGATCCGGATCCAATACCTTCTTGTTAAAATTGTATAGAGGCGAAATGTTCGAATCTTTATTCTTTTGGAAAGAAGAAAGAATCACAAAGTTGTTGAGGTTAATTCACTTAGATGTTAGTGGCACTTGTCCACAACATAATACTACTCATGTTGTATGACATTCACCGAAGATCACTCTCAGTTGGACTATAGTTTATTTTGAATAAACACAAGTCCGAATACTTTGCAAAAGGTTTCAAAGAATTCAAGAAATGTGAGTTGATGAGTAAGACGTCTAAAAGTATTTACCTCCTTGGATTTGATCCAAGGAAAGATAACACTTTAGATGAGTTTCCTTGAAAGATATCAAGGAAAATAGCATCATAAGATAATGAATTTCTCCATTAGGAGAAGAACGAACTTAAATAAAATTTAGTTCGTTGGATGTTATCGATTACCCATATATAGGATATATATACTTCTGAAAACAATATGATTGTCAATTAGAAGATCTTCCAAAATTTTCATAACTCCATAAGATGTAGTTGGAAAGAAAGACAAATCTTAAACATGTTAAGATTTGGGGTTGTGTGCTAATAAGCAATATTTGTTTGATATGATCAACAAAAATAACAACCTAGTTCCTACACCACAAGCTCCCAGGTAGTCGAGAAGGATTTATAAATCGTCTCAGTTGAATGGTTTGAACTTTATGACTATGTCATAGAGTTACACCTCTTAATTCGAAAGAAATAAGAATGAAAATCCTTATGACTACACTGAGTGTATATATATGATATATACTCAAGGAAATGGTAAAGTACCATTTGAATCGAAATAATGAAACCTTAATGGCTAATCGGTAGCTTAAGGTGACTACACTCAAAGAAAATGGTTGACTTTGAAGAAACCATCTTTGACATAGTCTTAGTTTCAATTAATTCGAAGATTGCTAGAAACAACTAAATGGTGATTCAATGTTTGGACATAATATGGGTTTCCGAAACCATTATCAAGATAGTCTTGATAATATATGTCTAAAACTAAGAATCACAAGACATATAAGTTGTAGAGATCCATCCATCATGAATCTCAGCAAGTTAGTGGGAGCTATAAGCATCTTATGAGAAAAAGGATCAAATCGTTTGATTTCTCATAAAGATGTAAATGAATCTTTTGTTTACTAGGTTTACAAAAGATTAGTGGGAGTTAATCATATTCCTAAATTTGAATATATATACATGATATATATTAATTTTGAAAATGAAAGGAATTCTTCATCGTTAAAGTTATGACTTTAAACATTCTATAATGATAGAATGTATATGGGAGACATAGTCTATATACATGGGATGGAAATCTATAATGATAGATTTCAAGATATAATTGGATTATATCAATCCCTAAAATAGACAAGAGATGCTAGGAAGTTTCTCATATGATGATAAACTTCAATTAGAATGACAATTCTAGTGAGACTAGGAAGTTGTTCTTCTCAAAGGGAATGTACCCTTTGACTCCCAAAGAAATAATGCGTAAATAGAATCCTTTATGCACACGCAGAAAGGTGATTTATGTATTTCATATTGTATGAAAACATTGATATAAGTTGTACCTAGAACGGTACAAGATGATATCAGTGCAAGCCCAGGATCAGAACCATGGCAACTGTCAAGTGAATCCTTAGGTATTTAAGAAATACTAAGGATGGATTCCTCAAGAATGAGGAAGAATTAGAGTAACGTAATGGAAGCGTAAATGTATTAGATTATGAATCTAATCCATCATAGAATATCTCTTCATTATGAATGAAGTGATAATGAGACATTTGGGTGGAAACGTTAAAAGTAATGACTTTAATGTGTTCCATCATGTATGCAAAATATATTGCCATATAGAAGCTTACAACATTGTTGTTTGGATGGGAAAGTTCATTTATGAACTCTCCATTCGGTTTCAACCAGAAAGTGTATGACACTAATGGGGCGATAGCTCAAGCCAGGGAATCAAGGTCTCATCAAGGTCCGAACTCAAATGAGAGACTGAACCACATGATTGAGAATCATGTATAATGGTGACGTCGTTATTCTCAAGGTTGCTTCTATGGATAACATATAGATATCCATTGTCTAGGCCTACTACTCAGCCATTTATGAAATGACTACAGAAGAGGTATCATCACTGATGACTAAGCTGATTGGCTCTAGTACAAGTGGGAGATTGTTGGAAATGTGCCCTAAAACCAATCATATGATGATACTTTATGGACATTTCACATGTTAAACTAATCTAGTTTAATATTAAGGGCAAACATTATTGTTTGAGCCGTCTCATATAAATGTTATATGCTTAAACGATAAAGTCCAAGGAATATGTGATTGGGAGAATGCGATCTAAAGAAGTTAGATTCATGAGACCATTCTTTCGTAGACACATCCTAAACGTTCCTGATCATAGGATTGTCAATTGGGCATTGACAGTCCGTTAAGATCAGTACGTGCTATGTCTTCTCTCAGGGAGAGTAACTAGTCTCGAGTCATTGGTGTGTGTGACATCAAGACAAGTACGTAGGTGCTCAATAGAGAATGGGTTCACTGAACACGATCAACGAGGAGTTCTCATATTCATGTCACATGAGAACTCATGGTTGGGATAATGCAAAGTAGTCCTTTGACCTGAGGCATCACAGCTGTCTTGTGGTTAGGTACTTGATCTTTGATTATGTCAAAGTCACTCTATCAGGGTGTCCACGGCATCGTCGGGGTTAAGCCACTTAGCCATGGAGGCAAGTGAATGTGCAACAAGGGATCTCTAACCTTCAAACTGTTTGAGGGAGAATACTCTATGATATGATTTAGAATCTCTGGCCAGAGTATGAATGAGATGTTAGAATGCGTTCCAGATCACATTCAAGGTAATCATGTAAGTACAAGATTCACATTGGATAGTAGACATGAATAAACTATTAAACCAAACAATGTGGTCAAGAGTATTGTATTAGAGAAAGACCGTATTGCATTTGTAATCCTAAAACTGAATAGGTTCTCCACCTCTTCTGATTAGCTTGGGTAACCATGACATGCTGCTAGGCGTCAACCATGGTTTGTGGAAGCCCTAAACGTGTATAAACACTAAAGGGAGAATTGAAAGTAAGTTTCAATTCACAATCGATATGAAAGAGTTTGAATCGCCCACTACCTCGCTAAAAGGAACCTAATGGATCGTACACCGTGTAAGGTAGAGATTGAAGATTCAACGGAGATGAGTAAGAATAATTAAATGGTTTAATTATTTATGGCAAGGATTAATTAATATGTTAATTAATCAAACGAATAAGTTCGTTAAAAGACCTCGGGATAGTTTTGGACCTTAAGGCCCAATGGGCTTCGAACGTCAAGTCCATTGACTTAAGTTGTATGACAACTTAATGAATAATGATTCACAAAGGCCCAAATAGCCCAATAAATCCCCTTAGGCCGGCCATGTTAGAGAAGGAGTGGTTTTGGACTTATTTACAAGTTTGCCACTCAAATGAATTAAGGAATAAGTATGACTTAATAGCCAAAATTCATTAAGGGTTGTTTTTTGGGGAAAGGATGAGAACACAAGCTCTCCTTTCTCTCTAAAATTTCGGCCACCCTTGAGGAAAATATCTAGCAATCTTACTTCCTCAAGGTCATCCATTTCTTCTTCAATATGCCTTGGTGTGGAGACTTAGAGGTTCTCAATTTTGGGAACTTGGAGAAACCTTTTCATCCATCCAAATCCATGGATCTAAGATGCAAGGAATGAAGGCCCTCTCTTTGGGTGATTAGCCTTTGCTTATGCAAAGAGGAATCTACAAAGGTATTGATTTCTCAACTCACTTTGTTTTGAGTTGAGTCTTGGTTCACCTATCTACTAGGCTTTGAAGTTCATGGGTTAAGTTTTGTTTTTGAGTGCATATAAACATGATTCCGCCTTTTAATTGTTAATTGCATGTTGTTGATGTTGCTCAAATGAACTTGTTTTTCACAAATCTTCCTTCAAAGAAACACTTTAAACCCTCTCAAAGAAGCAAATAGACTCAAAATAACTTACTAGGGTAGTCTCCACTATTCTTTTTCTAAAATTGAAGCATGATACTTTTACCATCATAATTCAAGAGTAACAACTTTGTGAAAGAAAATAAGATATGAAACTTTTTCATGACAACACTATAGTTTTGTTTGCAAACATAGCCGTCATATACATTCACATTAGTAAGCAAAGCAACCTTAACCAAAACTAAAAACAAAGGAAAACTTTCAATCCCACACCCCCAAACCTAAATTGAGCATTCATTGTCTTCAATGTTTAAACAATGAATGAAATGCAGTAATGCAGCAAGGTAGAGTGAGCATGTAATGAAATAAAACAAAAACTAAAAGACACAAAATAAAAGAAAGAGCACAAACCCAGCTAGGTTGCCTCCTAGCAAGCTCTTTATTTAATGTCTAGGAGAGACATGGTACCATGACAGATGAACGCCTAGGGTGGCAAGAAGTCAAGGTAACTCCAAACCTTAGTTAAAAGAAGTGGTTTCTTTCAAGGGACTTTGAATACAGTGCGTTGAATTTCTACAAGGACTTGATTATGATGGTGTTTTCGTCTCTCCTTGCGAAGAAGCATATCCTCAAAAATTGTTGAAGGTGTGGCTGTAACAATATGGATGAATGAAATTCGTTCAAGGCAACAATCTCATCATCTAGCTCTGAATCTTCTTTCTTATGGTGAATGGGCAATAATGATTTGTCATCCAACTTCAATTTGTTTTTCTCTTGATATGGCAGCAAATCATCTCCAAAAGACTCCAAAGATGGCACTTGTAAAGATGTAAAACAACAAGGAGAATCCTGAAGGAAGATTTGTGAAAAACATGTTCATTTAAGCAACATCAATAGCATGCAATTAACAATTAAAGGCGGAATCATGCTTGTATGCACTTAAAAACAAAACATTTACCCATGAAATTCAAAGCCTAGTAGATAGGTGAACCAAGACTCAACTCAAAACAAAGTGAGTTGAGAAATCAATACCTTTGTAGATTCCTCTTTGCATAAGCAAAGGCTAATCACCCAAAGAGAGGGCCTTCATTCCTTGCATCTTAGATCCATGGATTTGGATGGATGAAAAGGTTTCTCCAAGTTCCCAAAATTGAGAACCTCTAATTATTCATCACCAAGGCATAATGAAGAAGAAATAAGTGACCTTGGAGGAGTTTGATTGCTAGATGATCCCTCCAAGGTTGGCCGAAATTTTAGAGAGAAATGAGAGCTTGTGTTCTCATCCTTTCCCCCAAAAATAACCCTTAATGAATTTTGGCTATTAAGTCATACTTATTCCTTAATTCATTTGAGTGGCAAACTTGTAAATAAGTCCAAAACCACTCCTTCTCTAACATGGCCGGCCTAAGGGGATTTATTGGGCTATTTGGGCCTTTGTGAATCATTATTCATTAAGTTGTCATACAACTTAAGTCAATGGACTTGACGTTCGAAGCCCATTGGGCCTTAAGGTCCAAAACTATCCCGAGGTCTTTTAACGAACTCATTCGTTTGATTAATTAACATATTAATTAATCCTTGCCATTGGATAAATAATTAAACCATTTAATTATTCTTACTCATCTCCGTTGTTTCTTCAAACTCTACCTTACTCGGTGAACGATCCATTAGGTTCCTTTTAGCGAGGCAGTGGGCGATTAAAACTCTTTCTAATCGATTGTGAATTGAAACTTACTTTCAATTCTCCCGTTAGTGATAATATACTTTTAGGGCTTCCACAAACCATGGTTGACGCCTAGCAGCATGTCATGGTTACCCAAGCTAATCAGAAGAGGTGGAGAACCTATTCAGTTTTAGGATTACAAATGCAATACGGTCTTTCTCTAATACAATACTCTTGACCACATTGTTTGGTTTGATAGTTTATTCATGTCTACTATCCAATGTGAGTCTTGTGCTTATATGATTACCTTGAATGTGATTTGGAACACATTCCTAAATCTCATTCATACTTTGGCCAAAGATTCTTAATCATATCATAGAGTATTTTCCCTCAAACAGTTTGAAGGTTAGAGATCCCTTGTTGCACATTCACTTGCCTCCATGGCTAAGTGGCTTAACCCTAACGATGCCTTGGACACCCTCCTGATGGAGTGACTTTGACATAATCAAAGATTAAGGACCTAACCACAAGACAACTGTGATGCCTCAGGTCAAAAGACTAATTTGCATTATCCCAACCATGAGTTCTCATGTGACATGAATATGAGAACTCTTCGTTGATCGTGTTCAGTGAACTCATTCTCTATTAAGCACCTACGTACTTGTCTTGATGTCACACACACCAATGACTCGAGACTAGTCACTCTCCCTGAGAGAAGACATAGCACGTACTGATCTTAACGGACTGTCAATGCCCAATTGACAATCCTATGATCAGGAACGTTTAGGATGTGTCAACGAAAGAATGGTCTCATGAATTTAACTTCTTTAGATCGCATTCTTCCAATCACATATTCCTTGGACTTATCGTTTAAGCATATAACATTTATATGAGACGGCTCAAACAATAATCTTTGCCCTTTACATTTAAACTACATTAGTTTAACTTTCTGAAATGTCCGTAAAGTATCATCATATGATTGGTTTTAGGGCACATTTCCAACAATCTCCCACTTGCACTAGAGCCAATCAGCTTAGTCATCAGTGATGATACCTCTTCTGTAGTCATTTCATAAATGGCTGAGTAGTAGGCCTAGACAATGGATATCTATATGTTATCCATAGAAGCAACCTTGAGAATAACGACGTCACCATTATACATGATTCTCAATCATGTGGTTCAGTCTCTTATTTGAGTTCGGACCTTGATGAGACCTTGATTCCCTGGCTTGAGCTATCGCCCCATTAGTGTCATACACTTTCTGGTTGGAACCGAATGGAGAGTTCATGAATGAACTTTCCCATCCAAACAACAATGTTGTAAGCTTCTATATGGCAATATATTTTGCATACATGATGGAACACATTAAAGTCATTTACTTTTAACGTTTCCACCCAAATATCTCTTTAGTCATAATAAAGAGATATCTCATTATCACTTCATTCATAATGAAGAGATATTCTATGATGGATTAGATTCATAATCTAATACATTTACGCTTCCATTACGTTACTCTAATTCTTCCTCATTCTTGAGGAATCCATCCTTAGTATTTCTTAAATACCTAAGGATTCACTTGACAGTTGCCATGGTTCTGATCCTGGGCTTGCACTAATATCATCTTGTACCGTTCTAGGTACAACTTATATCAATGTTTTCATACAATATGTAATACATAAATCACCTTTCTGCGTATGCATAAAGGATTCTATTTACGCATTATTTCTTTGGGAGTCAAAGGGTACATTCCCTTTGAGAAGAACAACTTCCTAGTCTCACTAGAATTGTCATTCTAATTAAAGTTTATCATCATATGAGAAACTTCCTAGCATCTCATTGTCTATTTTAGGGATTGATATAATCCAATTATATCTTGAAATCTATCATTATAGATTTCCATCCCATGTATATAGACTATGTCTCCCATATACATTCTATCATTATAGAATGTTTAAAGTCATAACTTTAACGATGAAGAATTCCTTTCATTTTCAAAATTAATATATATCATGTATATATATTCAAATTTAGGAATATGATCAACTCCCACTAATCTTTTGTAAACCTAGTAAACAAAAGATTCATTTACATCTTTATGAGAAATCAAACAGTTGATCTTTTCTCATAAGACGCTTATAGCTCCCACTAGCTTGCTAAGATCCATGATGGATGGATCTCTACAACTGACCTGTCTTGTGATTTATAGTTTTAGACATATATTATCAAGACTATCTTAATAATGGTTTCGGAAACCCATATTATGTCCAAACCATTCAACTGAGACGGTTTATAAATCCTTCTGGACTACCTTGGAGCTTGTGGTGTAGGAACTAGGTTGTTATATTTGTTGATCATATCAAACAAATATTGCTTATTAGCACACAACCCCAAATCTTAACATGTTTAAGATTTGTCTTTCTTTCCAACTACATCTTATGGAGTTATGAAAATTTTGGAAGATCTTCTAATTGACAATCATATTGTTTTAGAAGTATATATATCCTATATATGGGTAATAGATAACATCCAACGAACTAAATTTTATTCAAGTTCGTTCTTCTCCTAATGGAGAAATTCATTATCTTATGATGCTATTTTCCTTGATATCTTTCAAGGAAACTCATCTAAAGCGTTATCTTTACTTGGATCAAATCCAAGGAGGTAAATACTTTAGACGTCTTACTCATCAACTTACATTTCTTGAATTCTTTGAAACCTTTTGCAAAGTATTCGGACTTGTGTTTATTCAAAATAAACTATAGTCCAACCGAGTGATCTTCGGTGAATGTCATACAACATGAGTAGTATTATGTTGTGGACAAGTGCCACTAACATCTAAGTGAATTAACCTCAACAATTTTGTGATTCTTTCTTCTTTCCAAAAGAATAAAGATTCGAACATTTCGCCTCTATACAATTTTAACAAGAAGGTATTGGATCCGGATCTAACGATCCAAAGCATCCATCTATGACCAACTCGTAACTTATGTTTTAGAGGTATCACAACTCAGTTGGGATTAGTCACTACCTTGCAACCTTTTGGGTTTTAAGCATCATCGTATTCTAAACAGTTAAACTACCACATCATCTCTACTATAGAGACAACCAATTAAATTACAATAATCTAATTATTGACTAATAAAGAACAATGTTTTGTCAAACAAAACATTCATCCATCTCTACTATAGTGACGGATTTAAGTTCCTTAAAATTGGAATGTAAAGACAATCTTTAGTATTTTCCAATTTCTTTGGTAGTTCATATGAGGAAGTAAGTACAATCCGCTTTCGCAGAGATCTATATTTTATTCACTTTCCGAATGTGAAGTACTTTCTCTTCTCTCATTAATCTTCTACTTCTTATTAGCACACTTTTACAACAATTGTAAAACATAGTTACTAATACAGAATCATGCATTCAAGTAGAAGAACCAACTGTTATGAACTTTTCAAGAACATTTTACAACACCTTCAAAAAGGTGTGTTCTTGACACTTGCAAGATATTTCTTGCAAATACCCCTTCCAATGTCCATCCTTTCATAAAGAAAGTTTGTTCCCTTGGAGTTATTTTGCCTTCTTCATTTGACTTCCCTTTTGATTACAATAGTCATGGTCCCTAAACTCCCACTATCTCTCTTGAAACTTATTTCAAATGTGTTATACACATCATACGATTTGGAGAGCGTGCGGTTATTGTTCACTATATAGTTTACAATAAACTTAGTGAACCATTAGGATAGGGACACAAAGGTGAAGTCCTTGCCTAGTTTCCGTCTCGTTAAGTGTTTTAACACTTCAACACTCAATGATTCAAAATCATCATAAGTCCATATAAATGGACTATTTTTGTCAACCAACCATTATGTTCTAAACATAATAACAAACTTTCAAGAGTTGTTCAAGGCAACTCTCATTTCTTCATACAACAATTTGTAAGTGAAGAATCATGGCTCATAAAGTGTCCATGCCCTTGTGCTTACTTCAAAAGTTCCTTGTTTATGTAACAAAGAAACAAGCACTAAAGTTTGTGTTAATTAAGGGTTGTTCAAAGCAACTCTTAATTCTTCATACAACAATTTGTATTTGAAGAATTATGACATTAAAAGAGTTGTCCTTCTCATGTTAGACTTATCTAAAATATTCTTCCAATGATACATTATCAATAGGAAGATTGTGAGGATGAGACTACTTAGTTACATCTACAAGCCATTAAAGACAATCTATGGGATTGTAGAACTAAGTCCGAAAATTAAAGCATTCGGCTTTTCTTTGTCAAGTTTTGGATAGCGTTCGCAAATATATATTGGTAAACAAATACATAACGAATATAAATTGATTGATTTTAAGCCATTTGATTCGGGTCTTTAAATCAAATAGCACCACCCACTATTTTTGGCAAATTCCATATCCCTCATCGGAATTCGAGAGTTTTATTGAACTCTTAGCGGGGTATGGGAGACTCACCATTACCAAGCCCACCTCACGATGATACGATGTTGGTTAGCAAAAATAATGATGAGAGAATAACGCTTTACTCATTTACAACGTTTGTAATTACCCATCTTGTTTGGCCTCTAGAGAATGTTGCCTCACGATGATACGATGTTGGCACTATTGCACTTAGTTAAGTTATTCCCACCATGCTTAGTTTGTGTAGGGGTTCAAGAATAGCCTCACAATGATATGATGTTGGCCATCCTCGTTGCCTACACTCACCTCATCATATGCGTATAGACTCCTCCTGAATGTAAGCATGCACTTTGTACTCCCCCATGATAGGGTGAAGCCGGTGTACAAGTCACAAACGATTGGAGCCTACCACGGTGGAAGGCCACGAAGAGATATTCAAAGCATCTCTAACTTATCAACTTAATATTGATTTGGTTGAGGGTTTTTAGGTCTCATCACATATAAACATACATTTTAATCCAATTAAAACATTTTGGTCCTATTACAACTATTGGTCCATATGATTGATTTAGTAGTATATAATACTCCCACTATGCTTTTAAAACGGTTTTTAAAGCAAGACTATATGGTACTACTAACATAAGATTTGCATTCATTGATGGACTATATAGTTGCCTTAGGGCCTTAGGATGACTATGAACCTTTGATTCGATTCAAACACGAGCCTAGTGTTGAATCTCGGTCTAGGGATGGAGATTGATTTTAGTTACGCGTTTAATCACATTAAGGCGTGTTGTCTTATTGGGCGTTGGACCCAACTACTCCAATTTCATGCATATCGAATAAAACAAGAAAGGAGTACTTCAAAGTAAATAAGAGCTTATGCTCTTTTACAACAATTGATCAAATCAAATTACTTTAAAGTAAAGAACAGCTTATGCTCTTTTACAACAATTGATCATATCAAATTACAACCAAAATTTAATCTACACATTCCCATGGTTCAAACAAATTTGAAACGGCCTTTCACATAGCTCAATTACCGTAGGCTAAGGTTCATAATCACCCTTTCTTTAATTAATTAACGCTTTAACTAATTAAACTTGAATGCAACATTTTCATTTGGTTTTTGTATCCATAGAATTGATTTAAATGGAGCTAAATGAAATGAAAATCCAATTCTCATTTAAAGAGACAAAACAATTTTGTTCTCTACCTAATTTGGGCCAAAATGCTATGACCTCAACTTGTTTGGGCCATAGTACAATTAACCTCAACTTTTGGGTTATTTTGCAAAAACTTAAACTTTTGGTGTCACTTTGTAAAAACACAAAAGTCCACTACTTCATGTAATTACAACTAGAACCCAAAAATTTCCACAAAAAATAAAACTTCATTAAAGGAGCAAAACAATTTGTCTTTTTAGTGATTTTGGACCTTTACGTAAAAACGTAAACTTTTGGGTCAAAATGCAAATACACAAAAGTATCAAAACTTTATATAATTGCACAAAAGCCCCACAAGGACCCTAATTGAGTAGGGTGGCCGGCCATTTGAAACAAAATGTATAAAAATTTCAAAGTTTTTGTAAGTTGGGTGTGTGTAATGGAATAAATCATTACACACCAACCCACTAAAATTTCTTTAATTTTTCAAAATAAATATCTAATATATTTAAACATAAGAAATATTTCAAAACAAAAACTTTATGAAATAAATCAAAACTTTGAATCAAAACACCAAACATTTTGTTCTTGGCAAGAACATATCAAGAACAATGAAGAACATTCATGAAAACCCATAAGAGCTCCATGAACATTCTTCACCCAAAAACATACCAAAACCACTCAAACTTAAGGGAAATAACATACAACCATACTAGGGTACATAGGGGTTCCAAAAGTCACTTTAAAACACTTTTAACAAGTCAAACAAGAACCCAAAAATCCACCCTTTGGATTTGGCCGAATTTCCCCAAAAACATGGCACCAAATTTTAGCTCCAAAATTCATGCTCATATGAACTACATCTACAACATTTGAGATGGCAAATTTTCTAACAAAATTTACATTCAAAGAAGCAAGAATAAAGCTTGTAACAATTACAACATTCAAATCACAAACTATGAACTACAAAACCCAAAAGGATTCACCAACTACTAGACTTAGGCTCTTGATACCACTTGAAGGAAGATTTGTGAAAAACATGTTCATTTAAGCAACATCAATAGCATGCAATTAACAATTAAAGGCGGAATCATGCTTGTATGCACTTAAAAACAAAACATTTACCCATGAAATTCAAAGCCTAGTAGATAGGTGAACCAAGACTCAACTCAAAACAAAGTGAGTTGAGAAATCAATACCTTTGTAGATTCCTCTTTGCATAAGCAAAGGCTAATCACCCAAAGAGAGGGCCTTCATTCCTTGCATCTTAGATCCATGGATTTGGATGGATGAAAAGGTTTCTCCAAGTTCCCAAAATTGAGAACCTCTAATTATTCATCACCAAGGCATAATGAAGAAGAAATGAGTGACCTTGGAGGAGTTTGATTGCTAGATGATCCCTCCAAGGTTGGCCGAAATTTTAGAGAGAAAGGAGAGCTTGTGTTCTCATCCTTTCCCCCAAAAATAACCCTTAATGAATTTTGGCTATTAAGTCATACTTATTCCTTAATTCATTTGAGTGGCAAACTTGTAAATAAGTCCAAAACCACTCCTTCTCTAACATGGCCGGCCTAAGGGGATTTATTGGGCTATTTGGGCCTTTGTGAATCATTATTCATTAAGTTGTCATACAACTTAAGTCAATGGACTTGACGTTCGAAGCCCATTGGGCCTTAAGGTCCAAAACTATCCCGAGGTCTTTTAACGAACTCATTCGTTTGATTAATTAACATATTAATTAATCCTTGCCATTGGATAAATAATTAAACCATTTAATTATTCTTACTCATCTCCGTTGTTTCTTCAAACTCTACCTTACTCGGTGAACGATCCATTAGGTTCCTTTTAGCGAGGCAGTGGGTGATTAAAACTCTTTCTAATCGATTGTGAATTGAAACTTACTTTCAATTCTCCCGTTAGTGATAATATACTTTTAGGGCTTCCACAAACCATGGTTGACGCCTAGCAGCATGTCATGGTTACCCAAGCTAATCAGAAGAGGTGGAGAACCTATTCAGTTTTAGGATTACAAATGCAATACGGTCTTTCTCTAATACAATACTCTTGACCACATTGTTTGGTTTGATAGTTTATTCATGTCTACTATCCAATGTGAGTCTTGTGCTTATATGATTACCTTGAATGTGATTTGGAACACATTCCTAAATCTCATTCATACTTTGGCCAAAGATTCTTAATCATATCATAGAGTATTTTCCCTCAAACAGTTTGAAGGTTAGAGATCCCTTGTTGCACATTCACTTGCCTCCATGGCTAAGTGGCTTAACCCCAACGATGCCTTGGACACCCTCCTGATGGAGTGACTTTGACATAATCAAAGATTAAGGACCTAACCACAAGACAACTGTGATGCCTCAGGTCAAAAGACTAATTTGCATTATCCCAACCATGAGTTCTCATGTGACATGAATATGAGAACTCTTCGTTGATCGTGTTCAGTGAACTCATTCTCTATTAAGCACCTACGTACTTGTCTTGATGTCACACACACCAATGAATCGAGACTAGTCACTCTCCCTGAGAGAAGACATAGCACGTACTGATCTTAACGGACTGTCAATGCCCAATTGACAATCCTATGATCAGGAACGTTTAGGATGTGTCAACGAAAGAATGGTCTCATGAATTTAACTTCTTTAGATCGCATTCTTCCAATCACATATTCCTTGGACTTATCGTTTAAGCATATAACATTTATATGAGACGGCTCAAACAATAATCTTTGCCCTTTACATTTAAACTACATTAGTTTAACTTTCTGAAATGTCCGTAAAGTATCATCATATGATTGGTTTTAGGGCACATTTCCAACAAACCCAACATAACTTTTGAGAAAAATTCAAGCGAATTAGAAGATTGGGAAAGAGCTTCCAATTCAAGAACTTCTCTATGTATATCGGCACAGCTAGATTCCAATGGTTGTTCACTATTCACATCTTGACCATCACCACATGGTTGTTCATTTAACGTTTGGTCAATCTGTCCCAATTGAATTTCCAACTTGGTAAGTGCAATGGAATGTTCTTGAATCATGCTACTCATTGATTGTTGAAAATTGTGAAGTGCTTTGAGCAAGTAGATCCAAAGTGTCCTCCAATGAAGTGTCAAAGGGGGCCTGTTGTGGGGGAGGTGCAAATGTTTGATTTGGAGCTTGTATATTGTTCCAAGAGTCATGATTAAGGTCTACTCCAAATAAGGCTATATGTGTTTGATAATGAATGTATTGGCCTTTGGTTGGATAAACTTATGAGGTGTGAATGTTCTCGGACAAATGTAGGAAATTCATCTCTCCTTGGACATAATTGAAAAGGATGACCAGTCTTGGCACCTAATGAACATACACCATACATCTTTTTATACCACCTGAAATCAAAACAAGCTAAATTGTAAATGAAAAATCTAAACTACGAAAATAAAAACAAAAAAGGTTTATAAGGCAAGCAATTAGAGAGGACTGAAGTCAGTCCCCGGCAACGATGCCAAAATTTTATCGTGTTCCTTTCAAGTGAAAATATAAGGATAGTATAATGGCACAAGTAAAGGTGTTGAATCACATGGACTGATTAGTACTCTACAAATTACTAGCTTTATGTTAACCCTAACTAAACAATGAAACTAACAAATTAAATTTAGATTTTTGAATTGGAAACTAAAATAACTTACAAATGGAAGAAAGATATAGATAAATGATAGGTTGATTCAGAAATAATGGGAATGGAACTAGGGATACCGATTTCACCGTTACAAGCCAATTCCATGAAAATTAAGTCAAAACGCATTCAACTCTCCAATCTGCAACTAGGGTTTGTTTTACTCATTTATGATCATCCATTTAATGTGTGGTTTTGATCAAGTACTCCTAATCTGCAACCTAGTTGTGATGTTCAACTTAGATTACCAAATAAGAATCCATTAAGAACAAGAAAACTTCCAAGAACCAAAGAAATCACATGGCATGATGTATGCATAGCAATTTCTTCATTCATTCACATGTCTACAAAGATTAAGCATGATGTGTACCACAACCTTGATCAAATAATTCATAAGCAGCCCTAATGGTGATCAAACATTAAGATTAACTAACAAATTATACTATAAAATCAGTGAATGAAACAAGAACACATATTGGTAATTTGAATACTTTAACTTAATAACATAGAGTAGGTTTGCAAGGTTACATTGAATTCCCCAGCTATGAACTTAATTACACAACATTATTACAAAATATATAAATATCAAGAACACCATGAGTGAAATTAAAGTTCATAAAAGAAACCCCCTTAAAGCAATTCTAATGTTGAACTTCTCCAAGAACAGTGCGGCTATGTGGTTTCTTTAGTGGCTGCGGATGGTGAATGGAGAAAGGATTTTGTTTCTGGAAGAAAGGCCAAAGAAAGAGAAGAGAAAGAGTTATGGGCGTCCCCAAGGGGAAGCTTGTGTAAAAGTGGCTGAAACTCTCAATTTTATAAGGTTAAAGAGGCTATTATAGAATGCCAAGACATCCCAGTAATAAAGCATTTATTTCAAACGTTTTTTGCTATTATTGGTCTCTTAAAGGGCCATATTCATCTCCATTTTCAATTGTACACTTTGAATCTTTCTCTACATCAGAATCCTTATTTAATTCTCCGCTTTCAGCACCATTTTGCCTTATGTAACTTCAATCGGCTCTAAAATACAATTAACTGCACATTAACACAAAAGAGCAAAATGCAACCAGATTAACTCAAAAATATCACTAAGAGACTAAGAATGGATGGTATAAATGTATGAAATATATGAGTTATCAACTACTAGTTCAAGTTGTTGGATATAGGAAACTATGGAAACTTCTAATTCCATTAATATGATTCAATGAGCTTTTAAGCAAAGATGTTTCCTAATATTATATCCTTCCACATAAGTTCCCGAGCATCATGAATTCATGAAAGTACTTCTTTCCTGAGATGTCGATGGTAACATAATCGAGTTTTCCTAAGTTCACCAATTTCTTGTTCCAAAAAGAAAGAAATTCAGATATGACAGAACTTGTGATAATTAATTCATACCATACAAACACATGTCTACTGTCGATGGTAACAAAATCGAGTTTTACTAAGTTCACCAGTTTCTTGTTCCAAAAATAAAGAAATTCAGGCACGACAGAACTTGTGATAATTAACTCATACCATATAAACACATGTCAACACAAAAATGTTAGAACTTCAAGTTCTTAACATTATTTATATATTGAACTTGAGGTCAAAACATAGACATATATACTCAAAATTTATTCTTGATAGCGAGACTATTAGAACTTTTAGGTTTTTATTTTTAGAATTCATGCCCATACTTAAGTTGTACATGGATTAAAAAACTTATGGCCCTCATTTACAAGAATCAAGGAACTTCTAGCCCTCATTTATTAGTCTGCAAACTGAGGCGCATATGGCCGTCATTTTAATTTAATTGAGCAAATGTTGTTCTCTCAACTTATTAAAAAACTTTAGCTTTTAATTTTAATCAAGGAACTTCGGGACCAATTTTTTATATGATGAGGATCAAGGAACTTCAAGTCCGATCTTTTCATATGATGGAACTTCAGGTTCAATCATTGTATATGATGAGGATCAAGAAACTTCATGTTCTTGTTTGATCAAGGAACTTCGGGTCTTGTATATACTCATCATAATAAAATGTATTACAATAAGTAAATTAAAGCAGAGGGCGGTAATTACAGCCACAATAAACAAATTTCTTTAAATAAATAAAGATTGTGACAAGGGTTTTAATTCAGCATCATTCACATAAATATCAAAATTTAAAGATAATAATTGTTATTATAAGAAGGGTGACAATGTCGCGCCATTCGTATATATATAAATTTATGAAGGGTGAGGATGGTCAATCTGTAGTATTCATACTATAATCTAGAGTGTAAGATGAGCGATTATACTGCACCAATCATATTGATAATAAGATTAATAATGATAAGGAAAAAGTAAGTACTAACTTACTATACTTTTCTCTCTCTTTCTAACAGTGGTTATTTATCAACGGTAATGTTTGAGAATTACAGAAATATCAAACCGTTAGGGTATTGACAAGGGGGTAATGAACAACTACAATGAAAAAAGTGTTTCCATCCGAGGTTAGGAAGTTGGAGTTTAACCTGGCCGCCAGTTTTTCTGTGAATTTCAAGTCTATAATAGTACTTTTGAAGATCGAGAATGAATTAACCGTTGGATCTTTCTGGAATTTTGATATGTTATAGGAGAGAGGATAAGGAACAACTTCTATGAAGGACAAATTTCTATTTGAGCATAGTAAGTTAGAATTGTAGGGCTCGTAGGACGATTGTTGGTTATTCTACGAGTTTCAGGTTTATAGTAGTATTTTTAAGATCTAGAATGAATTAACTATTGGATCTTTCTGGGATTTTGATATGTTATAGGAGAGAGGATAAGGAACAACTTCTATGACAGACAAATTTCTATTTGAGCACAGGAAGTTAGAGTTTTAGAGCTCATAAGAAGACTGTTGGTTTTTCTGCGAATTTCAAGTTTGTGCCTTTTTTGCTTCTACAAATAATTATATACAGTCATAGAACAAGATATATATTTGGTCTAAGAAAGTTATGAGGATAAAATAAAAGGATTTGCTTATCTATAAGATTCCAACCGACTAAGATGGAGGTAGGTAGTGCTTCACTGAATTTATTCTACTGACACGAGAGCTTCTCATGCTGATAATGTATTGTGAAATTAAGGTATGTGTGCAGTGGAATAAAGTAAATAAAACACAATATTTATGAGGTTTGGCAGGTGTGCTTATGTCCTGGGGGTAGCACTAGTATTTTATTTATTTATTATTTGAAATGATAGGAGTACAAAATAACTCTCATTATTTTCACTCTTCTCTCTAGTATTTTCTCTTTTCTTTGCTTTGCTACTTATGTTTCTTTTATTTGTTAGCGGCCTTGGCCTTCATTATATAGGCAAATGAATAAGTAATGATATCGTTGCTTATACATACATGATGTCATTACTTGCATTACTCAAACTAAATAATGAAATAATGAACATTCATATTTACAACAATGACATAAAAATAGTTTACATGTAATTATGCTGACAGGTGTTAAGTCAAAGCACTTTAATTAAATATTTAAAAGTTTAATTGAAAAACTATTGATGTGTAGTAAAAAATTATAAAGATAAACTTGAAGAAGGGAAAGGAGTCCTCGAATTTGATTGAGGGTAGGGAGGCCTTGGAGCTTTCGCTTTGACTATGAATAACGGAGAATCGGTGAAAGTGACATCACTTTTTTGGAAATTCTCAAGGTTTTGGATTTGTAATGGAAAATCCTGAATGTGTAGATTAGTAGATTTGCCTCTGAAGCTGCAGTTGGGTTCTTCTCCATTTGCTCTCGGAAATGGCCGACGAAAAAGAAGCTGCAGGAAGCGGTGGCAACCTGGTTTTTGCAGTTAACGGGGAGAGGTTTGAGCTCTCGACCCTTGACCCTTCCACCACTCTCCTCGACTTCTTGCGTTCTCACACCACATTCAAAAGTGTCAAGCTCAGCTGCGGCGAAGGTCTTAATACTCTCACTCTCTCTCTCTCTCTCTCTCTCCGTCATTTGCCCGAATACCCTTCTTCCTTGTTCATATGCTGACTGGAAGGCGGATCGCTATGCTTGTAGCTTTATATCATTTTATGATCAAACATTGCGATTTTTCTTCAATGGTACGTAGTACCGAGTTGTACGGGAAATGAATGAATGATGGAGATTGAAAATGCAAAGATTTATATACTTGTGGAAATGAAATTTGACGGCTAAATCAAAACTTGTTAGTCACTCGCTTTCGCGGTGAACAAACTATAATTTCAGGAGTTCAGTTGATGATATGCACAAAACATTACCTTAGTAATCATATTAGATTAGGTTGATGATATGCACAAAGTTGGATAATTTTTATGACATGCACTTAAAAGATTGGCTGCAGGTGGTTGCGGTGCTTGTGTTGTGCTTCTGTCCAAGTACGACCCTGTTGCGGACCAAGTGACAGATTTTACTGTAAGTTCATGTCTCACTCTGCTTTGCAGTGTAAATGGAGGTTCCATTACAACATCCGAAGGCCTTGGAAATCTCAAAGACGGGTTCCACCCAATTCACCAAAGGATTACTGGTTTCCATGCTTCTCAATGTGGCTTTTGTACTCCTGGCATGTGTGTTTCACTCTTTGGTGCTCTGGTCAATGCTAAAAAGACGAATAGACCTGAACCCCCTCATGGGTTCTCCAAGCTGACTGTTTCCGAAGCTGAAAAGTCTATTGCAGGTAACCTCTGTCGATGTACTGGGTATCGATCAATTGCTGATGCCTGCAAGAGTTTCGCAGCTGATGTTGATATGGAGGATTTGGGGTTCAACTCTTTTTGGAAGAAGGGAGAGAGTAAGGAAGTAAAGATAAGTAGATTGCCCCTATATAACCATAACGATGACATCTGTACATTTCCGGACTTCTTAAAAAATGAAATCCGCTCTTCTATGTCTTTGGATCCAAAGAGATATTGCTGGTACATTCCTGTTAGAGTTGAGGAGCTTCAAAACTTATTGACAGCTACTGATTTTGATAATGCGGACGATATGAAATTAGTTGTTGGAAACACAGGGACGGGCTATTACAAGGAGCTAAAGCGCTATGACCGATACATTGATCTCAGATATGTTCCTGAATTATCAATTATTAAGATAGATCCGACAGGGATTGAGTTTGGAGCAATTGTAACAATATCTAAGGTTATTGAAGCTTTGAGGAAGAAGGACAACGGTGAATCTCCATCAAGAGGTGAGGTTGTGTTGAAAAAAATTGCCAATCATATGGGGAAAATTGCTTCAGGGTTCATCAGAAATACAGCTAGTATAGGAGGGAATTTGGTGATGACACAGAGAAAATGCTTTCCTTCAGATATTGCTACAATACTTCTTGCTGTGGATTCAGAGGTAAATATAATGGATGGTTCTAGATCTGAAACGATTATGTTGGAGGATTTTCTGAAACAGTCTCCACTGGATCCAAAAAGTGTACTTCTAAGTGTTAAAATCCCAAAATGGGAAGCAGTTAGAAACGTTTCTCCAGAAACCAACACTGTATTGCTGTTTGAAACCTATCGAGCTGCACCAAGACCCCTAGGAAACGCATTGGCTTATTTAAATGCTGCCTTCCTAGCTGAAGTATCGTTTTGTAAGATTTCCAATGGAATTATGGTGGATAATTGTCGTCTGGCTTTTGGTGCTTATGGAACTAAACATGCAATTAGAGCAAGAAAGGTTGAGGAACTTTTAACTGGGAAAGTGCTGAGTCCTGGTGTTCTGTATGACGCTATTAAATTAGTTAAAGATGTTGTGGTTCCCGAAGAAGGAACTACAAGCCCTGCTTACAGGACAAGCTTGGCTGCTGGTTTTCTTTTCGAGTTCTTTAGCCCCTTAATTGACAGTGAATATGATATTTCCAATGATTTCTTGGGAACTACTTTGTTGGCCGATTCTTCTAAGTTAAAAAGGAACCAAGGTGCTAATAAGAAGATGACAACTGTTCTGTCATCTGCTAAACAGGTGCTTGAATTAAGTACAGAGTATGATCCGGTTGGTAAGCCAATTACAAAATCTGGAGGTCTCATACAAGCTTCAGGTTAGTTATCCAACTTATCCTTCACGTTATTATAGGGATGTCTAATCACTAGCATCCTTTTTAATGTTCTCTTTGGTGCTAATTAAATAAGGAAACAGAAAGAACAGGAATTTTTTTGGGGTGTTTGGGGGTGGTTGGGACTAGCAGACCATGCCCTACAGCCCGAACAAAACAAACAAGACACAACCACTCTAAAAATTGCTAACGAACTAAGAGGATATCAGCTTCCAAATATAGACATTTTAAGGAAGCAGAGTTTCCTTTGAACTCTGGGGAAACAGAAGCCTAAAGGGCTGGCAAACAACAAATGCTATCCCAAAGCTCCACTAAACCAGCTCCCACAGAATCTTCAATAATCCTTCTATTCCTCTTCATCCAAGCCCCCCAAAACAAAGTGAGGATCATACTGCCTCACATAACCTCAGCTTTCTTTCCCTTCCAGACCATATTGTGAGCCCACATACCTTAAAGCTTTATATCCCTCCCAAACCAACTTCAGCCACAGACCCGAAGTTAAACGAAGAAATATATGATCAACAGATTCCGAATATGACTTCCATAAAATACACCGGTGAGGCAACAAGCAATGATTGTCTCCATTTTTTTGGTATTGGACTTAGTTTGCAGTCGTGTTCTCTGCTCCAAAATGTTCCTTTTTGTCTAGCTGAGAAAATTGTAGTATGATATACTTGATATATTTTTCTCGCCGGCCGGTCATGTTGCATACCTAAAAGTATTGAGGGCTTTGAGGGCTTGAATTATAAACTTACAATATGCTTATTGAAAGGTCTCATTTGCCATCTTTTGAGATCATTCTTTAATATAAGAAACAAAATCTTAATGAAACCAATATTGGCAGAATATAAACTAATGACCAGTTGTGGACAATTAGTTCACTTGCTATATAGTATTGTGTCCTCCTCCCGTCGTCTCTCTATCTCTCTGTAATTATATTATATATACGTGTGTGGGTATTTGTATAATTTCTGAACAGATCATGTTTAAACTTTTATGGCACCGAGTTTTGGTTGACCTTTTGTCTTTTTGTTTTTTTCTTAATCCAACTATGTATCTTTTCCATTTCTTTTATATGTTTTCTTGAGTGCTTTTAATTCTTGAGAACAAAAGTACTTATCTCATTCATGACCATCAAATTGTAGGTGAGGCAGTCTATGTAGACGACATTCCGTCTCCGAAAAATTGCTTACATGGAGCGTTCATTTATAGTACAAAGCCTTTGGCTAGAGTGAAGAGAATAAATTTTGAACCTAAACGACATCCAGAAGGAGTTGCTGCACTTATATCTTTTAAAGATATTCCCAAGTCTGGGGAGAACATAGGGTCTAAGACTGTATTTGGTACAGAACCTCTTTTCGCTGACGATCTTACCGAATGTGCTGGTCAGCGTCTTGCTTTCGTGGTAATTCCACGATCCTGTGATTATATTTAACAATCTTAGTTTGAATGAATGCCAAACTACAAAAATGCTTTTTCTTCTTTCTTTGGATTGTGTGTCAATTTACTCATCAAAAAAAAATTCTGTAGGTAGCCGATACGCAGAAACATGCAGACTTGGCTACAAACTTTGTGGTGGTTGATTATGACATGGAAGATATAGACCCACCTATTCTATCAGTCGAAGAGGCAGTTAAGAGATCTAATTTTTTTGAGGTCCCTCCTTTCTTGTATCCGAAACAGGTTGGTGACATATCAAATGGAATGGCTGCAGCTGATCACAAGATTATTTCTGCTGAGGTACTTGAAATCAATATAACATTCTTTCTTTTTCCCAGTCCCCTTCCCACACTAATGTTCTGCCCTGTTTCTGATCCTTGTAATGTGGGTTTTCGATATTCAACGTTGTTCCTTGGTTTTATTCATATACATGAAAAGGCCATCCGCTAACTTACAAATCCGTGCATATTTGGCTTTCAGATCAAACTTGGTTCACAATACTATTTCTACATGGAGACACAAACTGCCCTTGCTGTGCCAGATGAAGACAACTGCATGGTGGTTTACACTTCAAGTCAGTGCCCTGAGATTGCACACTCTTCAATTGCAAAATGCCTTGGTATTCCTGAAAATAATGTTCGTGTAATTACAAGAAGGGTTGGAGGGGGCTTTGGTGGAAAGGCCATAAAGTCCATGCCTGTGAGTATAATACCTATTGGAATCTCTATATTCCATTTTTATTACTGTTTATCTAATCGTGGACAAGGTTGTCCAGTTTAAGTGTAGACTAAGCACTTGTTATCATCACCTGTCTATGTTTATGACTTTTTTTTGTACGTGATTCCCAATGTTGAATAGAAGATAAAGGTGCTGCAATTCTGATATTTTAGGTGGCAACTGCATGTGCTCTTGCTGCACACAAATTACATAGACCTGTAAGGATGTATCTCAATCGGAAGACTGATATGATAATGGCTGGAGGAAGGCATCCCATGAAGATAACTTACAGTGTGGGATTCAAGTCTGATGGGAAGATTACTGCTCTAGATCTTGAGATATTAATAAATGCAGGGATTTCCCTAGATATAAGTCCAGTAATGCCAAACAATATTCTGTCTGCACTTAAGAAGTATGACTGGGGTGCTCTGGCTTTCGATTTCAAGGTGTGTAAAACAAACACTCCGAGTAGGTCTGCTATGCGGGCCCCTGGGGAGGTGCAGGGGTCTTTTATTGCTGAAGCTGTAATTGAACATGTAGCATCCACCCTTTCTATAGAAGTGGATTCTGTGAGAAGCATTAATCTTCACACCTCTCACAGCCTTGATTTGTTTTATGAGCACAGCGCTGGTGAACCTCTGGAGTATACATTACCGTTTATATGGGACAAGTTGGCCATGTCTTCAAGCTTTAACCCAAGGACTGAGATGGTAAAAGAATTTAATAGGTGTAATAAATGGCAGAAAAGAGGAATTTCTCGAGTACCGATATTGCATGAAGTGATACTGAGGCCAACTCCAGCAAGAGTAAGCATTTTTGGTGATGGGTCTGTTGTCGTTGAAGTTGGAGGAATTGAACTGGGTCAGGGGCTCTGGACGAAGGTAAGACAGATGGCAGCTTTTGCTCTTGGTTCAATTCAATGTGATGGTAGTGGAGACCTTTTGGATAAAGTACGGGTGGTGCAATCTGATACATTGAGCTTAATTCAAGGGGGATTTACTTCCGGGAGCACTACATCTGAGGCAAGCTGTGAGGCAGTTAGACTTTGCTGTAATATTTTGGTTGAGAGGTTAGCTACTCTCAAGGGGAGATTGAAGGAGCAAATGGGCTCTGTTAACTGGGAAACTCTTATTCTGCAGGTATTCTACTTGGATTCAGGGAGGGCTTATTTACACACCCGTGCTCCTTTGTTGGACTGCTACCATAACACATGTTATTTGCAGTCCCCCATAGGAGTGAGGGAAGCATGAATAGCAATGGCCTTGAAATTATTGCTGCATGACTTTTTTCTTTTTAAACATTTTTAATCAACTTATTGATTTGTTACAAATCCCTGCCATGGCGCTTCACGCACTGCATCACTCTTTTTTTCTTTTTAAACATTCAATCAATTTATTGCATTTTTCCCAAATTCATATATACATCATTGCAGTGTATTCTGTCAAAATGCAGGCATCCTTGGAAGCTGTGAACTTATCAGCAAGTTCTTACTATGTCCCTGATTTTGCTTCCATGAAGTACCTTAACTATGGCGCTGCTGTGAGTGAGGCAAGTTTGTGTTTAACAGTCTTACTTCATTTTATTCTTGTGTATTTTAGTTCTTTTGTGCCCGTTGAATTTTCAACAACCTTTTATGGATGCAATGTCATAGTGCAATGTCACAGTCGCACTATTAGGATGAGTACTAGCAATTACTATCAGTTAAAATTTCTAGAGTAGTAACAATGAAACTACTTGATCACAGGTGGAGGTAAATGTCCTGACTGGAGAAACCAGAATTCTGCGATCAGATATTATCTACGATTGTGGTCAGAGTCTCAACCCGGCTGTGGACTTAGGACAGGTTGGCATGATTAAACTTACATGCTACTCGAAGTTTTATAATGATTTTCTGTGAATTAAGATCTAGAGGCGACTCCGGTCGTATTGCATGATGTCAGATTTTATTTTTCGTATCGCGAATGCCAGTAGGTGCTGCCTGGGAGAAATCTTTCATATTCCATTGCAAGGAAAGTTGATAGTTATGTTCATTTTATACATTGTTAGGATACTTTTGGTATCTAGCGTCTTTATGATCTGTCTATTCAAGGCATTGTAGCATTTTCATCATCTAGTCGTCTTTGGAATAAGAATCACAGTTTTCAACTTTTCTGTAATCTGCTAAGATCCATAAAGCCAGTTCACTTGCTTGCAGTCGATGTGGTTTAATTAAGTTTGACAGTGCATGTTTCTTGCAGATCGAAGGTGCTTTTGTTCAAGGTATTGGGTTTTTCATGCTTGAAGAATACTCGGAAAACTCAGATGGGTTGGTGATTTCAGAAGGTACATGGACTTATAAAATTCCTACAGTGGACACCATACCCAAACAGTTCAACGTTGAAGTATTGAACAGTGGGCATCACAAAAAACGCGTGCTCTCTTCAAAAGGTATGCCATTCAAATATTTCTGAGACTCTTTCATGTTAGTACCATGCCGTGCCTTGCACACTTCTACTTATCTCAAATACAACTGATACCAGAAAAGATTTTTGTGTAAGTAAAAGTAGGCGGATTTGAAAAAACAGAGATATTATGTTATTACAAAAATTGAAAAGTCGAAAACTTTATGTTGTTGCAGAATTTGAAAGTCGAAAAATATATGCTTGCCGTATTTTTTTTAATTTTCAATTTATTACAAACGTTTCAATTTAAAGAAGTGTTTGATCGCCAAATTTGAAAAGTGTCGTGAAACACATCGAAAATCTTTTGTGCAGCTTCTGGTGAGCCACCATTACTTCTTGCGGTTTCTGTTCACTGTGCTACAAGGGCTGCCATTAAAGAATCGAGAAAACAGCTTCTCCAGTGGGGCGGCTTAGATGGATCAGCTTCGATATTCCAGTTGGATGTTCCCGCCACCATGCCAGTTGTGAAGGAGCTGTGTGGGCTGGAAACTGTGGAGAGGTACTTGGAATGGATCACTGGCAGAAACCAAGGTTCGCTCAACCGGCAAGCGGTTCGTCATTCTGTGTAAGGACACTCTTCAGATTGCTGGAGGTGGAATGGGGATGTTTTCCGTTTATATTTACGCCTTAACCAACAAGACATGATACCCTGCAAAATCAAACCCCTAAATGAAATATGGCAAAACCCAATAAGCGGGGAAGCTCGTGTGAGTAACAATAACAGCAAAACATAGGGGGTGCCGGTGGTGGCCAATTTAATCTCAGTTTAAAACACAAGCATCACCTTCACAAATATTTATTTGTATACACCAATATGGATCCCAACATAGCCCCAATGTTTAAAATTGTATCGATATTGTCCATATTTTAACGGAAATATCGGATCAAAGATTGATATAGAAAGGGGGTTGAAGACTAAACTCACTCATATCGGCAAAATTAAGCAAAAATCCGTCAATATCGAGGATGTCAGCCTATAATTCCATGAAATTGTAGGATGAAGGAGAAAACTCCATGAAAACCGTCCAATATTCACAGTTTTCAATATTATTTTTGTAATTTAATACACGTTTTTGAGTTTTGTATTACACTAGATGAATAGATTTTTCAGTATAATGATATATATATATATATATATATATATATGTAATATCTAACTTTTATACAAAATATTTTATTTCAGTATGTAAAATATCTATTCGATATCGAAACATCCGCCAACATATGCGTAAGCGTAACACATCACTTATGCATAACCGCGACCACACAGGATCCCAGCAACACCTCCCCAGATGCAACATCCAACTTAAATCACATTTATGCCAAACAAAAGACGAATCAATCAACAAAAAAAATCAATGCTAAGTGGCATCATTGAAACTTGAAATCTACGTACTTGTAAATGTACAGCACAAGATGGCAACTGTCAGGCCAAAAAAAAAAAAAAAGAATGGTGTCCTTTATTAAAATGGTTAGATCAGAGTATGGAGCCAGTTACTACTGTCATGCTCTCAGCAGAACCTCCCTTCCCCTCGAATCCGTCGAGCTAGCTCTAAATCCTTCTTCACTGGGGACACAAGAGGCAAGTGAAACCGGGTCAACTTGTAAATTTTACACAGCATTTGGAGAATAACACTTAATTAAGCAAACATTAAATTCCAGAATTACTTACTAAGAGTGACACGCCTCGCATGGATTGCACAAAGCATCGAGTCCTCAAACAGGTGGACTAAAAAATCCTCGGCTGCCTGCAAAGGTAAAAACCAATATGCGTTGCTAGTTCGTCTTCTAATAATCTACGCTAAGTTCTTCATGCACTGGCACAACAAAAGCTTTGGAGGAATGCTATAGTGGCCTATGGTTACATGGCATGCTTGGGATAATAAGAAGAACTAAATGGAATAAGCAGCTGAGGAACCATCAAATGTACTTTCATAGACGTCGATGATACCTAGGGAGGATCGCTCATCAAGCCTGCTTATTAGAACCGACAAGAATATGCTACAACTCACTGAAATTGGAAGGCAGATATTTACATTTGCATGGTAATTCTGCTACTACCAGGTGAAATTTCCATTAAAACAAATAAAACATTTATTCACCTCTTGAATTGCTTGTAAAGCCTCAGGTGTCCAACGCACGGGATCTTTAGACATATTGATGCTGATCTCTCTCACCTATAATGAAGGACGACGGTGTCAGAATTTTGTGATCAATCAACAAATTTCACTAGCAAAACTAGATCATGAAATCTAGTAGATATTATCTTCATACAAAAAGTAAACAGAAAATCTAATCACATTGTTCACAAATAAAGCTTTAACTCTGAGATTGAAAAGATGTAAAGTCCAACTTGTCTATACAATTTAAAATGCAAAATCAAATATACATCACAAGAATCAAAGAATTTGTTAAATTGGCAAGTTCACAAATATCATGAGTAGTTCTCTGATTTCTGAACAGAGAAGTGCGACTAGCTGGCGCAGCGCATAACTCCTAGCACTAAACCTATCAAACATCTATGAGCACAGAAACATGCATATGTGGGTACAAGTGTGTAATATATCAACAAGGGAGATAAGAACTCACGGTTCTGATAAATGGAGCAGCGGGGATAATCAGATTCCACGTCTTCTGGTAGTATCTGATCTCCCGAAAAGCCACGGTTCCTGGCCTGTAACGCCATTTCTTCTTCTGTGTTGGTGGAGGATTCCTCTCAGATTGCTTCTGCTTCTTTGATTGAGGTGCTACAGATGTAATAACAATAACCATTCAAAATAAACTCATTTCCACTACCATCATAACCACAACAATCATCAGTGTCAAACAAATGGAAAGATATATAGATAAACAATGAAGAAACAAAAACTTACTTTGAGGATTCCTCTCAGATCCCTTCTGCTTCTTTGATTGCGGCGCTGTAGAAGTAACAACAATCATTCAAAATCCTTTCATTTCCATTACCATCATCACCACCAGCTTCACCAGTGTCAAACAAATGGGAAAATAGATAAATAAACCATTAAGAAACACATATTTACTTGCTTGAGAATTCGTCTCAGGTTCCTGCTGCTCTTGCGATTCAGAAGCTACAACACAACAGCAATTGACATTCAAAATCAACTTCTTTCCACTATAGCATTACATTTATCACCACCATTGTTGGCAACAAACTAATCAAAAAACAGATGAGAAAAAAATAATGAAAAAACATATTTACTTCTCTGAGAACTCCTCTCAGATCTCCTCCGTGGTGCAGATGGATCCTTCAATTTATTGAAAATAAATAAATTAGGAATGTCAGAATTACAGATACGAAATTTTTCTTCAATGGATCAAGGATAAGTGATTAAGTTTCAAGGGCCTTAACTATTAGGATTTTAACTCAAGAAGGTTAGATCCAATGGGAAATTAGACATAAACCAATAATATAACACTAAACTAAGTGCGTGGCTTAAATATTTTAATGGTATTTTTAATTTATATACATATTTTATTTACCGCCCTTTTTCTTAGCAGCCAATCAGAGAAAATTAGAGGATTTCATGAAAATAAAAAAAACTAAGCAAAACTCCGTTTGGGCAACAAGAAAATTACTAACAAGAAATGAAGTGCGAGAAAGAGAATACCGTTTGTTTTGCAGTCGACGCCGCCGAGGTTCCGCCAGTACCTGGAGAAAATGACAAAAATTAGGGTTTCGGAAACGAAAAAATCAAAATCCTCAACCCGCGCACACAGATCCAACAAAATCCATACATGAAGAGAGAGAGACAGAGAGAAGGGTACCAGCAGCAGCTTCTTTGGGAGTTGACGATTTTCTGGCGACGGATTTCTTGTGGGCAGTGTGCTTAATCCTCGCCATTGGCGTCGAACTCCGAGAACCAAAAGGGAAAATAAAAGTCAATATTTAAGGTGATTGCATTTTGATTTGGCGTCCGCTTAGAACAAAACAAAAAATCCCATCCGTTTCTTCCCGCTTCCTGCCAGTAAAAATGAAAAGCCTCCCGCTCCTTTACATTTTTCAATTTTTCATTATTCAAACAAAACCAGATACTTTTTTTTTTTCTTTTTTTTTTTTTTTGAACAAATAATATTATATACACTAAGAGCAACTTCAGCGTTAGAGCCTCCCCAGGCTATTCACTATTCAATCCACCTGGTAAACAGTAACTGCTCTTAATGAACAGTAATCGTCTTTTGCATTTCCACCGTTACACTTCAATAACCCTGGCAATAGGTAATAAAATATTAGTAATTTTTTTTTATAAAATAATACAAAATAATTTTAATTGTAATTTCGGATAAGATTTTTAATCGTTCTCGTTGCGTCACGTGTCATTATCCAAAGTATTATTAAATAATACAAAATAATTTTATTTGTAATTTCGGATAAGATTTTTAATCGTTCTCGTTACACCACTTGTCTTAAAATCCGAAAAGACAATTATTGGGGATGGATTTCCGATAAGATTTTTAATCGTACTCGTTGCGCCACGTGTCATTATCCGAAAATACAATTATTGGTGAGGATTTCTGATAAGATTATTAACCAATCACATTGTGCCACGTGTCATATTCTGTTTACAATCTTTGAGGATAGATTTCCATCAGATTTTTAACGAATGATGGCATGACATGTGTCATTATCCGAAAATACAATTATTGGTGATGGATTTCTGATAAGATTAGTAACCAATCACGTCGTGCCACGTGTCATAATCTGTTTACAATATTTGAGGATAGATTTCCATAAGATTTTTAACGAATGACGGCATGCCACGTGGCATTATCTACAACTTAATCCTTTCTGAATCCTCCATATAATCCACTATCCATCCTCACAAATCTCACACCAATTTTCTCAAGATCTCTATCATTATTCATAGTTTATGCTTCCTTTTTCACAAAAATTTGTATCATTATTCATAGTTTCTGCTTCTTTCTTACAATGTCTTCTTCTTCCTTAAGGATGATATGGGAACTCGATCAAGAAGAGAAAGAATTGTTTAACCAATCAGAAGGAATGTTCAATCTCCAGGTGGCAAAAAATGAGAGGGAAGAAGATAAGGAGCGTAGAAGGAGAGATGACGAAGTAAGAATGGGCAGAGCCTCACATTCCTGTCGAGTCATCAAAGTTGTGGCTCAGATCTGCAGGCCCAGCCATTCCAAAAACCTTGATAGAAGCAAGCAACGACGAGGTATGGAACTCTTGGACAATTATTTTGTCCCTAATAGTGCATTCCCTGATACGTACTTTAGACGTCGTTTTAGAATGGAACGACATTTGTTCAACAAAATCATGATTGTTGTTTGCAACCATGATTCTTACTTTGTGCAAAAGAATGATGTTTTTGGTGCTATGGGTCTCCTTCCTCAGCAAAAAATTAATGCTGTCTTGCGGATGCTTGCATATGGAGCATCTGCAGACCAAGTGGATGAGATAACGAGGATGGGGAAATCAACCATTCTTAAGTCCCTACTGAGGTTTTGCGGAGCAATCGAATCTATCTACACCGCAGAGTACCTCCGAAAACCTACAAACATGGACTTGGAACAGCTTCTGAAAAAGGCCAAGATGCATGGTTTTCCTAGGATGATTGGAAGCATTGATTGTATGCACTGGACGTGGAAAAACTGTTCAAGTGCATGGCAAGGCGCTTATGGGGACAGAAAATGAGCAAAAGTATCATTTTGGAGGCAGTGGCATCTTTTGATACATGGATTTGGCACGCCTTTTTCGGGGTTCCAGGAGCTCAAAATGACATCAACGTCCTTACCTAATCCCCAATGTTCAATGATGTCCTGCAAGGAAAGGCACCAAAAGTCACGTATGAGGTCAACGGACATATGTACGACGGGCCATACTACCTAGCTGACGGCATTTATCCAAGGTGGTCAACATTTGTTAAAACAGTGCCACGTCCGCAAAGTGCAAAGGAAAAACACTTTGTAAGCTGTCAAGAGGGGTGCAGGAAGGATGTGGAGCGTTGTTTCGGTATCCTCCAAGCTCGATGGGCGATCGTCAGAGGTGCTACCAGATTGTTTGATGTAAAGTCGCTTCGATCCATCATGATGATGTGCATCATTCTTCACAACATGATTGTGGAAGATGAGTACGATTATGAAGCCGTTGATGAATATGAGCCAGACACGATGAACAATTCAAGAACACGTATACATTGTGCTCATGACGCCACCGATGAGCCCGTGCAATATGAGCCATTACAAAATGATGGACGTTACAATGAAAGGCTCATTAAACGATTGGCTAAGTAATTTCCAACAACTGGACATCGATTCTTTTGTTTTTTTCCCACCAATTTTCTTAAGATAATCAGTATGGATAAGACTCCACATTTCTCGCAACTACACCTCATTACCCGTAAGCGAACTATGAGTAACTTCAACCCAGCTAGTACACAATGCAACATCTTCAAGAAGCGACCAATTCGTAACTACATCAGTAGTCATTTTGTTGAAAAAAAAAATGGATTGAAACTTTGAGAGAATGAAAGGAATGTGATTGAAAGTAGTTGAGAAAATATGAAATTGTGGTGTAAGGTAGAGTAAAAACAATTTTTTTTTTTTTTTAATTTCAGATTTTTTTTCGAATTTTTTACAATTTTTTTACAATTTTTTTTAAAATTTTATTCAACTAATTAATCTCTGCCGTTGAATATAAAAAAATTTGAATTCCAACACTCCAGATTGTGCCACGTGTCATAGCGGTAACTTTTTTTAATTTTAAAACTATTTTTTCTTTTTTATTTATTTATTTATAAAGCATATTAATATCGACAGTTGATCTCAGATCGAACGGTAGATATTAAACAAGACTTTTTTTTATTTTTTTTACCGTTGAGATCGAACGGTCCAAGTTAAAGAGTCGTTGAGATTAAATGAACCGTGGGAAGCCACGTGACTTCCCAACAGTAACTGAAAAACTGACTGATTTTTCTGAAATTGTGTCGGCGACGCACCCCCATGCGCGAGTGGGGTGCACGCGCCTGACAGAAAAAAAATTAAAAAAAGGCCTGACACCAGGTTGACATCAGTCTTGGCGTCACATCCACTCGGCCTCTCAGGCTGGCAATTCTTCACGGAACCGGAGCTTGGGCCTCCACCTCCACTCGGGCTCCTTCACGCTGAAGCCAGTCCACAGGGCCTCGGGCCCCTTTTCTCTGGCCTGTCCCTCGAGCATCCACCTATGGTGGAGTTGCTCTAAGAGGAGGGGGTGGGCTTGGCCTGCTAGTAATAATATGGTTCAAACTCACTTTTGGCGAGAATCAAACCTAAGACCTCTCTCACTCTCACTTACAAGTGAACAGGAATACCACTAAACCGTAGTACTAAGTGGCAACAAAACCAGATACTTGAAAATTCCTAAATTAGCCAAATTTATTTAGAATTTTTATTTATACTATATATCTTTTTTAATGGAAGCAATATTTTATGAAAATTACACTAAAGAAGTTACATAATACTACAGTTTAGTGATATTCATGTTCACCTGTAAGTAGGGTTGAAAATTTTTCCCGAAAGTCCCAAATCAAACCAAAAAAATCCATATCTGATAGCGAAAATTCCCAAACCGATAATACCAAAATTTTCAAGATCTATACCAAACAGATCTTGAACCCTTAGATACTGGAATCAGGATTGCATATTCAATTGTTTGGGAATTCCGAACCAAACCAAAAGAAATATATATATATTTCTTTTGGTTGGATGCATGTTGAATGTTGATTTTAAGTAGTATGATAGTAAACTATATTTAGAAATAGAAGTATGAAATTAAGTTGTTTGGAACTTTAGAATGTCAATTTGACTTGGTATGAATGAATTGGTATGAGGTAAAAAGCCTAAATTTCAATTGATATGAAATTGGGCAATAAAATTTCATGCCGAAAGCCCAAATTTTAGCCACAACCCAAAAATCTCCAATTTCAGCCCAAAATCCAGTTCTGGTTCATCACGAAATACCAAAAACATTTTAGGAATCCCAAAATTTTAGTTCTGGATTAGTCTTCAAATTCTTGTCCCGAAAATTTTCAATTTGGGATTCGGGATCCCATTTTCAGTTTAGGATCCAATACCGAACCACCCCTACTTGTAAGTAAGTGTCTTAAATTCAAATCTCCTGGATGATAAGTTCGCAATCAATTTATTCGATAACGTAGTGGTTTGAAGAGTAATTTCAACTAATTTAATCCACCAGACAATCTGCCACTTATATCTATACTTTACTATATTTAAGAGAACTCTCTTTATCAATCAAAAAGGGTAATAGTATGCCCCTATTTTAATAAGGTTAATAATTAATTATAAAAGGCAGATGATTTTTGTGGCAAAAAATAATCATACATGCTCATCCAAATATGGGTTCAATCATTACCAATATCTCTCCCCTAACAACTAACTATTTAACCAACTAATGATATCGCTCTGAGCAAAATAATAATAACAACAATTACTTATACAATAAATAAAGAGGAATAGAGCATAATATTCAATTGATATCTTAAAAATAAGATGAATAGATCATATTATTCTTAATTAGTGATCACCTATAGAAGTAGGGTCGCTTTTATGAGAATGAGATGTTTAAATTCTTTAAAGCTTTCATAAATCCAGGAGTTGTTCAAGACCAAAATTGAACACAATTGTATGAAGCATAAGATATTAGGTTAAGAAATGTGTAATGCATATTGTCAATGATGAACAGTTCAAGATTGCATTTCTACTGCATCTCCAGTAAATCTGGTAAGTGATGCGTTACGAATGTGACACACAAATTAAACCCTATTTGTGACAATTGTAGTAATGATGTAAGTAGGGATCGTTCTAACCGGGGATTAACTAGGGGTGCTAAACACTTTAAACTGACTCAAATAAATAAAACTAACCTTTAAAACACTTAACTCACTTAACAAAAATTCAAAACAAGTCCACAAGACTCCAAATACTTAAAAACACAAAATAAGATAGATTGTAATGACTAAGACTTAACAAAATATAGGGGGATTGTGTTTGGACGAAATTAAATTAAATGGACAGATTGTAAAGAAAACAGATTGTAAGACAAATTGTGATAAACCAATGGATGATGGAATAGCTAAGGGGTTCTTCTCCACACATGAAATATATGCAACGTAAATCAATTTCCAGTTATCAATTCAATAAGTTATGAACCTCGACACTCCAAGTTAATTAGGTCCGCTTAAATTAACCTTCAGATTTCCCTAGAATCATTGAATTGGATGAATATGCATCGCAAACAAATTATTCCTAACAAGTTCTCTATATGAACAACATGATAAAGATACAAGTTAGAATCATTATGTTCTTTGGAAATCATAAGCATCGACAAGGCATTTGTAACTATGAAAAGCATGAAACTCTTGCCAGGAATCTACTTAACATGATCGTGACTAGCGACCTTCACTACTTGTGAATATAAATTCATAACGATTAGGTGAAACAAACTTATATCCTAGCACCAAATTCAAGCATGCAAATTAAGCGTGCACTCTCAATCAACATACAAGAATAAGTTCTAAATCAAACGGTTAAGCAAATTGTATTCACGACTTATGCAACGATAACTGGAAGTAATCAACTTATTTCACATATATAATCATGGTTTCGAATACACCCTTAGCCAAAACGAATTTAACCAATCATTCTCAAGGCAAAACAAAGATTACATGAATTCGACATTGAAATATAAGATAGAATACACCTAAAATTATTCAACAACTCATAATGAAGAGCCAAACAATTGTGTGAAACTGTCTCCTTTCCCTTGCTTGCGGTAGATTGGATAGTGATGGTTCCTGGGCTGTTTTGATGATGTAGAATGGATTTTGGGGGTTGTAGAGGCACGGCAAGGGGTGTGGATGGTGTATGGAGGTGTGGAATGGAGTGGGGAATGGTTGGAGTGCTGCTGCCAGGATGGGGGAAAGCTGGAAATGGAAGGGGAATGCACGGCCCAGGTTAGGATTTTCTGGAATGCACGGGTTTTATGAGAGAAATGGGAGAGAATGGATGAATGATTAAAGAGGGAATGATGATGGAATGACAGCTAGGGAGTGAATGATTAAAGAGGGAATATGGAAGAGAATGTGCTGCAATGATGAAGGGGGAAAGCTGGAAATGGAAGGGGAATGCACGGCACAAAGGGAGAGCATGTGGCTGATGGTTTATGGGAGAATATATGGCTCAATGATGATGGGAGTGACAGTTAGGGATTTAATGTTTAAAGAGGGAATATGGAAGAGAATGTGCTGCAATGATGAAGGGGGAAAGCTGGAAATGGAAGGGGAATGCACGGCACAAAAGGAGAGCATGTGGCTGATGGTTTGTTGGTGAGGGGATGCACGGGTTGATGATTTTGGGTGATGGTGGATGCGGCTAATGAATGAATAATGTCATGGTGGCTGAAATAATGGGAGTTAATGAATGTGACAGCTAGGGAATATGGAAGTGTGCAGCTGCAATATGAAAAGAATGACTAAATAATGCATGTGGGGTGCGGCTAAGGTTGGAAAGGTGTGGAAGATGGCTGGAATTGGTGGTGATGGAAGGGGAAGGCTACGGCAATGGTGTGTAATTGGGCTAGGGCCATTGTTTTGTGTCCTAAAGTGCCTACAAGGCCTTCAAAGTAGCTAGAAAATACGGACGTTTAAGTTTAGGAAAGGTTACCAAAACGGGAAACCTAGGGTTAACTTTCCTACTTCAAGTAGGAATCCTTGTTTGAGTAGGATTCCTCGTTTTGGTAGGAATTCATCGTTGGAGTAGGAATTCGTCGTTGGAGTAGGAATTTGTTGTTTCTTCAAGTCTTCAACTCATTCATTCCTCTTTCGCTCCAAAAGACTCCAATTTGCATCTTCTTGCACACCTTGGCCTTATAATCTGAAAATACACAAAAGTGGCCTTAAACACTAAAATAACTAAGTAAACACAACATAAATGCACGAGAACAAGCTAATTAAGTCGCATGAATATGCTCCTATCAGTAAGTATTCACTATGGTAGATTCAAGTCTAAAAGATATATCTCATGTTAGAACCAAATTTGCGCACCTATTGATATGGCGAGGCAATAACTTAAAACTCTGCAAAGAAAAGCAAACAACAGTAAAGAACGTAGGCACCTGTGTGGTACTGGCCAAGGACTATATGGCAATCAAGTTAGTAAGGCTATTGGAACTCAAGTAGTAGGCAAGAGAGAACAAAGGAAGTAATTTCCTTCCTTTTAGGATTTTGGTCACTTGCGGGGCAAGTCAATCCCTTGATTTTATAGGGATTCCCAAAATACTATCCTAATTCAGATGCAATTAGGAGTTGGTTACTTGAGGTACAAGTAGATCACCCCTGATGGAATGATTCCCACCTGCCAATCTGGGAGATCTAGATTAAGCTCAGAGCCTCCGATTCGAAGGTCATGTCTGAGAACCCTGATTCGGTCCTTGCTTGTTTGGTTATGGCACTCTGCATCAATTACTGGCAGTCTAGACGCCACATGGAGGCACAAAACTCATGGTTCCACGTCTCTTGATGCATCTCTTGTCTGCATATACTCTTAGTTTCTTACTAATTTTCATACACATGGGGGATTGTTAGAAATATATTATGATATTAATTTGATATTTAATAGAAAATTGTTATTGACACTTCAAAAATCTAATTGGACACTCTTATGAAGAATGCATAATTAGATTTTTGGAATGCTCATAATAATTCCTTATAATATTTAATTGGGAAAATTTTTGAATTATCATATGAACTACTACATTTGTTTTAGTTTGTCATATGAACTAAACTTTTGAGCGATTTGTCATATCAATTTTCAAAAAGACTTAATTTGTCATCTCACTCTAATTTCATTAAGTTTTTCATTCAAAATAAGTCATGTGCCTTACACATGACTTATTTTCAAGGTTGTTTCAGACATTTCAACTTCTTTTTTTTCAGTGAAGATGATTGACCACATTGATTTCTCAAAACTTGTAATTAGTTAAACATGTTAGTGAGCTCAATGTCCTTTTCTATTAGTTCACCATAACTCTTTGAAATGAACGTGTCATGTTTTTTTTACTAGCCAAAATGTTTGGGTTAGTACCAAAGAGAAGTAGAGAACTTGTGAAAAGAGGTCAAAAGTTCAAAACCAATTTATTCCTTCACCCTCTGGTGTACATATATATATTTGTGTATCTTTGTATAAAAATAATAAATAAATAAATAAATAAGCTTGTAAAAAATGATGTTAATGTTGGAAATTTGTCTTAAAGTCAATTACAAAATGATACTTTACAGATATTTCACATGCTAAAATAACGATAATTAAGTCCAAGGAATATAGGTGGACCACTGTATATCTCTATGTCAATTTCATTACCAGTCACCTACTGGATATCAGGCCCAAATCCAAAACCCTCTGGCATTCACGTCTTAATACCCTAAAAACCCCTTTGTTAACCTTACCATATTTTAGCAGTAAGAATATATAAGTGGGCACAATATTTTTATGTTCCTATTATGTACCCATATATATAAGTGCGTACAATATTTTGTGTGTATATTATGTAATCATATATTTTTGTCATTGTATGTATAATATGCCTTACCATTGGTACATTCTTTCCCATGATGGTTTTTATTTGGGTACAATTACAATGGGTACATATGAATGCTACCTGATATTATATACGAGTAGAAAGATGGACAGAAGAAGTTGGTTTTACATTTTGTGGGTAGTAAGACCAAACAAAAAATTGATTCTTGGTACAAATATTAGGCCATAAACAATTATGACTAAAACTAATTAATTATTGTTAGCTTATTTTGAGGCTAAATTCATCTCATCCCCATTAGTGTAGATAATATTGTTTGCTCAAAAAAAAAAAATATATATATATACACACACACACCAATTGAATTATGGAATTTTGTGTGACTTTTAACTCGGTTTAGAATTAAAATTTGAAAACCAAATTAGCTAGTATGCCTGGTATGCGTGATATGTTTAGGATAACATATATTAGGTCTTGGATAGTCTAGACTCTGGAGAGCAATAAAAGGGACATATAGTATGGAGAAATTTTATTTGGATTCAGTTATCTTATTTCTACACCCCAACTAACAAGTTTTACCTACCAAACTTTCAAGTTTACACTTATATAAATAAGAATAAGAAAAGAAACGAAAATAAACATTGTTGTTTTTATCTCTACACCCCATAACTCCAAAACTGGCATACCAGTGCACTCCTCCATTATTTCCAGCAAAACCCACCTAAATAACAACAAAATATTCTCTCGAGTTCATCAACGAGTCAACTTGCTAGAAACCCTTATCAACTCTCATTTATAATTTCAACATAGGTTTTTGGCTAATATGTTTGCTTGTTTGAACCATTATCTGAGAGTTGGCTACTTGCAATTAAAACTAACAAGTCAGCTTGCATAAATGATTAAGGCTTCCATGTTAGTCAGTGTCTATTAGAAGAGATAGCAACAAGTGTTTTGTTTAGACACTGACTGACAAGGAAGCTTTTTTCTCATATTGCCGGAATTTGTTTCATGTCCAACAAATTGGTAAGAAGTTTTATCCGCTAAAATTATAAATGAGGTCTGCTAAGGGTTTCATGCAACAAGGATTTCTAGCAAGCTTACTTGTTGATGAATTTAGGAGAATATTTTGTTGTCATTTGGGTGTGTTTCGCGGGAAATAATGCAGGAGTGCAGATATGTGCCATTTTTTTGAGTTATTGGGTGTAGAGATAAAAACACTAATGTTTATTTTCTTTTATTTTCTTATTCTTATTTATTTAAAGGCAAACTTGAAAGTTTAGTACAAAAAAAAAAATTAGTTGGATGTAGAGATAGGATAGCTGGGTCCGAATAAAATTTCTCTATTTTATATTGTTAAGATGAATTGTCATGGTGGAATAAATAAGGGACTTGAATCAAAACTTTCAAACTAACAAGGTTTGAGTCTTAAGTATACGATGATGAGGCACCGGAAGCTAAATCTTAAAGTTCCAAGTTTGTGATGTTTCGACGGTAGATTATATATTCTTGGACCACAGGAGACTAATGTCTTTCGAACTGTAAGCATAAAGGCAGAGAAGAAATTCAGTCTTTAGAACATTACATTTATGTAAGCCTCAACTTTCAAGTTTGTCAATTTTCTACAACTTTTCTCTTTGATTTGTCGTTATAACTGATCTGCCATGTCATAATCCTTAACTGTTTGATGTAAAATATACTATCTATTTCTACTTTGTTATAATAAACATGTGAAGTGAGTTACTTCTTCTATTTGTATATAATTTTCTGATAGGTTTTTTTTTTTTTTTTTTTATCACTAATGTCTCTAAAATTGATCCACACCATCAAGATTGTCCTTGAAATTGAAAATCGATCTATGTAATCTCTGAAAATATGTGTCACAAATCAATGTAGTCATTCTTTCATAATTCTGTCAAAATTTTTATTATATGCTGATGTGGCATATAAATGGGTCCCACAAGATTTATGGTTTTTTATTATATATATATAAAATGGTCACTGAAATTGATTCACACCATCAAGATGGTCCTTGAAATTGAAAATCGATTATTATAGTTCCTGAAAATAGGTGTCACAAATCAATATAATCATTCTGTCAAAAATTTGGTTGTCAAAACACCTTTATGCATAATGGGATCATCTCATGGCAAAACTCATCGTTCTCCGTGTCAACAAGATCACTGAGGGAGCTCTCAACAAGCTCTTCAAGATTATGGTTGTGAGGATGTCGATCGCCCAAATGATAACGGTGATGTCACATAAGTCATCACCAATCCAAGTTGTCACCAAAAGGTGGTCTCAATCCTTGTTTAATTCAATGAAGGGTGTAAAGATGGGTGTCCTGAGAATTTTTTTTTCAAAGAAGAGACGGCAAAGGCTACCATACATGGAGGTAGAGGAGTGTGGGTTGGGATCAGAGGTGATTGGGAGACTCGGTTTCTGGGTTGACAATTTTTTTTAATTAATTATTAAATTATTAAACCTATTTCTAATTTAAAATAAATTTAATTAGATTCAGCACATAATAGAATTTTTGATAGAATTGTGACGGAATGACCATATTGATTTGTGATGCCTATTTCTATGGCTACATTGGTTGATTTTCAATTTAAGGGACCATTTTGATAGTGTGGGTCAATTGTGATAAAATGACTTATGGGCCCCTATTTATGTGTCACATTAGCACATACAAGTGTTTTTTTACAGTATTGTAACTGAATGACCACATTGATTTGCTACACCTATTTTCAAGGACTAAATTGATCGATTTTTAATTTTAGGGATCATCTTGATGGTGTAGGTCAATTTAAAGACCATTTGCGATAAAAACTCTTTTTTAATATTTCTCCATCACCAACCATGCGCCCGAAGGACGGCATGATGTCTAATATGGAGGCCCACAATACTCACAAACTATAATCACAATCAGACCTACATTCGAAAAATAGAAGAAAACTAAGTGAACTGTATTTTCAAAACAACCACAAATTTATGAAACAGCTCACTTTTGAGTTGATTTTCCTCAAATTTTCTGCACGGCTCTGGGACAAATGTCTCACAAACGTCATGGTGCTTGTAATAAAACCATTTCAAGTTGAAGTGGAAGCACTAAATACCAACCGTGCTCTCCTAAGGTCCTCTTTTTGAGGACATGTAAGGACCTCTTTTATATTAGTCATAGGATTAATCTAACAGTAGAAAAATTATTGAGTTTATATAATCCTATTACACTAAAACAAAATCCAAACAACAACAAAAAAAAAAAAGGGTTCACACTCAAATTTTCGACGTTAAAGAAAAGCAACGCGACCCGATTTCACAGTGCCCTCGGAAAATTAAAATTTTCTTTGAAACTACGAAAATGTATTTCCTTTGTGGTTGTATTGATTTCAATTTCTCCCAATTTCTCCCTCCCCGCTGTTGAAAAAAAAGTAGAATGGAAACTGTAATTTAATCGAGAGCACCATTCTTCTTTTAATTGGGTTTCATCTAATGCTCTCCTAATAGCACCATTCTATTTTATATTCCTTTGTGGTGATGGTTCAACCTCAACTCCATTCTTCCTTTTTTTTTTTTTTTCTTTTTTGCTTCACTTTTAATTTTAATTGCAGATTGTTGTATGATGGAAGAACAATCTTCCCAGGAACGATCTCGAACTGATAGTGATGATCTTTAAGTGTGGGAGCATAGCAGTAGAGAGGGAGGGTTGGGACGACGTCCTTGACAAAAGATTTCCTCAGAGATTTAACGGGTTGCAATTTTGCTCCTCTCTCGCGAAGTAGGAAAGAAGGATGAGTGTGAAGCTTGTTAGCATGTTTTGATTTTGTTTAGGTGTAATAGGTTTATATAAACTCATAAATTTTTTTTACCGTAAGATTAATCCTATGACTCATATAAAAGAGGTCCTTACAGGTGCTCAGAAAAAGGACCTTAGGAGAGCATTGATGCACTAAATACGCCGTTGCCAAACCACATCTTGAGATTCAACAAATCTATAGGTTGTATCATTGTTGTTGAGCTTTTATTTTTGTTAGGCAGCTAGGTTGTGTTGAAGAGGCAAGGGCGGGAGAGGTTGTGGGTAGGGGTGGGCAAACGGGTCAAGGACCTACGGGTCGAGGCTGGTATAGGGTGGGTGGTGGTATTTACGGGGCGAGGTGGGTCCAAATCTTTAGAATTACGGGGCACCAAACCGGCCCGTTTCTAAAATGGAATGATCAACAATCATCCAATCTTACTCGTTGGATTGGATTTGTTTCTCCAAGTGACCGAGTCTCTCCCTCTTCTTCCAGACTCCCACTCGGCTCATCTTTTCCCACTCTTCTCCTTGACGACATCATCGATTCACCAAAACGACCTCTGGTCCACAAACCTTATCTTCTCAACCCTCCTTAATTAGCCATTTCAGCTCCCAACTCGAAAGCCT
Organism: Pyrus x bretschneideri; assembly: GCF_019419815.1. NCBI lineage: Eukaryota > Viridiplantae > Streptophyta > Magnoliopsida > Rosales > Rosaceae > Pyrus > Pyrus x bretschneideri. Next base: position 1,372,531 of record NW_025999806.1, on the reverse strand, counting down.
CTTCGACTCATTTTCCTTCTCTCCTAAGTCCCAAGTCCAAAATGTTGACAATATCAAAGATTTATTGCCTCTCGACACCTGCAAGTCAAGAAACCATTAGATCCAATGAACTAAATACAAGAAAGTGCGAATAAGAAGGTAGAGACCTATCATTGAATCGTGAAGCTGTGGTGTTGAGGGCGATTGAAGTTGCAAACAGAGAGATGACTGAAGTTGCAGACAGAGAGACGATTGAAGTTAAAGACATCGGCAGTGGCAGAGGCCTAGGTGATGTTGTCGAAAAATGGTGGTTGTTACTTTAATTTTTCATTTGGTAGAGGGAAAGAGGGGAGAGAGAGATAGAGAGAGAATGAAGATGATGTGAAGAGGAGAAAGAAAAAAGACTTAGGCAGTATGCCTAAAGCAAAAAAACAAAAAAAAGTACTTAGACTCGTGGACCCGCCTTGAACCAACCGTTTGAAATAGGCTGGGTTAGGTCCAGTTCCAAAACTCAAAATCCCTCCCCAACCCAACCCACCCCGTTACATTTTAAAACGGGTAGGGTCTGGTTCCTCCAAATTTGGGCCCAACCCAGCCTGTGGCCAACCATGGTTGTGGGTATGGCTGCTAACGAGGGCAGTCGGGGAAGAGAGAGAGAGAGAGGTGGTGGTAGTTAGTGTGCCGGTGATTGGCTAGGTTGTTGAGGAAGGGGTATGGGATTCTAAGTTGCAAGGAATGATGTAAGTTTTGGTTTTTTATTTGGAAAAGACTTGGCTTCTCAAAGATTGAAGAGGAACTCCTCTTCAATATACTTCGTGGCCAATTCACGACACTTTATGTTCATACTTATGATCGGAACCGTTCATATTATAAATCATCATGTAAGGATCCTCTCTACAAAAAATTACAAAACTATGATCAAACTATACAAAAATAAATGGTAAGTATCAATAAAACTATTACGAACCATCTACTATAGTTGATTGACTTAACAAACTTAGTTTTAGGTGATTTTTGGCAAAGATGATTTTACAGAGTGATTTATAATATGAACGGTTCCAACCATAAGCACAAAGTTTTGTTAATTGACACAAAAATTGACCACAAAGTGTTTTGAGTAGGAACTCCTCCTCAATCTTAAGGAGCCAAGCTTCTCTTTTTTTATTGTACGTCCCCAACACCTTTAATGCCCCACTAGTCACAAGCCCACGTAACCGAGCTCGGCAAGTTTGGTTTTTTATTCATTGTTATTATTTTCATGATTTAAAATTATCTTTGAAAATTGATTTAATTGGACATGTGGGTCTACAAGTGTGCATGTCAGCACACGAATAGAATTCAAAACGGAAGGTGAACATTGATTTGGTACATCAAATTTCAAGTACGATGTTAATCAATTTTCAGTTTCAATGACGAAAATAAGGAGTTAGGAATATTTTTCAAGTACGATATTAATCAAGAGTGCTACTAGATTTACCCCCCAGTGTATTATTTTTAGGGGTGAAAAAAAAACCGAAAATTCCAACCGAACCGAAAAAATCCCAAAACGAAAATCCCGAAAATTTCAGTACCCATTATCGAATCAATCCTGAAAATTCAGTATGGGAATGGGTCTCAGATTTGCATTTGTTCTGTAATCCCAAACCGAATCGAAATAAAAAATATATATTATTTAATTTTAAATTTATATTTGGAATTGTAATAGCCATCCGATGTGGTTGAGATTTAATCTCAACTGTTGAATCCAAATAAACCCTAACTTAGACTCGAAGACTCAAATCACTTTGTCTCAGTCTCTCTCGACCTCACACCTCACCTTAGTAACCTCACCGTCGTCCTCGACCTCACCCAGTCACCCTCACTCAGTCACTCTGTCGACCTTACCTCACCTCACCTCGCTGGAGAATAACTTGTTTTGGAACTGCCCCTATCGTTGCCGTGCTGAAATTCGCCGCTAAGGAATTCAAAGTATGTAATTTTCTAATTGATTATTTGAGTATTATTGAAAATTTTGGATTATTTGAGTATTATTGGAAATTTTGGATTCTTGTTCATCAGTGTCTAGACAAGAACCTAGGGAATTTAGAGAATGGGTATATGGGGGATGCAGATTAAATAGGAACCAAGATGAGTTGCAGAATAATTGAAGCTTTGAAACTCTACATGCATTCTATCCACATTTTAGAAAATTGAAAATAGTATAAAAATCAGCATGAATCAAGTTAATTTCAATTCTTCATTATGTTCCCAAAATAAAAATTTATAAAATTAGGATGTTTTAGTGACTGATCAGACTTCTCCAATTTGGGGTTTTGCCGAAATTCAATGTAAGTCTCGAGTCTCTATCATGTATATAGGTTGTTTTAGTGACTGTAGAGATTAGGATGGTGTTCAATTTTGAATGTGAGTCTTAAATCGGCATGAAACAAGTTAATTTCAATGTCAATATTATATTCCTAAAGCAGACTCGTATAGTCTATAATTTTGTTCAAATTCTAGAGCAAGTCTTTAAGTTCTAGGTGTGAAAGTTATTTTTTTTGTCAATGGGGGGAAATGAATCTTTGAAGATGCAGCAGGGCAGGCCAGCAGAGTATGGTGAAAGGAGCTTTGGGAGTTGTAATAGTCTAATTTCTATGAGTTGATCTTGTAGCTGTTATTTATTCTACTGGATTTTTAAGTCATTTTATGCCTTATATTATCGGTCTCTAGTCTTAATTCAGATGTCATTTTTGTCTTCTATGAGTTTTTATCTTCTAGTATTATTGGATTTCCCCTTCAAGTTATTCCTAGTAAGAAACAACTCTACCATCCAAATTGTTCCTTTGTTTTTCTCTTGTTCCTTTGTCTTCTATGAGATGAACCTTCTTGCGGAGGCTAGAGGTTTCAGGATTGAGGAACAGATAGAGATATCTGTACTTGAGTTCTCCACTGTGCTTAAGCCAGTGGAGAACTCCAGCTACATTGTTAATTCCAAGGTACCTACAAAGTTAGCATCTTAATTAAAATTTAATTAGTATTTTATGCATTAATAAAAGTAAAGTCCTTCCATATAAATCAAACCCATCAAATTAAATGTACAATTAATAAAAATGGTAGCTAAATGCATCCCTTTGTACTTCTTTTTGTCTCCTCATCTTCCTATTTGTAAAGTCCAAAAAGCTGAAATCAGAATTGCTTCAAATAATTTGCCAAATTTTACAATTCGAAGGGACAAGCTTGCAAACTAACATACCAAGATATTAGTAGTTGACACAAATGATTAAAATTAGTAATAAAAAAATTGAGTTGAAGATTGATAGGACTTACAAACGGTAGCTTGATTGGAGACTTAAGGAAAAGTAAACAGAGAATGAGCAATAATGGAGTAAAAGAAAATTAAAACCTTTATTTTTGCTCTGAGATGGTATGAAGTTATGTCTACCAATTTTATGATAAATGGGTGAAATCATAGTGATAAAATTTTAATGTTTAGGTTTCAATTTGTTGGTAGAAGCATGCGAAGCAATGGAGAAAGTTTATTCTTGTTATTGGATAACTGCAGCAAAGATGAGAAGAGTTAAAATCTCAATCCTTAGCGAATAAGAGTTAATATATCAATGACTTGGTGAATGGAATGTAATACTTGTAACTCCTAACTTTTAGCACTAAATCTTCAACAAAATAAGAATTAATAGATCAATTACTTGTTCATTGGAATGAAATACTTTAAAAAACGCTTAAAACCAAAATGCTATCAAACTAATTCCAAGTTCGAGAAGGCAGTGGAAAAGGTAATTATCAAAATGGGAAGAGTTAAACTAAATTAGGCATTGTTCTCAATACTATTAGCACACCTATGACTAGTAGGAAAAAGAAGTAGTGCTAACGTGAAGGCAAAAAGTTTGTCCTCGATGTGTTGTGCCTCTCCGTGTTTTTCTTTTACCAATAAATATGCAACCAAACCTATGCTATGAACTATCTATCCAACTCACTACACAAAAACCCAATTAAAAACCAAAAGGCATAATTCAAGCATTATCAAAATAGGTAAAATCATAGACATTGGTCATAAGTAGAGTAAAGAACAATTTGTTCCACCAATTTCTCCAACACAAAAATACAGAGATTTGAACTTTTACCTCATGGAAATGGAAAGGGGAACAATCTATAATATAATGAATTATGCTCCCACTTATTTCAAAAGGCCACAAAGTTTGAACATCACACTTAATATCACACTGCAGTTTGGCATTCACTTCAAAGGAAATCTGATCAAAAGACAATTATGCACTTGATAATCACAAATGAGGTCATAAGGTAAAAAAATTCACCCCTCAAATTTCAGTGAGTAAAACTAAGCAATGATGTAGGAAATCATTTAGAAGCTTGAGATAAACAAAAAATTAAATTAATTGACTAACAAAATCGGAGCCATTCCCCTAATTTTAACCAACATCCAAATATCCAAATTTGCATAGAAAATTCATTTCCACATCCGAATTTACAGTTCTAGAAATCAGAATATATTACGAAAAATAACAATGAACTTGTAACGTAGAGCATGAATGGGATTCACTTGGATGCTGATGCAGAGGGTTTGGAGGGGCCTTCCTAATGGTGGCCCATGCGACTTTGTGAGGGTTAGGGATGGTCTGTTGCTTGCTAGTTTGGAGTTGGGTTGTTGACTTGTTATTCAGAGGTATCGGAGTACTCTGTTACCCTGTGTATTATCTTCACCTGTAGAATCAAAGAAGTACATGTCTGTTTTCTAAAACATGAAATGAAATCCAATGTAGAATACCTGAATATTTGTTATGGGAGTAAGAGGAATCGTTTACCGATAGTAGCGAGGTCTAGTTCTCTGGTCATTGGTCGGAATCACCTTGTCGGAAAATCAAGCATCTAAACACACAAACAAAACAACCAAAATTTAAAAAAAAGAAAAAAAAACCAAAATTTAAACAAAATTTGTATCTGCAGACCAAAGGCCAGCCAAATAAAAAAAAAAAAAAAGGGAAATACAAAAATTGTATACACTCAGCACAAAGGGCTACCAACGCTGCACACAAAAGCTCTAAAATTTTACCCCGAAATCACACGCAAGATCATAGCAAATCCACCTGCAAATTGAAAACCACAAAAAAGAAATTAAATTAGTGATGCGAGAATTATACGCACACAATTTAAACCCTCTTTTTGTCAATTGTAGTGAAGAATGTAAGTAGGGATCGTTCTTAACCAGGGATTAGGAGGGATTGCAAAATCACTTGGAAACTGACTCAAAAACGTAAAATAAAGTTTGAAACACTAAACTAGACTCAAAGAATGCAAAACTAAACAATAAAAACACTCAAACAAATCAAAAGACTCAAAACAGCCCCAAAACACTCAAAACTGCCTTAAAATCACTTTCTGGGCAGTTTTGAGCACTTTGGTAACTTTGGACGAAATTGAGTAATAGAATGAATCAAAATGCTTAAAAACACAAACTAAGATACTTTCTAACTAAAATGACTTAACAAAGAAAAGGGGGATTGGTTTTGGATGAAATTGAAAACAAAACAAATACTTGGGAACAAAATAGATTGTAAAACGAAGAATGATGAGAAACTAGTTAGTGGGTTCCTTATCCACACATGAACATATGCATATAATCGAATCCACAGGGACTAATTGGACCTATATAATTACTTGTTTTGCAAGAACTCTTTACTAGAGAAATAAAACTAATCAATGTAGGCAGATTTGTTGTTGTAACTTAAAAGCATAAGGAAATGAAGTAAACACAAATAAATGAATCAACAACTAATAAAATGAGATAGTATCAATGGAGATGAAGCTAGGGATTCGATTTCACCATGCTAAACCAAGTCCATGTTTGTTAAATCAGTTTATACTCAGTCATCTACTTATTTCTTGAGTTTGTTTCACTTAGATATGATCAACCATATGATGTGTGGATTTGATCAAATGTCTCTAATCATGAACCTAATTGTGATGTGCAACTTTGGTTCCTAATCAAGAATATGTAGTGCACAAGAAACTTTCATAAAACCAAAGGGAACACTCGGCAGGATGTTTGCAAAACACTCCCTTCATTCATTCACATATCCACCAAGATTATGCATGATGTGTGCTTTAATCTTGGCTAAACAACCTGTGGTTAATTCAAATGATGATCAAGCATTAAAATCAACACACTAAGTCACAATTAAATCGGAGAATGAAACAAGAAATAGATAGACTAAATGAGAATTCTGAATTAACTACATGGCAATCTTGCAAGGCTACATCGAATCCCTAGAGAGAGATTAGTTACACTTCATGTTTACAAAAGGTTTGACATAAAAATATATAACATGAGTGAACATAGGATTAAGAAGAAAGGGGATTTAGTTCTTTATAACATTGAAATCAAAGAAACACCTAAACATTCCAACAACTCAAACGTGAATTGTATGAACGTTTAAGCACTCTTTTCTTACATTCCTCAAACATACAAAACAAAGAGAATTGAATTTAAACATTGAAATCAAAGAAACACCTAAACATTCCAACAACTCAAACTTGAATTGTATGAACGTTTAAGCACTCTTTTCATCCATTCCTCAAACATACAAAACAAAGAGAATTGAATTTAAACATTGAAATCAAAGAAACACCTAAACATTCCAACAACTCAAACTTGAATTGTATGAACGTTTAGGCCCTCTTCTCTTCCTCTTCGTTGTAGCATAAGGTCTAGGGATAGTTGGTTGGGGGGATGGAAGTGTGGATTGGAGTGGGGAGTGATGGAAATGGAAGATGGTTTTTTGGATTGTAAGGGAGAGCACGGCAATGGTGGTTTGATGTCTACATTTTGAAATGGAAGAAGTGAATGAGAATGAATGCAATGGATGCTTATTTATAGGTGAAGAAGAGGGAACATGACAGCTAGGAACTTGGTGGAAATCTGAAATGGTGATGGGAGATGCATGTGGCTGATTTATGCATGTGATTAAAGGGTGGGAGTGCATGTGCTTTGACAGAAATGAAAGGAGAATGTGCACGGCATGGGAGAATTTCTGGAATGTTGAATGTGCATGTGAATTAAAGCTAGAGTGATGATGATGAATGCATGTGGAATGGCTGAAATGCAAGGAGAATGTGCATGTGCTTTGACAGCTAGGATGAATTAATTAAAGGGAGTGCATGTGGCTTGGCTGGAATGAATGATTATGGATGCATGTGCAATGTTTTAAAGGATGGAATGCATGTGAATATGATGGAAATCTGATGGGAACTCACAGCAAGGATGATTTCTGGTGGTGAATGGGTGTATGTGTGAATGATTAAAGGGACATGTGGGTTGGAAATGATGAAGGAAATGCATGTGAGTGACAACTAGATATGTTGATGAATGCATGTGGAATGTTTGTGGTGAGTGAATGTGCACGGCAATGAGTGATTTCTGGTGGTGAATGGGTGATGCAATTGCATGTGGATTAGGTTGTGAAAGCATGTGAATGCATGTGTTGATTTATGAAGATGCATGTGCAATGAAGTGGAATGACAGCTAGGTTAAATATGCATGTGGAATGGCTTCATTTATGAAATGTTGAATGATTACTTAGTGAGGGGATGCACGGCATGGGTAGTGTTTGTATGAATGATGGCAGATTTGTGTGGATGATATGTTTAGGGTCTTGTAAAGGTGGAAATGCATGTGGAGTGCATGATTGTTTATGATGATGTGCACGGCAAGGTTTGGAGAAATGATTATGGATGCATGTGTTGAAGTGGTGATGAATGTGGATTAAAGGAATGCATGTGCAATGGATATAGGAAAGGTTTAAATGTCCTAGAACTAAAGAGAACAAGGTTCCAACACTTTGGTCTTCAATTAGGTCTTCAATTTCGTCCAACACTTTGGCTCCAAGCATAAGCTATCCATCCTTAGCCCAAAAGTGCTCCAAAAGTCTCCAAAATGCATCTTTTTGCTCCTTTAGCCCTATGGACCTACAAACACACGAAAATAGCTTAAAGTACTAAAATAACTAAAGAAACATAACGTAAATGCACGAGAACAAGCCATTTAAGTCGCATGAATATGCTCCTATCAATTAGGCACACTGAAAAAGACCTAAAACTCACCAGAAGACGCTAGATCACGTGAGGAAAAAAAAGAATTTCGATGAAATCGAAATGGCAAAAACTTGTAGCCACCTAAGGCTTTCGAACCAAAGAAATTCGCAGGAGCAAAAGACTATTCCAGCAACAAAAATAGTGGTGGATGATCGCGCTGAGACAAAGACGGAAACAGTAGACAACAAGAAAAGGGGCAGTGCGAGAGAGGAAGAAAGCCAGGTTCAAAACGAAGCAAAATGCTATGGGAGAGAAAAAGAAACACGGAAGAAAAGGTCGCGAAGAAATCGAAGCAGAGCCTTTAACGATGATCAATGAGTGCAGCCTAAAGGGAAACGGTGAGCAACACGTGTATAAGAGGATAAAACCAAAAAGAAGATGGAAACAAAAAGCACACGGATGATAGACGCGTGGGCTAGAAGGGCAAATGCGTCTTTTAACTATGCAAAGCAGTAGCACAACAGCTACGCAAACAAAGAATCAGGGGCATTTCCGCCCCTTTTACTATTGCTGAACAGTGCTAAAACTCAATTGAGTTTTAGTATATATAATTCTACAAGAGAGTGAAATTGGTATTAAATTTTTTATTAAAAGGTGGGTAGAGAAATAAGATAGTGGAGTGAGTTTATCAACACTCTTAATCAAATCACAATAATTTGGTCAATTTAAAAACTGCTTTTGATAAAAACCAAAGGACAAATAAGAGAGGAAAGTTCTAAAGAAATCATTCGAAATGATCGACAAATTCACAAATCAATACTCAATTATATAAGTTCAGGTACCAAAACTCCAATTGCAACAAAATTCATGGTCTGACGACCAATTTTGTCTTCTAGATGTAAATCTCTTGAATAATCAACAAATTTTTATTTAATATTATAAAGTAATTATTAAAAAAAAAAAAATCTTCACGCGGTTTAATAATTTGAAGGTCTTCATTACTGCAACGGCATATTTTTCATTGCCTTTTGAGTAATTGCGCTGGCTTAAACTATTATAATGTTTCTGTTCCAATTGTACAATCTTCACTTTTTGACAAATTCAAATTTGGCGTTTTGAATCCACACCCACGTTGATTAAAGATGACGCCCACTCTCTCAGTATTAGAAGATTTTTTCTACCTACCCGGATGGTACATCACGTGTCATAATATAAAGAATTTTTTTTATTATTTTTGTAATGATATTATAATATTTTGTAATGTATCGACTTGTGTTTCGAAGGCATCAATAATTTCATCTTTGGTGAGTATCTTATCTTTGAGGAGAGAATTTTTAATGTCGGAAAAACGATCTAATACACCAAATGTAATAATACAATTAGGTAAAATTTTATTTTTCAAGTTTTCAACTTATTACACTAGATATACCGAACTATATTTCTAGCATACTGAAAAATTTCTTCACTTTGAGTCCCGTCATGGAATTGGGTGCCACTTTGATGATCATTTTCTGGTTGGATTATTATTTTTATGGGTTAAACTCTGTTTACTACTCTCATGTTTTGTGGTTTTCAACATTTAGTACATCAAGTGTTTTTCATCCCAGAATCATACCTAAAGTGTTAATTTTGGGACAGTCTCATACATCCGTTAGTTAAACTGTTAATTCTCCTGTTAAGTGATGACGTGGCGCCCATGTGGACAATGTCTGAGTGCCACATGTCATTAAAAATATTAAAATAATTAATTAAATAAAAGTTAAAAAAAAAAAAAAACCCACCCCTTCTCCCCTACCCCTCCAACCCAGAAGAAGAATAAGAACAAGAACCCAGAAGAAGAAGAAGAAGAAGAAGAAGGAAAAAAAGAAAAAAAAAAGAAACCCAGTTTGTCATTTCTAGATTAATGGAGATCTACCACAAAACCAGTCCAAAAATCATTTCAAACTCAAACTCCCTATCTCAAAGTATTTTCGAAATTCACCCATACTGAAAATCCCACAAATATGGAGTTCATGGTTTGGGTTGCATTCTCGGTTATGGGGCATGCGCAGGGGGAGGGGGGTGGGGTGATGAACTGGGTTTGGGCTGCTGTTTTTTTTTTTTCTTCTTCTTTCTTTTTCTGGGTTGGAGATTCGGTTTTTTTTTTTTCCTTCTTTTTCTTCTGGGTTGGGGCCGGGGGAGGGGGGAGAGGGAAGGGATTTTTTTTATAACTTTTATTTAATTAATTATTTTAATATTTTTAATGACACGTGGTGCCTAGTCATTGTCCATATGGGCGCCATGTCATTACTTAACGGGAGAATTAACAATTTGACTAACGGATGTATGAAACTGTCCCAAAATTAACACTTTAGGTATGACTCTGGGACGAAAAAAACTTGATGTACTAAATGTTGAAAACCACGAAACATGATGGTAGTAAACAGAGTTTAACCCTATTCTTATTTATTTTTGTGGATAATCCACTTGACTACAAAATCCTGAATTATTTTGACCTCTACCAGTCTTCCTAGACAGTGCCAAACGCATATTTACGAGGGTTTTTTTTAGTCAAAATGGTCATTGAGATTTACATAATTTATCCTTTTGGTCTCTGAGATTTGAAATTAATAGAATTGATCTCTGAGTTTGTCTACCATCAATCATTTTGGTATTTTTGTGAAAAAACTCCATTCAATAAGAATAAAATGATCAAAATACTCTTAGTTTTTGTCAAATCATTTTGCATATAGTTTATTAAATTAAAGGTATATTTGTCATTTTGAATCCTTATTTAACATAATTTTGCACGAAATGATCAAAATGATTGATGATGGACAATCTCAGCAACCACTTCTATTGATTTCAAATCTCAGGGACAAAGTGATCTGTTATGCAAATCTCATGAACCATTTTGGCTAAAAAGCCTATTCACGAGTTTGCCACATTATTCACATGGCATTTCTCCCTTGATTAATAACAAATGTCATGTTAAGAACGTGACCGGAACTGAAAAACAAGCTCAATATCATTTTTATTTAAAATTGAAAACTGCTAAATGGCGAACATAATTTCAAACATAATATGTTACACAACTCGAATATAGGTCTCAGTTGGCACTCAACTAATAAGTCTATTTCATATAAATTAAAAAAAAAAAAAAAAGAGAGGATAGAATCTCATTTTTCTCTACGCCCAGTGTGAGTTTAACATTATTATTATGTGTCGATCAATTTGTAAGTTGACAATTGACAGGATGGTAAAACTGAACACGACTCGTCAGCACATCTACCAACAACGTATAAATTGGATGCTACTTGGATCCGATAGTGTCAATTGGCAGATCACGATTTGGGAAGTTTTAACGACAAACTTTTATTTTAACGAAAAATCACATTTTTACATTAAAAGTCAATCTTAATACTATTCACTTTATCCTTTATTTTGTCTTTATCATTAAAATCCAAAGTTTTCAAACCATTTTTATTAGTTTTCTTTTTTCAAACATCAAAGACCCAGCTTTCTTTCTTCTTCATTTTTATTTTTAAAAGAGATCCAGCTTTTAGTTTTTTTTTTTTCTTTCCTGCAAACATCCAGCTTTCTCTTTATTTTGTTCCTATTTTAGACGTGTTTCTTTTGCCGGGTCAGTTAATATGTTTTAAATTGTACAATTTTAGGAACAGATAAACGCTTCTTATTATGTTTTTTGTTTCTATTTTGAAATCGCTTTTCTACTTAATACCTCGTCCAAATTCAATGACTCGTCCCCTGGAGAAATATATACATGAAACACACACCATCACTAAATTATTTTACCATTAATATAATAGTATGCGTAAAAAACATTCTACAGGATAGGTGCATGCATTCTTGTCTTGTAAATTGTTTTTTATGTAGAAATCCTTTGGACGGTCGGATAAAACCCGTGGGGTTTAAGTCTTTAAGATGGTAGGCGAGTTGAGAAGAAGTCAGAAAATATCGGCCCATCATAAAGCTACTTTCTATAAGCAAAGCACCCCAGCAGGGCCACCACACTTGTAACTTGTTGTCCATCCTCACTCCACTCTCTATCAGATCTCTCCCTCTGGAGTTTCTCACAATGTAAGTAGAAAGAAAGCTCTCATCTTTTCGAAATACTTGTTCTTCTTCTTAGTTACTTGTACTGCATTCTTCCTTGTCTACTTAATTTTAGCTACTTTTCTTCCTGGCTGTATGTTTTCTAATGGAACCCTGTTGGTTCTGGCCTCTCTGCAGATTACAACTAACCCAGAAGCTCCAGTTAAGGTTCAAAAATGGCGAGATTTTCGATACCCTTAACGGGTTTTCTACTCTTATGCTGCTGCTTACTGTCAGCTCTGAGACTGTCAGAAGCGGACTACTTCAAATACAAAGATCCAAAGCAGCCACTGAATGCTAGAATCCGAGACCTCATGAAGCGAATGACCCTCGCCGAAAAGATTGGTCAAATGACGCAGATCGAGCGCAGTGTTGCAGCCCCTGATGTCATGAACAAGTATTTTATTGGTAACCAAACAATCTTCACCCACATTTTCAATTCTTCATCTCACCACATATGCATATTCTTCTGTTTGTCAATGCTGGATTTTTATTCGATCGATATTCTGATCTAATCTAAACTACGGAGGGAGAGATTCGAACTTGCGTGCACAGAAGGAAAATAGTGGAATTACAGTAATGTCAATGTTGGTTTTAGTAGCAAATGAAATGATTGTATTGTAATTTGTAAATGTCTTAGTGGGATAATGGTTTTTTACTACAGGGAGTGTGCTTAGTGGTGGTGGGAGTGAACCAGCCCCAAAAGCTTCAGCTGAGGCATGGGTCAATCTGGTGAATGGCCTCCAAAAGGGATCTCTATCCACCCGTCTCGGGATTCCCATGATCTATGGGATTGATGCGGTTCACGGCCACAACAACGTCTACAATGCTACTATTTTCCCTCATAATGTTGGACTGGGAGTCACCAGGCAAGTCACATTCATTCTCACCCAAATAAGTCGAAGTCAACAGGATTCATTCAAGCATTACAGAACGTTTATGATCTTTCGGTCAAATTATGTAGTTTGATGTTTCTAATCACTGTACTCATGCTTCATTTCATGTGTTTTCCTGTTTCAGAGATCCTAATCTTGTTAAGAGAATTGGGGAAGCAACTGCCCTCGAAGTCAGGGCAACCGGAATTCCTTATGTCTTTGCCCCATGTATTGCGGTAATAGAGCAGTCTTATTATACGAAAGCCATAGTTAGAAACTCCAAAACTTGACCAAGCATTCCACTAAAACTATGTATTACTACTCTTCTTGCAGGTCTGCAGAGATCCGAGATGGGGTAGGTGCTACGAAAGCTATAGTGAAGACCATAAGATTGTTCAAGCAATGACTGAGATAATACCTGGTCTGCAAGGAGATATGCCTCCCACTGCTCGAAGGGGGGCTCCCTATGTTTCTACTGCAAAGTAAGACTTCGTTTTTTTCTCTTTCCAGTTGGTGTGAATTATTTGCGTTGTGATGGTTCTTATCCATGAATAGTTTGAGAGTCTCAGACAAGTACCTCTGCAAACATATTTATTTTGATCATAATGACCACATGGTAGGCCTGGTTAGAGATTAGTGGTCAAGGTTTGATTGAGTACTAATACTTGAGTTCATAGAAGGCCTTAGCTGGGGCTCGATTGGTCGGATGCAAAACATTTATAAAGGGAAAGTGACAGACTGAGACTATGCCTTGGTGTTCTTGTAGTTATATTTTAGACTAGGATTTGACCTAGAGCCGTCTTTTAATCGCTGGAGAAAAAATCAATTGTATATATAACCTACCTGTGATGTATTCTATCATTATTTCAAATATCTGGACATAAAGAAAATTGGGCGTAACTCGTTTTCCTTACCATTTCTCTAGAGGGAAGGTTGCGGCCTGTGCTAAGCATTATGTTGGAGATGGTGGCACAACGAAGGGCATCAATGAGAACAACACTGTGATCGATTTGGATGGATTGCTCAGCATTCACATGCCTGCATACCTCAATTCCATCCGCAAGGGTGTTGCAACAGTTATGGTGTCTTACTCGAGTTGGAATGGAAACAAAATGCATGCAAATAAAGAACTTGTAACCGGATACCTTAAGGACAAGCTACGTTTCAGGGTAAGGAAAGTCATTTTACATAAATCGTCTGCTGTGGTTATTAGATTATTACTAGTGCCGAGCATGACTTGTTTCTTTCGGCGGGTGCTATCAGGGTTTTGTCATATCAGATTGGGAGGGTATTGACAGGATTACATCTCCTCCCAAAGCTAACTATTCATATTCAGTTCAAGCTGGAGTTGGTGCCGGAATCGACATGGTTAGTCTAATTAAAAGTGTAACTTTCGGTCATTGTATTGTAATAAACATTCGGTCTGCTGTTTACATTGGAATACTACCTCCTCAAGCTGAGATATGCTAGGTTTTTATCTTCGTTTGCTAATGTATATCTCTGGTTGTTACAGATTATGGTTCCCTACAACTTCACTGACTTTATTGATGATCTAACATATCAAGTCAAGAACAATATCATCCCAATGAGCAGGATCGATGATGCCGTGCAGAGAATTTTGAGGGTTAAGTTTGTTATGGGGCTTTTTGAGAATCCCTTGGCGGATCTCAGCCTGGCGAGCCAGCTGGGAAATAAGGTCCGTCTTTCTAACTTTACGATACAAAATAACTTTGTTCTCTTTATCTGCCGTATTCAAACCCTTTTCTTCAAATGCTGGCTTTTCACAGGTACATAGAGAATTGGCAAGGGAAGCTGTAAGAAAATCACTTGTTCTGCTAAAGAACGGAAAATCTGCTTATAAGCCAGTGCTTCCCCTTCCCAAAAAAGCTGGGAAGATACTAGTAGCAGGAAGCCATGCGGACAACTTGGGCAATCAATGTGGAGGCTGGACAATCACATGGCAGGGCCTTGAAGGCAACGATCATACAATGGGTACGTGTTGAATTGACAATTATGCCTTCATTCCTCTTTTGAATGATCTAGCAACCCATCTCACTGTTTGTTGGAAAGAATTTATATTTCTTAGACTCACGTGATCGAACTTTCTGAGCATAGAAAGAATTGCTCTTGCTTACTGTCAGTGATTCAATGCTGTAACAGGTACCACAATCCTCAGTGCTGTGAAAAGTACAGTTGATCCTACCACCCAAGTTGTCTACAACGAGAACCCCGATGCTAACTTTGTGAAGTCCAACAAATTCTCCTACGCTATTGTTGTCGTGGGCGAACCCCCATATTCTGAAACATTTGGGGATAGCTTGAATCTGACCATACCACAACCTGGACCGAGCACAATTGCCAATGTCTGTGGAGCTGTGAAATGTGTCGTTGTGGTTATTTCTGGCCGCCCTGTAGTGCTCCAGCCCTATCTTGCTGGAATTGATGCACTTGTCGCAGCTTGGCTTCCAGGAACTGAAGGCCAAGGTGTTACAGACGCATTATTTGGTGATTACGGATTCACTGGCAAGCTTGCACACACATGGTTTAAGACAGTAGACCAGCTCCCAATGAACGTTGGTGATCCACATTACGACCCTCTATTTCCTTTCGGATTTGGTCTGACGACCAAGCCAACCAAGAATTAGTAACACATGGTACCATTCCTATCCGTTCATGAAAAGTTGTTAGCTGTTTCATGGATGAGATTTTGTAGATCAACATTCCCTTCCCACGAGAGGGCATAACAAAATGTTGTATCGTTACTGTCGTCGATTTTTCTGGAAACCGTAGAGGGAATGCTGTTAAAAGTTATTCAACATTTAGCATTCTCAATTTGCTTCAATGTGGTGCGACCGTTGGCTTTTTAACAAGAGATAATCTCTCGTCTCATCAGGTCACCACTGTTCGTTTGACTGTCAGTAGGCATTTTAATGGGAGAGATTCTCTCATGTCATCAAGTCACCATGTGAGAGATTTTTTTTGTTTATCCGGAACACTTTTACGTGATGTTATTATTCCACTCAAATTTTGATCTGTGAAAGATAATCTTGGATCAATGAATCCTACAGTGAGGCTAATTCAATTATCATACATAGAATTCATATTACAAAGAAAAACTAAAAAAAACAGGATCCTACGATCGACTATGAGAATTTATTTCAATTTCTTTCATCTCAGAAAAACCATTTAATTTGCTAAGATTTCCTTCCAACTGCAAGACTAATTTAGCTTTAGATAATATACCCCAATGCACATGCACATGCACTGCTTAGACCCATTGCTCAAAGTTTGCGCCGATAGTGATGGAGCCCTACGTATCGTCGATCGATGCTCCCGTGGCTTCATGGCTGCCCGGGACGGAAGGGCAAGGAATTGCTGATGTCCTGTATGGTGACTCTGGATTCACTGGAAAGCTTGCTAGGACATGGTTCAAAAGGGTAGATCAGCTCCCTATGAATGTTGCTCTTTCCCTTTGGCTTTGGACTTACAACTCAACCTATTAACGCCACTAACTCAACTTCGGCAAACTTGTAAGTAATTGTTAAATAAGAAGAGCAACTTACATAGAACGGGTTCACCGTCACTGTGACTTTTCAATCCAATAATGCAATGCAATGTCAAGAAAAACCTTACACATGACATTCATTATTGGTTGGAGACGTCACGTGACACCTATTTCATATAAATCGTCCCCGTTAAATGAGGCATTGGGTTGCTAAATTCCTAATTATATATTCCTCAATAAGAAGAATCAAGTCATTAAGAAATTCTCACAAACTAGCATGGTGTCCGATGGCCGCTCCAAGGTTAATCTCCCTCATCAACATCTGTGGCGTGGTCAAGTGTGTTGTTATCGTTATCCCTGGGCACCCTTTTGTGGTAGAGCAATTAATTTCGTCGGTTGATGCTCTCGTGGCAGCATGGCCGCCGGAACTGAAGTGTATACCAAGCAATTACCAACGCTCGCTTTGGAGATATGCGCAAACAGAACTAGCATGATTAATTTTGTGCAATTGGAAAGTTATAAGAGTTGTGTTGTGCTAGAACCACAGACCAAAAATAAACATTGTCCAACCAAATACACATTTCATCAACTAAGCATGAAGCATCATGTAACCTTTACCAAAGGGAAACGAAACGAAACAATACCAAACCAGCCCACAGACAACCTAATTTCCTTAATCATATGCATACATACTCTCATGGTTCATAGTGACACCGGAATTCCGTGGAATAGTTTAGATTATAAGTATTATGTACTCATGGTTCCTTCTTATGAGCAATACCTTATACAGGAAATTGTCAATGGATAAAGCTAATGGTTCTTCAGCATATCTAGAATCGAGCCAACACCAGCAAACCTACTTCGTACAACATCTCACTCCTCTCAGTGTGAATTTACCGAAAAACAGATTGCTCTAGCCGTCTTTCCTGTTCTTGATACACGCTGGGACCAAAACAAGAAGTGTTGTTCAGTTCCAAAATGAAACAGGTAATATAACGGTAAAATAATGACCCCACAGCCGTTCAACTACAATAACAAGAACTCTTCAAGGGTTTTTTTTTTCCGTGTCCATCGTCTTTGGTCTTAAAACTCAAAAGACCTGTAATTTGTTCCCTAATCAACTTCATGAAATTAAAAAAATATCACTATGATGTGAATATAAAAGTTGGTCTAACCTTTACTCCGCATTGTGAGACTGGTCACGCTCTATGAAGTCCAATGCATCGTCCTTCGATGCAACGCTGACACGGCTCACCCTGTTTTTATGTTCAACAGCATATATCTTGTCAGAAACTTTCACAAGCTCTGGCCGGAATGTTGTGGTTATAAATTGAGTGTTTGCTATGTCTGCCAGGCGTCGGATCATATCTATCAACGGGTAATTAAGGAAGCTGTATGGCAAGTGAAACTTCCAACAGAGATCAAAAGGAAATGCGTAAGAGGCACCTTGGTATATATGAGTATTTGCCATGTCTACCCTTGTAACTGGGTAGCTGCTACAGGATAGATTTAAGAGCTGTGTTACAAAGTACTCTTTGATTTTGTTTTTTCAGGGTTGTATCATGGTCACAGATAATCAATATCCCTTAATGAAAAGGAATTTAAGGCGGATTTCTGTCCATCTTTAGGTTATCTACATGTGGCAGCTTAGCTGGACAGGTAGGCCGACTAAAATTAAAAGGCTGCAAACTACGGATCTTGAAAACTCATTTAATCTAAGGGAGTCAGAGAGAATGATAAAGCTGTTGATAGAACTTGAAGAGGGGATATATATTTAGTCATTCACCCCTTGACCAACTTTTGCTCCATTGACGTGTAGGATATCAGAACCTACTATCTGTCCCCTGAACATAGGGTGTACCCTAACAAAACAAGCACGGCAATGTCACTTTAGGAGATCTAATCCAAGCAAACTGTACAGTATATCCAAATCTACAAACCTGGTCGCTGACATATTAAGGGTTCTGTGGCATAATATTTGAACACCTGGTGAAGTGCTTTAATTTTAGCATAAAAAAACAGAAGACAAAATATGACATAAAGGATACTTCCAACAGCAGTTCTGTACTGAGGATCCAGTGCTGCATCTATTTCATCAAAAAGATAAAATGGGGCAGGATCACATCGCTGGATGGCAAAAATAAGTGTCAGCGCAACAACAGTTTTCTGACCCCCAGACAACTGCTTCATGGACTGAGTCTCCCCTTGTCCAGTGAAAGAAACCTGCCAAAAGATAAAAAAAAAATAAAAATTGAAAGACAAATAAATTCAGAAATAAATACAACCTTACTGACAACCCATAACATCTATTTTTTTCTGTTTCAATTTAAAAAATTTTGTAACTGAGGCTGGATTAAAATTTAAGTTATCTAAACCAATTAAAATTATATATAACTTTGCTACATCAATTAAAATTTAAGGTATCTAAATCTCTGACCCACAGATCCCAAGGGCACATGCAGACCCGCCAATCCAAATGGGTGGGACAAACAATGGGAGGTGGCCCTACAGGAGGGTACGCATCTGTGGGTAATCCCACTCAAGACCCATGCTTCCTGGGGCACTTATCTCGACCAGTCCTACCACAGGACTAACTCCAGGGGGTTGCTCGCCACTTAATATCACAAATAAATATGGTGGAGGCATCAGGTTTTAGTAAAAGGAACAACAGAATATCCGTGCCTTCACTTTTACACCAATATATTTTTCCACTCTTCCCTCCAAATCCACTTCACGTGGCCCATCCTCATCCTGTTCATCATCACCATGCTGACCATCCTGCAGATTCAATACCCAGATTTAAGTAAAACCATTAGAAGTTTAACTAAATGTCTAAAATGAAGGCAACATTCGTGAAGACAGTCCTACATACTCGAGTCAATCTAGTTATGTCTAAGGCTCTTTTGATGACAATTACTGGAATGAAACCATTTTTTATGATCCTTCTAAGGGAGAAAGGAACTACATTTTCTGAAAGAACATTTAGATGGGACAGAGTGTCAAGCATCTCTGGCCACTCAGCTAACAGGGCTGCATTAATATTACATTCTTTCAGCTGATACTAAACCAATAAACACAAAGCATCAAGCTATGTCCACGCATATCAGGATTGACCACAAAGAGGAAAAACTGAAGAGATCAAGTTCAGCAATAAACCTTTTTCTTCATCATAACAAGGTGCCCATGGCCACCTTGCACAAGTTCTGAGAAAACTTCTCGGAAGTGCCTAGCAACTCCTTTAAAAGTACGTTCTATTGATTCATCTTTCCTTTGATCCAAAACCTTTATAAGTTCATCAATTTTCTGCAAAAATTGAAATAAAAAAATAAATGCCAAGACAACCTAATCTTAAGCCAATCTTTAGAAGAAAAAAACCAACTCAATAAAAGAGATCTGACAGTGAATTGATACCTGATCACCCGCTTTCAGCTCAGCTTGCCTCTTCTGGAGCTCTTCTCGTTGCTCTGTAAAATTTACATATTGATCAAGTGCTTTCTTGTTGACATGACTAAACTGTTGCAGTTGTTCATTGCATCTATGCAGCGCTTTATGCAACTCTTTGATGCCCCTGCGCTTATACCTACCATTTCAAGCAGAACAAATCAATACGAACCTACCAACGGTGTTACATCTCAACGTAAGAACAAATAAATAAGAACCTAATCAACTGCATGCATCAACAATGGACTGTCATCACACAGGTTGAATACTAACTACATAGGACTCAAGCTCAAGTAACACGGCAGGTGGGAAGCAGTTGTTCTTAGATTCAAATCTTGGCAGGAGAAATGGTAAATGATCTTAAGGTGCAAATGATTTCAACAATTAGAAAACCTAGATAATACCCAAACAGATTTTGAGAGTTTGGAACCTAAACAAGCTCCAGATAGTGTACATAAAATTGATATCAATTATTACGTAAAATAAAGTATGGACAGAAACAATACGCTTCAAAAGCATCCGATGACAATGGACCTAATTCCCTGATTTTCTTTGAGTATTCTTCTTGTTTTGCAAGAAACATATTTCTTTTACTCAACAGTTGCTCTAGCTCTTTGGCTTCATCCTGAAGTGTCCTCTCATACTTGTCTTCCAAAGTCTGCATTCACAAGTAGTCATCTTAGCAGCGGCAACACGCATTTACAATTTAACAATATCACCACCTTACCTTTAACGCAGTCTTTTCATCTTTAATTCTCTTGAGATGCTTTGACTTGCTATCTATAGTTTCAGAAACTCCTGATGAACAAAACTGTAGTTAAAACACAGAACAAAACTCAAAACTTCCAAACGGGCACTTCAGAAACAGCATATCAACGCCTCACTTTTGAGCTGCTCTGTTGCATCTTTAACCAATAATTCAGCATCATTAAGTTCCTGAGTCTTAATTTCAGCTTCACCGTTATAATTGTCAGTCTCCACAGAAGATATTATGGCCTCTAGTTCTTGCCTCCGCCTCTCAAGGTTTGTGGTTAAATTAGTCTCCAGCTCTGCCTTTATTGTTTCAGTCTATAAATGTACATGAGTAGAAGGAGATATGCACATAAGGATACAATCACACAAATACTCTAAATATCAATCAACTATATTTGGCTAACCTCAAAACGATCCGTCTTGCATGAAACAAGCTTCTCTTTAAGATCCGCTATTTCAGGGTTTAATCTTGAGAGAAGATCCTTCTCCTCTGGAGATAAATGATCAAGGAGATCTGTGCCCATTTCAGCTCTCTTCATGGCCACACTGGCTCTAAGCTGAGTAATTTGAGTCTCCACATCCGCCAGTGATTTTTTCTACAGTTAAGAGGGCAGACTATAAGCACACACGACTGATAAATGATAAAATAATCAGCTAGTAACTGAAACTCCTCCAGGCACGGGAAATGATGTCATTTCAAATGCCAAAATACCTTATTCCCACAAGCTTTGGAAATCAGATTCTTCTGCTTATTAGCATTAGCAATGTCCTGCTTAAGTTGTTCCATTTCTGATTTCTCATGGGCCCGCTTGGCATCAATTTTCTGCTGTTCAGTTACAAGTTCTGTAATTTTTTTGTCTATCTGTGAGGTAAATTTAGTAAAACAAGGCTGTATTTTTTGAAAAAACATAAAGAGTAATCACCACGAGAGAAATGAGAAGTACAATCAAGTGGACCAGCAGTTCACAAAAGGAACCCAAAACCAATAGGAAAAGTCAACGACAAAAACAGGGTAAATGATAAAAGAACAAAAAACCAACAAAGAAGGAAAAGAAAGAAACAACACCCCAATCTAAAAACAAAACTGCCAAATTTAATCATATCAATCTAACCGGAATGCTAAAAAAATTTAGACAATCACAAAAGGATTACCTACTTGATACTGGTCATTTTTATTCAATTTCCTTCTCAGATCTTCATCCAACTTACGTAGTTAAGACAGTAAGATTAAAATTCAGGCAGGGGCCTCTGATTATCTTTCATCAGATTTTTCATTGGCTTTAGCAACCAGAAAGGGGACTGGACAGATTCAAGGGCTTCAAACCAATGCACACGACACGGCTCAGTCAAATCCATTTAGGCATTTTTGTTATAGTTAATCAGTTCGAATTGGGTTTATCAAAATGTTAATTTCCAGAAAACAAGAATAAAAGTTTTGGTGGGAAATGATTAAAACCATTGGTTTCACACTAATGCTCAGCTTATGAAGTGCATAAGATGGCAAATCACTCCAGCTGACAAGACTGTAGAATTCAAGGTGTACCTCTTTATCTAAATATTAACAAATCCATGTATTTTAAGTGAAAATTCAACTTAGACATCAGCAGCAAACTTCTATTTTCAATCAAGTGGTTTTTTTTTTTCACTCTTGCATTTTGGTAGCCTGGAAACTTTTATTTACAGATAAAGTAAATTAAAGGCTACGGAGGAAGATTACTGCTCTGCATGTATATGAAATCATTTTCCAAAAGGATATCTTCAAGCATTTTCTTTACTTTCTCCAGCTCTTCTTCCTTCATGTTGATAGATTTTGTATTCTGCATGATTATATGCATAAACTTTAATTTTGACCGTCTATGGTCATAAAATCCTCCCGTCATGCCACCCTTCTTGCTGACTTGGTCACCTGTTAGATAACACATGGTGACTTGTCAAGCCATTAGAACTAATAATTATAACACTGCGCAACACAATGCAGAGAAAGCCTCGAGCTCTGTCTAAACCTTCCAAAGTAATGCAGTCTAGACCATCATTACGAGCAACCCTTGTAGCCACATCCATATCTCGACAAACAACCGTTCTTGCAAATACCTAAGTTAAGAGCATATAATGATGACATGTCATTCTGAACATTGTTAGAAGCTAAAATACAAATAGATATGCACATATAGAAATCACCATACCCAGTAGAGAACACATAATCCTAAAGTGAACCAACTTAAGAAGGTATGCCAATGAAATTTCAAACCCGTATCTCTATCAAGCATGATACTGAGTTATTGCACCTTCTGAATATCTAGTTTCAGTGTCAATCATGTTTTCATCATTCACTCTATGAAGAAAACATAGGAACAAGAAAAATTACATAGAAATACATCACTACAGTTTTGCAATTAAATATTTTCCATGTTTTTGAACCCAAACAAGTAAATCAAGGTGTCATTTCATAAATCCCAAGCATGGGTGAGTTCCAAGTTTATTCTGTACGCAAATGCACCATTACTGTTATGAAGTGTTTCAGATTTTAGTCGTCCTTTTGAGTGGTTCCATGTTAGACATATAGATAGTTGTAGGTAATAGAGTTGATTACACTAAATTTGTAAATCTGTACTTCGTGTATACTGGGGTTTCTTTTGCCTCCCTTTTCTTGAGTAACACAATGGTTCTACAGGATTAAAAATAAAAGTGATCCCCAACTTAAGATTATGTACGTATGTAGAAACAACACAAACAAAAAAAGGTCCACTTCTGACATTGACCCAATAACCAATGATTTCTAAGATAGATAACTCAGGTAGAAGCTAACCTGGGAAAATGCCGGGGTGTAGTTCGGAGCAAATTTTAATTTCTTCAACAGAGGAACCACATCTGAATTCTGTGGATAAGTTACCCGTGGAGCCTTCACCCTATTGAGGGGAATAAATGTAACTCGTCCACCTTTCAATGAATTAAGGTGCCTAATTATCTGGGTTGATATTTCGTCATTTTCAACCACAACGTGAAACAAGCTGTTCAGAAAGAACAGAAATCAATTAATAGAACTAAAAGTGCAAAGAAACAATGAAGGTGATAGCTAACAGATCATAACACCATTTGGTAAATGTGGCAACAGCTAAAAGAATGGGGGTAGAACCCTAATGAAACATTGAGTACCTGTTCCCAGCAGTTACTTCAACAGCTGTAAAAAACTTTTCGTCACAATCAAGCAACTCAATGATTGGACCAAATACCCCATGAATATTATACTCTCTGCAGATCTTACGAACAGAATTTAGCCCTCTCCTCACATCCTGAAAGCATTAGACAAGAAACAGAGAAGAAAAGTGAAATCTTACATATAGTACTGCCTAATGACTCTGAATATCAAACTATTTTAAACATGGAAAAGCGAGAAGCAAAAAAACAAAAAAAAAAAAAACTCATAATTTGAGATGCACCAATAGAAAAGCCATAGACATAATAAAATACATAATCACAACACAAAACAACACAACAAAACAAGTGGAATCATAATGCAAACAAAACATATAAATTCTTTTCTGCATTTATTAACTTAGAAACATAAGTTAGATTCTTTTTGCACTCTTTTCCAACATAATAACCTTTAAGGCCTTGGAAGTTCAAAGTCATTATATCACAAAGATGCATGAGGTTTTGAAAAAAGTTCTAGCATTAAATCCCAAAGTGATCCCTCAGAAGATTTGCTTTATGATTTCAAAAATAGTTTTCAGTAAGTCAGCATAAATATATATGTAACATTATATATTTTAACTTGGTTTGTGATCCTTCAGAAGACTTGCTTTTTGTGATTTCTCAGAATATAATATTGTATGCATTTTAATGTTTAAACATTTACCGACGTTTACAGTAATTCAATCACTTTAAGTTTCACACAAATGACAGCCATGTTTAGCATAGCAGAAGCTACAAAAGTAAAGAAAGCAATTACTAACACCCGGAGTTGCATGATCAAGGCTCTTTTCAGCCTTTTCAACTTCTGTTCTCAGCTTCTCAATTTCAGCAGAAAGTTCAGTTTCTTTCCTCCACAGGGACCTAACAAAAAATATTTCATATTGGAATGGTTGTAACAAATTCATTGAATATTTAGTTCAAAAGACTCGTACTTGCGCTCATCCTGCATCTTGTCCCTCTGTGTCTTGTGATGACTGAACCCATCATGTGACTGAGAGATGAGAGATTCAATAGTAGCAATCTCAGTTCTTCGAGACTCAATGTAGACATCCCTGTCACTCAACTCAGCATCAAGCCGTGCAATTTCATCTTTAAGTTTTTGCTCCTGGAACATACAAAAGTTAAAAATAGATTAAAGTAAAAATTTGGTACAAATAATACAGTATACATAGCTTATAAATGTTATGAATGACTAGCAAATTAAGCACTAAGGACATAAGATGTGGCAGCAGGAATGTCAACTCGCATGCCAAATCAAAAAGTGAACCAAAAGCCACAAGACTAAATGCCCAACCAAGGCAGTCTAAACAGAGCAGAACAAAGAATCATACAACATAACTCCAGAGCTACAATAAAACCACACAAACAACGCCACAGAACCGTTAGCAACACAAAAATGAATGAGTGAGATTAACAAAATACAAAAATGCTAAGCGTTAAGGTAGTCAGTTGGCCTATGAAATATTTGGGCATTCTGCTATGTGTAATCCACATGCAGATAATTACTGGGATTTGGTTGTGGAGAAAATGGAGAAGTGGTTAGAAGGTTAAAAAAAAAGTGTTTCAATGTAAAGGAGGTAGGCTTACTTTGATTTAATCAGCCTTACACAGTGTGCCAACTACCTCTATCTTTTGGATTCCAAGCAACGGCACTAACATATTGGAGAATCTCTTAAAGGATTTTTTTTTTAAAGTATCTCATAAAGGGGATTTTTTTTTTTTAAGGTATCTCATAAAGGGCTTTACATGGGAAGGCGTTGGTGAAGGGATCAAGAGCATCTAGTTAGATGGAATATTGTTGCATATTCTCAAGAGAATGGTGGTTTCAGGGTAGGTAATTGGTGATTTCAAACACGTCTAATTCAAAGAAAGTTTTGAGAAATGATGTGAATTCAAGGTGAAATAATTTTCTTTTGGTCGAACAAGGTGAAATACTTAAATCCAAGAAAAGAGGATATAATTGAATCTGTATGCATAGAAATCTAAACAAAAATTAAAGAAACAATCACTGGGGTGAAACAAGGAATAATAGCGTGCATACTTCTAGTAGTTGGAAATAAGAAAGACATGCTAAAGTACTATATGGAGCCATTCAAATATTCCTGTGCCAAATTTTAAGAAACTAGCTCAAGATCATCAATTTCCTTTTGGAGCCCTTCAAATATACGCTTTAAAAAAAGAAGCCTTCATACCTGTGCCAAATTTGAAGAAAGAACTCGTTCAAGGTCATCAATTTCCTTTTGGAGCCATTTGTCACGAGCAGCTTTACTTGAAAACTGGGTGGCACGACCTTGTTTTTGGTACAGTATACTAAGCTGCTTCTCGCGTTCCATTATTCTATATTCCAAGTGAACCAATTGTGAGATAATATATTAGCACATATACCAAGACTTCTCAAAGGTCCAAACATATTCCAGTATTTGGACAGACTTGCTGTTCAACTTTTTCTGAAACTCAAGTTATCTTCGACCCACAGGTTTGTGTAGGTCCTTCATTCCAACGGAATACGAAAATCCTGAGAAATGAATTTCCCAAGGACTATGAAACTTACATGACTCACAATCATGTCACCCACTAGACTGCAAACCAGACTTTGAAATTTGAAAAACAGAACACCACTAAAAATCCTGCTTAAGAGGAAATCACCACCACCAGGCACCGGTTACCCAAAAGACGCCTATTCCTAAGCAGCAAGTTCCAATCGTTCATCTTTACACTTAAAACTTTCTACTAGACTAGAAATTGTTCTATAATATTACCTGGGCCAAATTAAACTTAATAACCTATCATCACTGCGTAGCGAGTAGAGGAAAGGGCAGCGGCATAAGCACATGGAATTAGTGTGCAAGAAAAAAAAAATTGTCCATAAAAGAAAGACTAGATGTAACAAATTGATTTTTGTATATGAGCTAGAGTTGCACATGAATGTTAAGAAACTCCTTGTTTGTTTGAAGTGTTGATAAATAATATTGAGTAATAGATGTTCTGTTTCAAAAAGATCCATCAGAAAAAATGGAGGTTTATTAAACACCTATAATATATGTTATGATTTATTAATTAGTTGACATAATCCCCCTGTACTTTTTTTTCCACCAATCAAAGGAAAAACGAACATTTTCTCATGACTAGAATTAAACTATATTGTAAATGGGATAGAAATAAGAAGATTATCTAATATTACATAGACATACCCTTTTGTTATCTCCATTTCCATCTTGACTTGATTATCATACAGAGGATTTATTTTCTTAAGTTCTTCCTCTGAATCCTTAATTTCTTTCTGCAGACTCTGCAGCTGTTTCATAGCATCTTCCTGGAAGCATGTAAAGATCAACAAATGCATCATTCATGTCCCTCCTATGACTAGAACAAAGAAAACTGATACAAAAAGAAAATTAGAAAAACAACACAGCAGACGACACAATTTGAATATTACTTTGACCCGGGTATTTCCAGTTTTCTTCTCCTCCAAATCGTTGACATCAAGCTGAAGCTCTGTCCGCTTCTTTATTGCTTCTGTTCTTCGCATTTCTATTGTTTCTTTATCCTTATTTAAAGCTTGAAGCTCTTTCGTCAGATCCTTCAAAATCTTGTCCAGGTCCTTAGACTTTTCATGGGCATCCAGCACTGTATTATACATCTTTGTTGAAGTTTCAGAAACCTTATTTCTAGCATCTTCTACCTGAATCAAGGTGAAAAAGCATATAATTTAGGCATCGAGGTCAGCATTGTGCATGTTTGTCTGCAGTCCGAAGAGAGTTAGGGCACGAGATGAAGATGTGTGTGTATATATATCTGCATGTGTGTGTGGGACCGTTATTTTAGCTCTTCAATTTTGGATTACATTATTATAATCAAACTGGAGTTTTTACTATTCGAACTTTCTAAATGGAATAGTTACTAACACCATCATTCATTCTTTTAAAGATATGTAGAGTGAGAATTCTCATCGGTAGCACAAACACTTCTAAGAGAGCTATTTATTATTCAGACATGCACTGAACATCAAACATGTCCACAGGTTACAAAAATATATGCAATGACAATTGCATATGCTACCTAAATATGATTCCAGAACCACTTGGGGGAAGGCCAAGAGCACAGCGGTGGAGAAGGTGGAAAAGGTGGCTTCAAATTTGGTAATTGGAAGGAATTTTTTTTTATTATTCAGAGGTGGCAGATTAACATTGATTCAAGGGTGCGGGAGTACGCGAAAAACCGGACCAAGTTAGATACCTGGCAGTTCTTTGGGCCACTTCCGAATGAGTGTAAGGTTTATTCTCACTCTTCTATAATGATGTATGTGAAATGAATTTAGGTTTCAAGTCTGGAGGTTTTTGTAACTTAGAATCTATTTGAAAGGTCTGATTCTGTATTATAGGCTCCATAAGATTGTGTACACCTCATTCACACTTCATAATTGCATCCAATTTTAATAAAAATCTATTTCTTATAAAATAAATATATAACACTTCTCAAGAGCAACGAGAAGATAAACTGTGCAAACCTAGGGCTGGGAATTTTGTCCCGAAATCAAGAAACCAACCAACAAATTCCCGAACAGACTACCGAAAAAACAGAAACCCAAAATCTGATAAAAGACTCAGACTACACCTCCCCCCCACCCCCCTCTCTCTTCCCTTCCCTTCCCTTCTTGAACCCAACCCTCTCCCTCTTGACTTCCACTCTCTCTTCTCTGTTTCCGACTCTCCCTCTTGCTCTGAACGCCGACCAGCCACCACTCTCCTCAATGTCCATCGTCAAGAGCTTCCTCCACCTTCAAAACCAAATCTGGGTTTTTGGAGGAACCTCAACCTCATAATTGAAGTTCTCTGGACTCCCTCTCGTTCTTCCACCTTCAATTACATCAAGGTAAATCTTTTGAAATTGATATTACTGAACCATCCCGAAACCATTCATTATTGGTATTACTAATTTTTGGGATACTGAAACATTTGGTTCGGTGTCAGTATGAACTATGAATTATGCCCAAACTGAAAATTTCGGTTCGGTAATCGGGATATGAGTTTCGGTTCGGTATGCAAACCTTTTATATGGCCTAGCAATCTAACTCGACTAACCTCTGCCAACTTTTGGCGAGCATCCTGAAGTTCCTTGTCATAAATAGTGTATTCCAAAGATTTCCGCTGCTTGTCAAATTGTTGATACTGTCTTAGTTCCTCTTTCTCTTCATCCAACTCCTTTAATCTCTCATCCAAGTACTGAACAACTTGAACTATCTGTTTTATTTTGTTTCCTGAATAGCAAAGAGAAAAGCTTGTAAGAAACCATATATAATAACCATAAAAAAATAATTCAAT
This sequence comes from Pyrus x bretschneideri, assembly GCF_019419815.1. Lineage (NCBI taxonomy): Eukaryota > Viridiplantae > Streptophyta > Magnoliopsida > Rosales > Rosaceae > Pyrus > Pyrus x bretschneideri. The sequence continues at coordinate 1,343,327 of NW_025999806.1, read as the reverse complement.
AATGACTTGCCAGTTTCCTGCATAATTTTCAAACTTTCTCGACGCCTCTCCTCATACACTCGAGTACCACCAATTTCTTTCAGTAAATCCAGCCGTTCAGAGTCTTTCATCAGTGTCAAGGATGCTATCTATGAAAGAGTCCAAAAAATTGTAATTAGAAAAACCAATAAAAAAGTGCATCAATCACAATCACAACAATACTCAAAATATAACAATGAATTATTTTCTCAGGTAAATATATGATATCCAAACAAGTAGAAAATCATACCTTTCCTTGCTGCACAACATAATAAGGATTGGAGCGAGAGAACCCAGCACTTTCCAGTAAATTCATAACTTCCGTTTTCCTGAAATTAGAGTTATCGTCCGTCATTCAACAGAAACCATGGAAAAGGATCTCATAATAAAAACCCCATAATACACAGAATATTAATATTTTCCCAAAAATATATGCACTCACGTGATATGCTTTCCATCCAAGAAATACTCATCCTTCTTCAAACCAATGGTTCTTCGCAAGCGCACTTCCTCCTTATCAACCTATCGAGAAGTGATGCAAAAGTTGAAAGAGATATAACCCGTATAAGAAAGCATGGCAAATGCCTCAATTGGTGTTAAAGCAGTGAAGTAAGCTGAAGCTGTCAAAATGAACAATAATACATAAAAGCAATATCGCTACTTGTGCAAAAGTCTTGGACAAACACAAAATAGCAACCAAAAACAGAGGTAATTTGAAACTTGTCAAGTTGGAGTATCCAATCCAAAACCAATTAGCAACCACAGAGAGGTATCATTTTCACGTATCGAGGTGCAATGCTTAGAATACTCGATGTGCGAATTTGATATTTGCCTTATCAAATCATTCAAGTATGGACAACTAGGCTTAGAATACTCTATAGTTTAATCACCTACCTTTAATGTGAAACAAAATAGCATTTTCCCAAAGAGTATTGTTATTGGCACTCCAAAAAACTCATTATGCACCCAAACTTTCTATATTTAGAAAGAAAAAAAATAAATTATGAGGAGTGCACAAAAAAAAAGGGTAAAGTACAAAAAACTACCTCAACTATTGGTGTCACGACACTTTCATACCTCATCTTTTAAAATTGACAATGTCATACCTCAACTTTAGAATTTGGTCCAATGTTATACCTTCCGTTACTTGGCTGTTTACTTTTCAGTTAAATGCTAACGTGGCTTGATTCGGGGCCCACTTTCCATTAAAAAAATTAATAAAATATTATTAAAAACTAAAAAATTTATTTAATATTTTATTAATTTTTTAATGGAAAGTGGGCCTCGAATCAAGCCATGTTAGCATTTAACTGAAAAATAAACGGCCAAGTAACGGAAGGTATAACATTGGACCAAATTCTAAAGATGAGGTATGACATTGTCAATTTTAAAATATGAGGTATGAAACTGTCGTGACACCAATAGTTGAAGTAGTTTTTTGTACTTTACCAAAAAAAAAAATCTATCCCAGAAAATATGTCCTCACCCTTAAAGCCCCCAAAATGCAATCCTTCTATTTCTATTAAGGATTCAGTGACTGAACAGATCCCAAACACTTCAACATTCTTCACTCCGCCCAAAAACTTATGTCCACATTTTCATTCCTTGTTTCCTAAACAATTCTTCTATTCCTCTCCACGCACACCACCCAAAAGATTGCTATGACAGCAGTCACTACCATGCGCTCACAACAAGTTGAGGGCAGGGCACATTTATAATTTAGAACTAGATAATATTTATGATATTTTAGATTTTAGAAAGAAAAAAAAAAAGTTAACAAGGAATAGTTTAAAATAATTGTATTCTTCATGTTACTTGGAAGCCCTCGTAGTATACTGAGTGTATCAGAGAGAGAGAGAGAGAGAGGACACTAGACACACAACTCATCACGAATTGTACCCGTTAAATTAAGCATGACACGTTTTGCCAGAAAATACAGGTCCCGTACTAGTTTTGACATTACTCCATTTGTGAAGATTGATAATGTATTTTAACTTCCAAAACAGGAGAGTGGAAAAAAATCCCCCTAAAACTGAAACAGCTATAGAAACTCCATAAAGCTAACTAATTGCAGCTTTCCAAACATGCAAATAATTGAAAAGACAGGTCTATCCAATCAATGCCTCTATTACAGATAAGATTTTTTTCCTCAAATAGTAAAACTCACACCAAAACTTGATTTATATTAGAAAAACAAAATGTTGCAAGCACCATTCCTATAGTGATCATCTTTGCACAATCCATGCACCAAGTGGGGAAAAAAGATGTGACTAGGCAGCCCAAAACTTTCAAAGTGGGTTGAGTGCTAGGAGGTAGTTTCAGTAAATTTTCCATATTCACAAGGAAAAAAGACATACATGTGTATTGAGCAAGAGAGAGAGAAAGAGAGAGAGAGAGAAAAAGGATTACAAAATAAACTGACAACATATGATCAATAAACATTACCGGGATTCGATTGTCAGCATTATCAAAGACAATCTCCACGAACGCAGATAATACTTGGTGCCCTGCACCTTCCTGGTCAATCATGAGGAAGCATATATTGCAATACAAATTGTTTATTAGGCAATAAGTTGAACAAAATAGCTTGAAACAAAAGCAAACGTTCAGAGAGACCTACATGGAGTAGAGCATGCCTATCCTCGCTCCGAAGGTTTTGGAAAAGGTCACTTAGTACAAACCGGATCGCTAAATAAAATTTTTGAATCAACAAACGTAAACAAGTCAATGTTAACAGTTCCAAAAGGACAAATATATATACTGGCCGAAGGAAAGAAACAACGCAAGAATCACTCATACTTGATACTTACCATGGAAGAAGTTCGTCTTTCCAGACCCATTGGCACCAACTGCAGTAAACATCATTGAAATAGATATGGAATTTTATTAGAAACATGTTTTAGAATGGAATTAGAAAACAAGCAAATACAGATACAGAAGTACGATTGACATTTTTACTTTAATGGAGAAGATCTCCAATACATATAGGCATACTTTTACAAGACAAAAATGCAAAGGTATCAAATGAATAAAACTATTGAAGACTCAATTGTTTTTTTTTTTTCAATCTCGGTTGAATGACCTCAAAATTTTAATACACAAGATTTTATATTAAGCTGCAAAGCTGCACAGAGGTCTATCTGAAAAACCAAAAAGAAGTGCTCATGTTATCCAAAAGGATAGGTTGTGCAGCAATGAATATTAAAAAACCCATATACACCATGAGCTTGGCAAGCTAAACATTCCTTAACAGTCATAAAACTCCTTTTTATGTCACACACCTTAAGAACCTAGATAAGATACTTCAGCACCTCATTTGTCTGATGTCTATTACTATGCTAACCAAACCAATACAAATATGGCACATCACCCTCTTGTAATCTAATACTTTGAAGTACATTATCCATTTTACAAAGATATTCCAATCGGTTACAGTTAAAAATGAAAATTATAAACTAGCATAAAACTCTGAAAATAAATAAATAAAAACATCCGTTGCAATTGCAAGGAAAGATATCATTACCAACACAATTAACTTTCGGGCTGAAGGCCTCAGTAGCAACTTGTTCTCTGTAGCTCTTAAATCCTTCAATAATAACCTAATTGCAGGACGGCACATATTAATAAAATATTAGAAATCTACGAAAAAGTAAATCGGGCCCTATAGATATCACTCGGAAAAATCAAGGTTAACAGTAATCCACCTATAACAAAAACTTACCTGCTTTATGTACATATTGAAACCACCAGATCAGCAACCTCTGAGAAAATGTGAAAGAAACGTATAAGTGACAGTCATACTAAGTAAACAACCCAAGGATTTCCCTATGAGCCATAAACCAGAACACTAATGCAACTTAAGCAACTATTACTAGAAAGTAATCGGGATGGGGGGCGTTGACAAACACACACACAAAAAAAAAAAAAAAACCAAAGAAATCATGAGTTAGTGGCTTCACAATTAGCATTCGAGAAGTAATTTTAACACAAACGGGAAGCATTGCTTGGAAAATCGACAATTATTATTCCAAACCTATAACCCAAATAATAATACTTCACTGCCCCATTAGCACAGTGGAAGTACTTTGCGGCCATCCCGAACAATTTTGCTTCACAAAAATGGGATCCACCAGAAAACAGAAATTATCCATTTCAACAAGGCTAAATCACAAACATCTCGGGTCGGACCTCCATTTCTACCCAAGCGTGCTTGAGAGAGAGAGAGAGAGAGAGAGAGAGAGAGAGAGAGAGAGAGAGAGAGAAGAGACTAACAAGTTCTGTATGAACTCAAACCCTAGCTAATACCATATATATACGCAGTCTACGAAACTAGATTTCGTTCTAGGGTTTCAAATTTCCAGCACTGCAACTATTCTGCTTCTGAATTTACGAAAATTAAAGGCAAAGCTTGGAGAAGAAGAAGAGACCTACCGGTTGAAGTTGCCAATTCAGTTTGTCTGCTCCAGAATTTGTCTGCTCCACAGTCGCACAGAGAGAGACGGGGGTAGGGGGTGGTGCGCAGTTTGAGCAGTGTGCGCTCACCGGTGACTTGTAGCACAGATCGACGAGGGAAGGCAAGTTAAAAGGCGGCAAAAGTGAAACGAAAATGGAAGGCGAAAATGAAATGAAATTAAATCGTGGAAAGAGTTAAAGAAAATTAAAAAACAGAACCTAATAAATGGTGGGTAGAAAGTAAAAATGTACCAACGTCAAACGAAAACGTACCAACCTAAATTAAAACGTACCTAATTATAAATTATATTAAAATGATTATTCATGTTTTTGGAATGTTTAAAAATATGTTTGATCCATACACAATTCTCTAGATAGTCTTGGTTTTTGGTAAATAAGTCTCCAGAATAACTTTTAGTTCATCAGAGATAAATCCTTATTATTGTAGATAATGCTAAATAATAACGATAAATCATATAATTTTTTAATTAACAAAAAGGCTATTGTTCATTGATTAATGACTCCTTCTATAAAAAAAAAATTAATTAAAGTAATTTAAACTTCTACATTGTTAACGACTCTTTCTATAAAAAAAATAATTAATTAAAGTAATTCCTCGTTATTAGGACAAAAAGTAATAAAACTTATGTTTTGAAAATAAATGTACCAAAGATTCAAATGTACAAAGAAGCTAAATGGACCAAAAATTTAAATGTACCAAGTAACTAAATGTACCATTATAATCAAACGTACCGATATAACCAAACGTACCTAACAACGAGTTTTGTTACATTCTATTTAATTTACTAAAATACATATTTTAATAAAAAATAAAAAAATCTTAAATCATCATAATAACATATGCATAAAAATAGAAGCAAAAGAGGGAATGCTAATGTGAATAGATTTCTAATGAAATAAAATTAAAGTACCAAATTGTAGGAAAAATATTTAATCAAATTTGTAAAAAGAATAGATGTTTCATCTATGACATTTAAAAGTGAGGTTTTTATATCAAAACGTCCCTAAATAAAATTATGTGCTGATTTTTCTTTATTTTTTGTTTTTAACAAAATTATGCGTGGATTGCATAACACGGATACGGGTGGTTTAGGTGTGAGATTCGAAATCGAAAATGGGATGGAAATTTAAAGACCAATCTCAAATTAAAATTTCAATATTTCCAATTTTCAGGATTTCCGAAATGTTTTTGGCATTTCGAGATGGATCAAGATTGGATTTTTAGTTTTGAGTTTTTTGGTTGAAATTTGAGATTTTGGGCTATGGGCTAAAAATTGGACTTTCAGCCTAAAATTTTATTTCCCAATTTCATATCGATTGAAATTTAAACTTTTTACCTCATATCAATTGAAATACCATTTCATTCGTACCAAGTCAAATTGATGATCGAAAGTTCCAAACTACTTAATTTCATACTTCTATTTCTAATGTAGTTTATTATTAAACTACTTAAATTCAACATTCAACATGCATGTAACCAAAATAAATATATATTTTTTTGGGTTCGGTTTGGGATTCATGAACCATTGAATATGTAATTCTGATTTCTGTACCGAAAAGTTCGTGATCGGTTCGGTATGAATCCTAAAATTTCGATATTATTGGTTTGGGAAATTTTGGGTATGGAGTCAATTTTTTTTGTTTGATTTGGGATTTTCAAGGAAAGTTTCCAGCCCTAATGGGAAGTCTACTCAACCTTAATCTAACACTTGTAATTTGGATTAAGTTTCAATTCAAGTTCATATTAATTCATTCGTATTCGGGCTTCATTCAGGTTTGACTTTAGATTTGTAAACGATTCATCTAATCCATACAAACTCAGTTTTTTTTTTTTTTTTTTTTTTGGCTTTTTGATTGCTAACGTTCGGCAATCGAATTATTATATTTGAATCATATTCGAATTATCGGATTTAACTCGTCAAAGCAAGTTAAAAAAACATGATATATGTTTTAGGCTTATTTTTAGAAAGGTTTTTTTTTCGACAAAAAAAAAAATTTGGGTATAGTACATGCTAGTTTTTCAGTACCCAGACGTTGCCGCGGGTTTAAAATTAGTTTCACACAAAGACTCACATAAAAGCAAACAAATCACAAACAACTAAGCATAACAAAATAAAGCAGCAAAGAGAAGGGTTTAGAAACGCAAATCTGGGTTTGGAGTGAAAGTTCCATCTTCTCCTTGTCGAATACATGGGTTGCCTCCCAAGAAGCGCTTGCTTTAACGTCTTCCAGCCGGACGAATACGCCATGCTAAGCTTCACTAGTAGTACCCACGGCATGGAGGGGTACATCATCCACCACATGCTCCTCGAAATTCTCATAGTAGGGTTTTACTCGATGGCCATTCACCTTGAACTCCTGTCCTGTTTTCAAGCTTTGAACTTGGACTGCACCATAAGGAAAGACATTAGTAATAACAAACGGGCCAACCCACTTAGAACGTAACTTACCAGGAAACAAGCGAAGGCGGGAATTAAAGAGTAGCACTTTCTGCCCAATGGAGAATGATTTGCCTCGAATCATCTTATCATGGAAAGCCTTGGTCTTCTCCTTGTAAATTCGAGCGTTGTCATACGCCTCGTTCCTAATCTCTTCTAATTCATTCAATTGGAGCTTCCTATGAAGTCCAACGGCATCAATGTCCATGTTGAATGTCTTGATGGCCCAATGCGCCTTGTGCTCCAATTCTACGGGAAGATGGCATGGTTTGCCATAAATGAGCCGAAATGGAGACATGCCCAGGGGTGTCTTATATGCCGTGCGATAGGCCCACAACGCATCCTCCAACCGTCCACTCCAATCCTTCCTTGTAGGGCCCACGGTTTTCTCTAGAATTTGCTTAATTTCCCTATTTGAAACTTCAGCTTGCCCATTGGTCTGAGGATGATAAGGTGTTGAAACCTTATGCGTGACGTTGTACTTCTTGAGCAAAGCCTCAATGGTTCGATTGCAAAAGTGAGATCCTCCATCACTTATGATCACTCGTGGCATTCCAAACCTTGCAAATAGGTTAGTTCTAATGAAATCTGCAACCACTCGAGAATCATTAGTTCGGGTGGCTTTTGCTTCCACCCATTTCGACACATAATCCATAGCAAGTAAGATATACAAGAAACCATGTGAGGAAGGAAAAAGACCCATAAAATCAATACCCCAAACATCAAAAATTTCAACCGGGAGAATAACATTTTGCGACATTTGATCCTTTGCATTAATGTTGCCCATTCTTTGGCAACGATCACAAGACATACAAAAGTTTCTAGCATCCTTAAATAAAGTTGGCCAATAGAATCCACATTCTAAAACCTTAAGGGCTATGCGTTGTGTCCCAAAGTGTCCCCCACATGCATAAGTGTGACAAAATGTTAAAATAGAAGTGAATTCCATGTCATGCACACACTTACGTATAATCTGATCCGAGCAATATTTCCACAAGTATGGATCATCCCAAACATAAAACCTAGCATCTTTTTTCAATTTATCACGTTGGTTTCTATTTAAAGTGTTAGGAACTTGTTTAGTCACCAAATAATTTACCAAATCCGCATACCAAGGCTCACTTACCTTAATGGATAGCAATTGCTCGTCGGGAAAGGTTTCTACAATAGGGTACGGCTCCTCCTCATGTATCATGCGGCTTAGGTGGTCAGCCACCACATTTTCACTTCCCTTTTTGTCCTTGATTTCGATGTCAAACTCTTGAAGAAGTAGCATCCATCAAACTAGCCGTGGTTTGGCTTCCTTCTTCGTGAACAAGTACTTTAAAGCTGCATGATCAGTAAAAATAATAACCTTAGTACCAAGTAAATATGATCGAAATTTATCTAAAGCAAAGACAATGGCAAGAAGTTCTTTTTCAGTAGTGGAATAGTTCAATTGAGCGTCATTCAACGTCCGAGGTGCGTAGTAGATGACATGCGGCTTCTTGTCCTTCCTTTGGCCCAACACAGCTCCTAACACGTAGTCGGATGCATCACACATTAGCTCGAATGGAAGGCTCCAATCCGGTGGCACAATGATGGGTGCCGTGGTTAGCATGTCCTTAAGGAGTTGGAAAGCTGCCGTGCATTCCTTGGTGAAGTTGAAAGGTGCATCTTTTTGTAGGAGGCGGCATAAAGGTTGGGAGACCTTCGAGAAATCCTTGATGAACCTCCTATAAAAACCTGCATGTCCAAGGAACGAACGAACCTCTCTAACCGAAGTAGGAGAGGGTAAGTGACACACAAGATCTATCTTTGACTTATCTACCTCAATACCTTTTTCAGAAATAATATGACCTAAAACTATGCCTTGTTTAACCATGAAATGACATTTTTCCCAATTTAACACAAGGTTAGTTTCAACGCATCGTTTTAAAATCAAACTAAGATTATTTAAACAACCATCAAATGAATCACCAAAAACGCTGAAATCATCCATAAAAACCTCAATAATTTTCTCAACATAATCTGAAAATATGCTCATCATGCATCTTTGAAATGTGGCAGGTGCATTACATAAACCAAATGACATACGACGATAAGCAAATGCACCAAAAGGGCATGTGAAAGTGGTTTTTTCTTGATCTTCCGAAGCTATCACAATTTGATTATAACCTGAATATCCATCAAGAAAACAATAAAAAGCATAACCTGCTAACCTTTCAAGCATTTGATCAATGAATGGCAAGGGAAAATGATCTTTCCTTGTCATGGCATTAAGCTTCCTATAGTCAATACAAACCCTCCAACCTGTTTGGATTCGCGTAGGAACAAGCTCATTCTCGGCATTTGTCACCACAGTTACTCCGGATTTCTTTGGAACACATTGCACCGGAGACACCCACTGACTATCCGAAATTGGATAGATCACTCCACAATCCAAGAGCTTGATTATCTCTTTCTTCACAACTTCCATCATTGGAGGGTTGAGTCGGCGTTGAGCCTCTCGAGATGCTTTGGACCCCTCCTCCAAAAGTATACGATGCATGCACGTAGTCGGGCTTATTCCCTTGATGTCGGCCAAGGTCCAACCAATGGCGGTTTTGTACTCCTTTAACACCCTCACTAACTTACCTTCTTCTTGTGCCGTGAGTGAGGAGGATATGATGACGGGCAAGGTCTCTTGATCTCCCAAGAAAACATACTTCAAATGGCTTGGCAATGGTTTAAGTTCAAGGGAAGGTGGCTGCACAACTGAAGGAATGGGCTTATCAGTCGAAAGTGGAATTGAAATTGGGTCCGAGGACTTACCAGATTGTAGTGGCAATGACTCAAGGGCAGCCACTAGCTCCACCATGTCATCACTAGGGGGCACGGCATGGTGCTCACCATGCATGCCGTGGGTATGCACCTGCCCTACTTCCTTGTCTTTGATTTCCATTCCTTTTGTAATGACCAATTCAAGTGCATCTTCGTTCAATTGTTCAAAATGGTCCTGCGCCAACGAATCAATTACATCAATAGCAAAACATGAATGATCATCAAGAGGGTACTTAATAGATTCAGAAAGATTGAAATTAATCACTTCCCCATCAAATTCCATTGTCAAAGTCCCGTTAAACACATCAATCTTTGTGCGGGCGGTTTTCATAAAGGGCCGACCAAGAAGAATTGGCAATGACGGGGCATGGTTTGATTCTTCCATTTCCAATACATAGAAGTCCGCCAGAAAGATTAGATGATTAACCTGCACTAACACATCTTCCAAAACACCCTTTGGATAGGCATTAGATCTATCGGCCAATTGAATAATCACACCATCATTTTTTAACTCACCTAGGTTCATAGATGCATAAATCGAGTAAGGCATAACATTAATAGATGCACCTAAGTCTAGCATGGCATGTTCAAACCGATTATTGCCAATAACACAAGGAATTGTAAAACTACCCGGATCTTTGCATTTAGGGGGCAATTTACGTTGCAAGATGGCTGAGACATTTTCACTTACCTTGACAACCTCTTTGTTCGAAATTCTCTTCCTAGTGGTGCAAAGTTCTTTTAAAAACTTAGCATACCTTGGAACTTGCTTAATTGCATCCAAAAGTGGTATATTGACTTGTACTTTTCTAAATGTCTCTAAAATGTCTTTTTCAGCTTCCTCCTTCTTTGTTTGCATGAATCTGCAAGGAAAGGGTACATTTGGAGGAATAGCATTAGAAATAATCGAACTTGGAACATTCTTACCCTTGGAAGCCGAATGGTGTAGGTTAGGTGGCTGCGGCATGGTGTTTTCTACCCTTGCCGTGGCTTGTTCTTGCTCCCTCCTCCTCAAATTGCAACTTTTCGTCCTCCGTTGGGGCAGATTTAGGGGGTTGTGAGGCCGTTCCAACTTGTTTTCCACTTCGCAACATGATTGCTTTGGCAGATTCGAATCCTCCTTTCGGGTTGACAACGGTTGAACTAGGCAACTTGCCTTGCTCTCTAAATTGGCCCATGAACTCAGCCATTTGTCCCACTTGTCTCTTCAATTCAGTCACCTCTCGAGCTTGATTTTGCACTTCATTGGCGTAATTGTGCATGTCCTTTGCTTGTTTTTCTTGCCCTTGTGCCAATTGAGTTAGTAATTGAATAACTTGAGAATTATCAAAAGACGAACCTGAGTTGTTTTGGGACAATGATGGTTGGTTGGATTGGTATGGCCGTGGGAAACCAGGGGGGTTTTGTTGAAATCCCCTTTGTGGTGCAGATTGTTGGGGTTGTTGTGGCTCCCTCCATTTGAAATTTGGATGATCTCTCCAACCGGGATTGTATGTGTTAGAGAAAGGATCACTCCTTGGTTGGTTTTGGTTCCCATAACCCACGGCATTGGCAGATTCCCATCCTCCATTCTCTATCAATTGAGGGCATGTCTCGGATGGATGCCCTTGCATTGAGCATACGCCACACACTTGGTTTTCTTGTGGTTTTGACCCCATGACAACCTGAGACACAAGAGAAGTAAGATTAGCCAATTGTGATTGAATGTCAGAAATTACACTTACCTCATTGACACTTTGTTGCTGCCGTGGCATGTCTCTTTGGCCAACTCCTTCGTATTGTTGAGCATTCAAAGCTCGGTTGGCAATGAGAGTCTTGGCGGCCATGGGTGTTTTGTCCACTAAAGCTCCACCCGTTGAGGCATCTAGCATTTGACGTTCAATTGGTAGAAGCCTTTTGTAGAAATATTGGAGAAGAAGCTCCTCCTTCATCTGGTGCTGTGGACATGAAGCAACAAGGGTTTTAAAACGTTCATAATAAGTTGGAAATGATTCACCTTGATCTTGCTGAATGCCACTAATTCTTTTACGTAAAAGAATGACTCGAGAAGTTGGGAAAAACTTCTCCAAAAACGCCCTTTTCATACTCTCCCATGATGTGACAGTTCCGGGAGCTAGTTCATACAACCAATCTTTAGCCTTTTCCAAGAGAGAAAAGGGAAAAGCCTTCATCTTCAAAATGCTCCCATCAACATTCACCGGGGTCATACTTGAGCAAACAACCTCGAACTCCTTCAAGTGTTTATTGGGATCTTCCATAAACAACCCATGGAACTTAGGAATATGATGCAATAAACTGGACTTGAGTTCAAACTCGGCAGCCTTGTCGTGGGCTGCCCTTGGATATTGAATGCATAGAGGTATGGCATTAACCAATCCCGAAGCGGAAAGCTCCTTGATTGTTCGGTTGTCGGCTGCCATAACTTGTTCTTCCTCAACAACCCTTGCCGTGGCCTCCTCCTCCACTTGTATTTCGTCCCCTTCAAGGTCTGGTGCAGGTGGAGGTGGTTGAGGCTCTTGTTGATTCTTCTTTCTTCTCAAGGCTCGCTCAAAATCGTCGTCAAAGTCTAAGATATGCGCATGAACCGGTTGAGAACTCCGAGTCATAAACTAGTGCCTAAAACAAGGAAACAAATAGGTCAGAAACTAAAATAAATAAAAAAACTAATAACACACGAAAATAACTAAAAAGAAATAACAAGGGATTAGCAAAGTTGCTAATCCCCGGCAACGGCGCCAAAATTTGATGCGAAAATTAACTTAACACACAAATTAACCCTCTTTTGACAATTGTAGCATATAAATAAGTAGGGATCGTTCTTACACCGGGGATTAGGAGGGCTTGCTAAACACTCTAAACTGACTCAAATAAATAAAATTAACCTTTCAAACACTTAAACTCACGTAAAAAGACTCAAACACGTTCACAAGACTCAAAATAGGCTAAAGACACTCAAAACTGCCTTAAAAACACAATCTGGGCAGTTTTGAGCCTAAACACAAATTTGGACGAAAATTGGTTCTAACTTGACTCAAAACTCTCAAAAACACAATCTAAAACATATTTGGACCAATTAGACACTCTAGAATAAATGGGGATTTGGTTTTGGACGAAAATAAACAAAACAAAACAAGAAATTAAACTAGGCAGATTTGGACGAATTTGATGGAATTAAGTGGATGGTGAGATGGCTAGGAGGTTTTTCTCCACACATGGCATACTTGCACATAATACAATTTCCAGTTGCTTAATCAATGAATTCATGAACCTCAACACCCCAAGTTAATTAGGTACGCTTAAATCAACTCTCAGATTTCCCTTAGGTCATTGAATTGAATGGAATTGGCGCATTGCAATCAAATTATTCCTCAAAAGTTTTCTATATGAAAGCGCATAAAAGAAAGACAATCAAAGATCATTAGATTCTATGGAAATCATAGGTGTTGACGAGGCATTCGTAACTATGAAAGCGCATGATACTTATGCCAAGAATTCACTTATCATAATTGTGACCAACAATCTTAACTACTCATGAATATAAGTTCCCAACAATTAGGTGAAGTTCCCTCATACCCTAGCATCATGTTTATGCATGCAAATCAAGCGTGCACTCTCAATTCATATACATAAGCAAGCTTTAATTAAAATAGATAAGCAAATTGAATTCAACATTCATGAAATCACAACTGAAAGTAATCAAATCATCATGCAAATACAACCATGGTTTCGAAATTCCCCCCTAGCCAAAGGGGGATTAGTTCCTCATGCTTGCACAACAAAAAGTATTGAATTTAAACATTGAAATCATAAGAAAGATTACACCTAAATGCTCAGCAATTCCAAGATGGATTCGATGCACAGATTGGCTCCTCTTCCTCCTCCTTGCTGCGGCACAAAGTGTAGGTGCTGGAATTGGTGGTTTTGGATGGTTTTTCCTTGTTTAGAGGGATGGAGGATGGTTGATTATGGTGGGGAAGGGTGCGGCAGAAGTGTATGGATGTGTAGAGTGGTATGGCTAGATGAATGGACGAAAATTGGGTGAATGAGTGATCCCCCCTAATGCCTTGCTGCAAAGCCTTATTTATAGGGCTAGGAAAGGTTTAGAACTTAGTTGAAACCAAAAGGTTTTGTACCAGAATTTAGGCAGAATGTGGAAAATATGGAAGAGAATGTTTTTTTTCTCCTGCCCTTTCAAGATTACAAGGATATATATACATGAAACACTTAAGGGATACAAGTGTGTAGCTTGGACAAGGTAGGAGACAAGGTAGGACGGCTAGGAGACAAGGTAGGACGGTTTGTGACAAGCTAGGACGGCTTGGACAAGGTAGGAGACAAGGTAGGACGGCTAGGAGACAAGGTAGGACGGCTAGTGACAAGCTAGGACGGCTAGTGACAAGCTAGGACGGCTTGTTCTTCCAATACAGAAATTAGGTACCATGTGTGAATAGATAAAGCCTTCTAGAAATAAGGTTTTTAGGCCCCCTTGCAGCTCCCTAACTGAATTCAAGCCTTCAAATTCGTCCATCCTCATGCCTCCATGCTTGCACTATCCAATCTTGGCCCAAAAATGCTTTAGAATGCTCCAAATTGCTTCTTTTTGCATACTTTGACACTAAAACCTTATCCACTTTGTCCCAAGCTTATTCCTTCCTCTTCTTATCACATTTCTAGCCTCTTGAAGTCAAAATTCGTCCATCCATGTTAGCCCAAATGTAAGCTATCCACATAGTGTCCAAAATTGCTCCAAAATGCACCAAAATGCCATTTCTTGATACTTTACCCCATAGGTCCTACAAACACACGAAATTGAGTTGTAATGCGACATTAACTAAGAAATAATAGCATAAATGCACAAGAATAAGCTAGTTAAGTCGCCTAAATATGCTCCTATCATCTACAATTGCTTCAGAAGCAACTTTCAATACCTGCAGAAGAATTGTGGCTCCACAGCATAGCCGTTTCCAATCAAATATTATAGAAACTTTGATGTGTACACGAGATTGGATTTGGAATATGTCATGAGATATTAAGAGAAATCATTGATTATATTTTCTTATTAGGTTTATTAACATTTTTTTTTTTAAATGTTGTCACATTTGACTTCCACAAAGAATTCGTCTTGCACATTTGATGACAATGTCGATGTCAATGTTGAGGATAAATTTGGTTACATGTTTGGACTTTAACTTTCTTTCATTGAATATATTTTACATTGCAAGGAGTCAAGCACTGGATTGCAAACGTGAGTAGCAAACTAAAGGTGATGGAGAAACGAATGAAATTGAGGAAAACTAATGAAAATGGCTTGAAAACTTTGAGTTTTAATCAAAATGACAAAAAGATGTTGTAAGTGAATAGTACCAGAAGTGACTTTTTTAGAATAAAAATGTCATTTTCGCTAAAAGTGAACAGCATCAGAAGTGTTTCATTAAAACTCTCATAAAATTGTTGTTTAGTTTATTTTGGAAAGACAATGAAAAGTTTGATTGAAATTTTTAAAAAATTTAATTTCATGAATTAAGTTTTGAGTTTTAGTTGATGATAAGAATTTAATTGCAACGAAGAAGATAAATTCATCTCAAAATTTTGGGAATGAATTAATCCTCAACAAAAGAAGAAAAAAAAATGAACTTCAATCAAAGAAACAAGAAGTATCTATGAATTTCAAATTGGCTTTTGAGTATCTATGAATTTCAAATTGGCTTTTGACTCAACATGAATTAACAATTGCCTTAACATGGATACCCATGACCCATCAGGCTAAAACCCACATTCATGTCCAATTTGTGAGTATGGATCAAGTTTCTTGACACAAAGTTAGTCCTTCGCAGAAATCAATAGGGGTGGGCACTGAAAATCGAAATTGAAACACATACAAAATTGAACCGCAACAAATGGTTCAATTTTTTTGCGATTTTGAAAAGGTTTCTATTTAAAATCGAATTGAAAGCTAAAAATAACAGTTTGGTTTCAGTTTCTAACATCTGGAATGGAATCAAACCAAGCTGAACCGCATAATATAAAAGATAATTAATTTAATTAGCCATAATGCATTTTGACGTTGAACTCAGTTTGAACTTTGAACTTAAATTTAGCTGGTAAACTTTAACTTTTTCAATGGGGTTGGACTAATGCCTAAGGCATTTTGATGTTGAACTTTGTTTTAAGTAATTTTAGTATAGAGATCTTCAATTTTTTTTCAATTGGGTTGTACTAATGCCATAAAGCGTTTAGTTTGGAAATGACTAAGTTTTGAACTTTTGAATTTGTTTGAATGTTGAATACCTTGATTTGGATTTGGATACTTGAATTTAGATATGGTGGTTATTGCTTGCTGGGATTTGTTTTGTCCTTTTGAAACAAACCCAAAGTTATTTCTTTGAACTTTAGTATGGTGGTTGGTTATCAATTTTGGTTTTACTTACTATAAAATGTTCTTCTCTCCTGTTTGAGGACCAAAACAAATAGAAAGAAACAATAAAAATAAAAAAAATACATTTAGTTGAAGCATGCCAAGTATGCCAATTTTTTAACGTGCCTAAAACTAAATTAAAACCGTTGAATCAAACTAAGACCGAATTGTTCGGTTTCATTTCGGTGCACACTATTAAACCAAAATAGCTTTCGGTTCGATTTCAATTTTACCCCAAAACCGTACCGCACCGGACCATGCTCACCCCTAGTAAAAGTTTAAATTACTAACTAGATGCAGTCCATTTAATACTACGGAAAATGTATTAATAATAGCATGAGTAAGTAAAATAAAAATACAAAAATCACTAGTCTATTGGTCAAGGTCCAACTCCAAGGGCTTGAAGTATTTCCCATCAATGAGGTAAGTGCCAATTGAAAGCCGTACTGCCCACACATCCTTTGGCTTTCTTGACACAATTCTGCACCAAGAAATATCACACACACACATTCACACATTGATAATTTGATATTGCTTTAGCAAGTTAAACATCTAATTAATTGATTAATGCACATGACTAATCATACTTAATTACCTTCCGACGTCACCTGGTTTGACTAAGCCAGAGTTAACCCGGAGGCATGGAACGGATGCTGCAGTTTTTATCATTCTGGGAGCTTCGGTTACGATTATTGGAGAGCCTACAGCAAGGTTGGATTTCCTTGCCGGCAAGCCGGACTCTGGTGGTGGCTCCGCAATGGCACAGACGACATTCGAGCTTTGTTTATGGGCGTTTATGGTGTTGAATTGAAGGGTTGGATTGCGATGGAGCTTTGAGCATGTAACTGCAGTTGTGGAAGAGAAGGATAATGCCATAACTGGATTGGAATAGCACGTACTAGTACTACTCTCTCGTCTAAATAGTAAACATATGGGATAATATTTATGCGGCTCTTAGGCGTCAGTAGGTTATGTAGCCGTATACTAGTCGACCGTATGTACAACTTGTCAACTTGACTAAGACATAACACAAAGTTAGGAAGAAATAAGAGCGACCACCGATTAAAAATGGTTTGGTTTGGTTCGATTTCCATGTTGATATTTGGTCAAACCAAACCAAACCAAACCAAATCGAAGCATTAAATACTAGTTGGAGTATTTTTCGAAAAATAAAAATAACAATTCTTTGGTTGTTAATAAACACATGAATGTGCATGAGTATGAATCACGCTCATTTTTTTCAAATCCTTGGTAATGAAATTCATTCCACCAAGGGCAATTACAACTCCATCAAACTGCCCTTTCTTTCATTTCAGTCCTACATTATATCGATATAATTCAACTTTCTAACTACATTTCAGTCTGTCCCAAAAACAAGAGTACATTATACAGAGATCAAAGTTGCATTGCATCATAGGGGACAACAAAAAATTTATCCCCGCCATTCGTACAAGATTACCAAAGCGAAGCTTCAAAATGCTTTCATGTAAACCCTACTCTTTACACTATTTTTCTTCCCAAAACGAGAGTGCCAACGCATGATCGAAAAAAGAATAACTCAGAAGCATACCTAGGCTGCTGAATAACCAAATCTACAGCCTTCACCCGTAGGGAAGTACACCACATCAACAATGAGTAATAAATCTTTACAAGCTGTACAAAATTCCTTGTGGGTATTGCAGGAAAACAAACAAAATCCTGCGGCGCACAGTTCTCGGGTCTTCTTAGCTGTAAAGATTTACTTCTTTGAGTATGTGAGAAATGGATCTTGAGCAATCCCTATAACATCTGGCCTCTCTGCTTGATTATATGTTAGACAGCGGCGAATAAATTCCTGCAAGCAGAAACATGCAAAATGGTATCACCAAGTTGCTCAGAATTCACCTAAACACGTCCATCAATAAACGTGGAGAGTTAAGGGGATGAACCCTACAGTCTCTTGTTTATTGGCAACTAAATCATATCAGCCTCAACCCGTTCGAGGTAGGACGCCACTAGGTGGGTGCTGTGCTGACTATGGTTATGGTCTTCTAATATGATAGTATTTTTGTAATCAAATAACTATAGGAGAAAAGAAGTTTGAAGAACTGCTCAAAATGTTGCTATAGATGACGATGTTAAGGTACCAAGCCTTCAAGAAACCAAGTCCTTCAATAATATTTTTCATTCATCAAAATTTCTCTGCTTTAACATACCCGTAGTCTCATAGATATATAATAGGCTCCTAAAGATAAAAACACCAACCAATACTAAAAAACTCTAAAAAGAAACCGTCTTTCTAAAGCCCATATACATAAACAAAAACCTCTTGGATTGACTTTAACTTGTATATTATTTTTTTCTCAACTGGTCGACTATAGATTCCAGGAAGATGTTTGGTCCAGTGAGCAGCCCATGCATAATTTGTTTCCCAGGTTATATCATTTATCTTGAAGAACAAGATAGATTATTTCTAAGAACCAACTACTTCCATCAAAGAAAAACTAAGCATGATGTGCCAACTATGAGCACAACTCACCTTTGCTTCATTTGAGACGGCAGGTCTGGATGGAAATTCAACTTTTCGAGCTTTAATAATTGTGTCCTCCCGTAGTATTCGTTCCTGGGTCTGATCATGCCCAAAAGGGCGTCTTCCAAATAGCATTTGGTATAAAAGGATACCTGCTGACCAGACGTCAACCTGCTTTCCAAGAGAGACTGTGTTAAAAAAACCTTGGGACCCAAGTTGAGGAGAATAAAGGTCAGAGGAGAAACAGTTTGGCTTTCTGATAAGTTCTTTTCCAAGTAAGAAGATTCTGGGGGCACCAATTCTATCTGTAGTCTAGTACGCGATGTAATTTACATGTCTAGACTAGGCTATAGCAAAATTGATATAAAACAGAAAATCTACCTATGAGATACAAACTTATTAAAGTCACGAACCTTCGATGATATAAGAGGTGTCTTGCTGAGCTCGAAGCATTCAGGAGGTAAATACCTGCAATAAGGAATTATTAAATATTCTGCTACTTAAACCAAATGTACAAAAATGTCAAGGAGAAGAAGACAGAGGAGAGCCACTGGAAGACACAGTCGCAGCCAAAAACTCAACAGGACTACATAAATATATTAAGGTGAAGAATCTAATTTTCAAGTTCAAACATCGTTTCAAATTCCCAAGGGAAGCTGAACTTCTTTTCTTTAAGAAATTGTAATCCTGCATATGTACATAAGCTGAGTTGCATCACTTACCAATAAGTCCCAGCACCCTGGGATGTTAGTTCCATACCCTGGGATCCAACATCATCCTCCACTATCTTGCTAAGACCAAAGTCGGTCACTTTTGCAACCCCGAGTTCGTCAAATAGAACATTTCCAGGCTTCAAATCATAATGTATAATCTTCTGTGTTCTTTTGTTCAAGTATATAAGACCTTGAAATATCTGAAAGATAATGATCCTAGCTTCCCTCTCGGGTAACACAGGTGTTGCTTTAAGGACAGCATCAAGATCTTTCCCTGAGGGTACACAAGGAAATATCAATAAAACCAAAAAAGAAGATGAAGAAAGAATGAGACAAGAATTTTTTAAGATTATTCAAAGGACAGAATGTTGATGGTATAAATACCACTGCAATACTCTAAGACAGTGCAGAATGTATTTTGATCAATCTCAAAAATGTCCCAAAGTCGAACAATGTGATGATGCACCAAAGTCTTGTGTATATTGTACTCCCGGATTGCATGTCGTATGTAACTTTGCTTCTTCTCTTCACTCCACTGAGCATTTAAACCATGAAGTTTACATGCAACGTATCTATGCCCTACCAAGTCAAATGCCTGCTGGAAATTTCTCACTTCAAATCACTGCAAAAAGGTATTTCTTTACAATTGCCAACATTGGCAAATGAATTATCTAGACTTTTCTTCCAAAATATAACATTTACTATAACTTAGTGGAAATAATTTTAGATACTAAAATTCACAAAGTTCCGACCTTGTAAACTTCACTGAATCCCCCTTTGCCAAGGAGATTTAAGAGGGCATATCTGTGGTTGAGAATCTGAAAATTGTTAAAACGGGAACCATCCTCATCTCGTATGCGTTTCATTTCACGTATAAGCCTTCCCTTCTCCAGTTCATATCGGTCTCTTTCACGCAGGATAACTTCCTCCTCCTACAGAAGTCCATGGTGGAATGACAAACAAATGAGAAAACAAGGACTTCCTAATGAAAATAAAAAGAGAACGGAAAAATCCAAAACCGAAATTAAAGAAACTAGTAAGCTTACTCGTTTGATGCTGGCTAGACGGGATTTATAGATCTCATCCTGGACTAGAAGTTCTTCTTGCATTCCAGTTTCAGCATCAACTCCATCACCCTTATCTTCAGAAATTGAAAATCCGTAAATCCAATGGATAGATAGATAGTGAGAAAGCAAAATGGAGCTTAAATCCAGCAGACACCATATAATTAAATTGCCCCAAAAAATGATCAAATTCCTGGAACATGGTTTAAACCAAAGTAACCAAAATGTGAAAGGTAATTAGAACAGTCATGCATAAGAACTTTACCACTTTGCTTTTTCTTAAATGACTTTCGCTGCCGCTCAACAGCCTCCTTAGTTTCTAATAATTGTCTCTAGAAAATTAACATAACAATGTTAATAAATGCCATATCTAAAAGAGAAGGTACAACGATCAATAATTTATTAAAAGACAGCATTTGTAGAGAGAAAAGAAAATGTGATCCTCTCCCTTAAGTAGTCTGGAATCCTAATGTGACCTTGCTGGGGAAACCATAATACTGTTATCCATAATACTGTCATTGTTTTTGTCAACTGCCCTTTTCTTTTGTAGCCCTTTCTGGTTCAAGCATTATGAAATGCAATTCTATTTGCAAAAGGGTTCATATTATTTGATAAGTGGACAAAAAGAATGCCATCAAAGTAGAAAAGTTCACTGTCGCTAAACATAAACATAAACATAGCTGCATGCAAAAGAAAAATGTCTGATAAGAACATACAAGATGAGCATTGAGATCTTTCAAGGCTTGCCCATCTTCCCATGTCTCAGATATGACAGTTCCAGCTCTGCAATGGAAAAAGAAAATTATTTGCGAATATATAAAGAAAAATGGAATCACTAGGATGAGAGGAGCCCATAAAAATTTTGAAACCAAAAGATAAGGAAATCCCTCAAGCATGAAGAACCCTTTCAAAGTACCAAATATAGAAGCTAAAATAAAATGATGCATTACCTGATGACACCCACATTGCCAAGCCTCAAAGAGTCCTGTCGTACTTTCAACCTTGCTTCCTGCCTTTCTGCTTTCGAAACAGATATCAGCAGATCAGAGATCACTTTTGTTCTCTGCATAAGTGGAAACCAGAACTTGTATCTGTCACAACTATGTTCCAACATACCAATGATAAACATAAAATTCACGCAGAATGAAATCATTCTGACCCACTGCTTCTATACAGAAAAATGAATCTAACAGCTCATAATCATTACAAAAGAACTTCTGTCAAGGCTTCCAGCAATTACAACATTGTATCATGATTCATGTGTAAATGAATCTAAAAGATGAACTATCTTGCACGAAACTAATGCACAAGTATCCTATTAAAATGACATTTGTGTATGCGAGTATGCACACACTAGTCTGTTAATTTAAACTAAAGGCTGTTTGAGAACTGGATGACCACTCCAATGCTGCCCTGCAATAAAGGGAAAGAACTAGAACCAGCCCACAAATTTTAAACTGACATGAATGGTATAATAAAAATTACTTCGAGCAAATGGACATAGTGTATCTTTATTTCTGCAAACATGGTCAACCAAACTAGTTTACTGAAATTATTAGTAATGAGATTAAAACAGAAAAGCGCAACTTAGTATAAAAGTTTACTATCTGTACTTTGTTTTCCCATGAAAATTGACAGTGAAAGATAAAGAACAAAATTCAACAATGTCAATAAAGAACAAAATGCAACAATGTCGCAGAAAAATTTTAAAAATAACAATAATTCTATATAATGATTAATTGGAAATACTGATGAATATAAATTGTCCAGAAGAGCACACCTTTGGCTTCATTTTTTGTTCAAGCTCTTTTACATCATTCAATTCCTACACATCACAGATTCGCAGATAACAATGAAAGGCTATGAAAAATAGAAAGCAGAGATGAACAGATTTTCATTCTAGACAAGAGCCTAAGAAGAAAGTGACACTACATTAGCATATACATTGTTTTCATGACAACAGTGGCAATTACTTAATTACCTTCTCTGATTGACGGCAAAGATTCTGATAATCAGAGGCCTCTTGACGTGATTTTCGCAAGTCCTCCTCTAGCGCAGCAACTGTTGCACGTAAAGATGCAATCTCCTCCTAGTTTGACAAAGAATAGTAAAACTATGAATTATGTGCCTCTAGCGTAAGCATTTTGAGTATAATGCTTGAACTGTAAAAAGATAGCCAGGGAAGAGACAATAGGCAGTTCTCTTACTTAACTCCCACGTTCACCCCCACCCCCACCCCCACCCAATAAGTACCTTCTACAGAGTAACAAATAATTGCAAAATGACTTAAGAAATCCGC
This sequence comes from Pyrus x bretschneideri, assembly GCF_019419815.1. Taxonomy (NCBI): domain Eukaryota; kingdom Viridiplantae; phylum Streptophyta; class Magnoliopsida; order Rosales; family Rosaceae; genus Pyrus; species Pyrus x bretschneideri. The sequence goes on along the minus strand of NW_025999806.1, from coordinate 1,320,596 downwards.
AAATCATACATCTAATGAAGAGCAGTTGTCATTCCGAAGCTGCTCTTTAGGCCTGCTATCCCTATCCTGCAAGTATGAATGTGTAAGACAGCAGTGTGTGCTCATGAATATTTCTGTTCTACATACAGCAACAAGAATAAACCCCAACGAGAAACGAAGTACAAGTCAGGACAGACAAGTTCTCCATCAATCATAAATGATGTACACACCAGAAAATTTGAAGAAAAACTTGCAATCAGCTCATTACTCCCAACTAAATTAAGCTGATTTGAATTGTCCCAGTGCTTTTGTGCTGACACCCCTATAGATGCTAAAAATCATAGTCTCTTCCATAGATACCCTAAATCTGACTGTAGTCTACTTGAAAGAGGGATCAGATTAAACATGCATGGAATAGGATGCGGGGATGGTTCAAAATGGCAAATTGTAAATTTTATCAAAAGATTATACATGGTTTTTAAAGTTTCTGCTGAGCATTTTTTTCACGCCAATGGAAACATGATTTGCCATCACACCACAATAATCACCATATATTGCCTTTCAATGTGATTTGCAGATCCTTTCAGTCACTTCTTTACTAGTACAATTTTAATCACCTAGTAAAAAGGAAGACATGTAAGGTGTAAGTGACACAATGGGCAAATTCACAAACAAGCCTTCATTTTTTTTAACGTCATAAAATATTTAGAACAAAATTAGCTAAAACTTCAATCAAAAGCATACACAGGGCCATGTGTGTAAACCAAGCAATAAGCAGTTCCAGTCAATGTCACCTCATTACCAGGTGACATTTATACATTGGCACTTCCTAGTCAATAATTCAATCAGAAAAATAGACAGATGGCAAGAAGAAGAAGATGCAGGTCCTGATAAAACTCCATTCGTGGCTAACAGACCCTCAATCAATTATCTAACAAATATGATCTTAAAAAAAAAAATTTAAACAATGGCAAAGAAAAGCAATAGCGAGAATTTTTTTTTTTACAGAGAACAATAGATATAGGTGGCCCAGTCCATTAAAAGGAAAAAAACATGTTCTGGTAACAGAATACAGTAGATAACGTTTAGAAATAACATATGAGCATAAGCGATAACAGCCTGATGATGGCATCGATGCAGAATAATGATGCACAGAAAATAACTGCTAACTTAAAAGAATAAGGATTAAACTGAAACAGCTCGAGTGTACGAGCGTACCTTATTGTATGGGTTCTCAGACTGACCATTGAGAGGTGAAACTGTCAAAGGAGTAACTAATAATCTTGTCTGATCACTGACTCTTGAACCACGAACCCTACCTGAAATTGAATTCCCCCTACCACGCCCATGTTTTTTTTTGTTTACATCAGAAGTTGCTTTGGTATCAACAGTTTCTACAACCATCTGCCTCCCATCAACCACTGCCTGCATGTGATTTTTATTTCAGATTTTTTTTTCTTGATTTATATAAATTCATTTTATATGGGAAAGAAACAACAACAACAACAACAAAGCCTTTTCCCACTAAGTGGGGTTATATGGGGAAGAAAGTTAGAAAGAAAACGATTTTTCAATGTAAAAAGTAAAAAATAAAAAATAAATAAAAGAAGTAATTGAAAACCATGATCCCAACTTTTCGTCTAAATCATATTTTGATGAGTTTTCTAAAATTGTGCTGCCTCAAACATGTTAGAACAGATTAGATATATCATTTGAAGCCAAGATACTATAGTGTGTATTATAAACTAAAATCGGTGGCTACAATATTATCCTAAAGTTTCTAACCAAATTTAACTTGAACAAGAGCCTACCTCAACATGTTCAAGAACAGTTGAACTACCATCTTCTTGAAGTTTCTGGCGCTTCTGAGTGTTGGCTTGTATCAGAAACTCCCCTCCATTCTGTCATAAGAATATGAACTAGAACATAAATCATAGCAAATCGAAAAGATCCAAGACCTGATAGTCAGTCAGTTTAATGAGAATTATGTACTTAAAACCGTTAAAAATATTTAAATTCTAAATTAAAATATAATGATACGTAACTGATTGTTTTCAAAGGATAAGATAGCTTCTTTTGGTATTTTCTTGTTTTGTACATGGACTTTTCGTTTACTGGTGAATAATACTATTATCTCGACTTTATTAACAACTTCGTTTCTTATAAACCAAAAATTCTTAGGAAAAAAAATTCCAAAAATGGTGACAGGGGGATGCAATCCCAACCCGGTAAGGAAACCATAATAGTGAATGCAAATTTCACAAACGTAAATGGTTATATAAATGGTATGAAGAAAAGAAAATTTCCCATACTAGTTGCATAATTTAGTCCAACAGTTCAGTATTTACTAGTCCAAATATTGTTTTGATTCGTCCAACATATCCAGTCTCATTATTTTGGCATTTTATTATCAAGCATGGAAAGACCTGAGCAATTTCGATCACCTAGTACACTGTATCGTTTGATTTTAGTGAATCACTTAAGTAAGGTAGATAAAGACCGTTTTAATAAGCCATAATACACTCTTAGAACAACAGTTCAACCTAATAACAAAGAATCGCTTTCTGATTAATGAGACAATTTGAATCCTAAGATCGCAGACATCAAAGTGCATTCCATTTATAATTAGCTTATACTGGCAACAACGAAACTTCATTGATTGAAATAGTATTGAGTAGACATAAGAAATGTAAATAAACTTATCCCCATTTGATCAATTCGCTAAACTACTTACGAATTGCCATTAGAATCAATCCCAACTGGTAAATTAAAATTGAAAGCACAAACTCACTGAATTACACGCATTGGGTACAGAATTGAGAGAGAAAGAGCTTACATCGTCGTCGGAATCACTCGAAGTTGAAGGCTCGGCCAAGTCAGCCGTGGTGAATCTCGGCTGCTGCTGCTGCTGCTGTTGCTGCTGGAGAGCAGGAAGGGCGGAGGAGGCGGAGGCGGAGGAGGCCTTGCCGACCATTCGGGCTTCGAGCTTAGCAATCTTGGTGGGCAGAGAGTGGTCCGACTGGTTGAAGGAGTTGGAGGAGAAATGGATGAGCATGTCATCCGACATTGCTACTAATAAGCCAATCACGAGAGTCAACAATTTTGGGTAAAAAATAAAAATGTGAACTTTAAAAAAAAAAAAAAAAAAATTCAGATCATTTGACGAAAAGGGGTTTTGACTTTAAGCCATGGGAGAGGAGAGGACAGGAGAGAGTGTTGCGCCTTCTGCTTTTCTTTACTATTTTCTTCTATGTTGGCTCTCAATGCTGGGGAGAGAGAGAGAGGGAGAATTAGGGTTTTGAATTTGGGAGAAGGGGAGGAGGGTAGGGGGAAATTGAGGAGGGAGAGATGGATGGTGTTTTGGTTCAAAACTATTTGGGCAGAAGAAGGAAAGGGTAGGGACTCACTTGGACTGTGGATTGTAGAAGAAGCTTTTGTCTGGTGGGCAAAGCAAAAGTAGCAAACCGGTGGAAAAAGGACGAGTGACTGACTGAATGACTCGTTTGGAACCTTTTCGCATTCGGTTTTGGGGTGGGCGACGTGAAATTTTGGGTTATTTTTAGCCATGCCCGGAACTTAATTTTGAGGTTTAATTTTAGTTACTATCCTACAAAATTTTTGGTTTTCAACATTCGGTATATGAAAATTTTTTTATTTCAGAGTTGCACATGAAGTTATAATTTGGGACACTTTCATACATTCGTTAAGGTTGCTCTTAAATCAGCCGTTAACTGATAACGTGGTGCCGACATAGACAATGACTGGACTTTAACGAAAAACTCCTAGTACTGTTCACTTTAACGAAAAACCATATTTTTACACTAAAAAGTCAATCTTGGTACTATTCACTTTACTCTTTATTTTGTCTTTATCGTTAAAATTCAAAGTTTTCAAACTTTTTTCATTAGTTTTCCTTAAAAAAAAAAAATAAACTAAAAAAAAAAGCTTTTTTTTTGGTTATCTTCTACCTCCCAACCCTCCCTCCCTCCCTTATCCCCTCCCTTAGGGTTTTACCAAGGTTTTATGGAGAAATATTTTCAAGTTATTAAATAGGAAATAATATATTGAGATAATTGAGTAATTATCTCTAATTGATTTAAATATGGATTACTTACTTGAATGAAGTCGATCTTCAATTATAGATGTATTAAATATAAGAGTTGGGTAATTAATCGTTATTTTTAATGCTTTGACTTTTCTTTGCCAAGGCCAGGTGAGATGTGGACACTCGTATTCAGCTGCATGGAGCTTCAGGGGTGTGAGCTGCGCGTGAGAGTATCTGAGAAGTCTACCTATTTAATGAGGGCAATCTTGTCTTTCTTGAACAAAAGTTTACATGTCGCTTCTAGAATTTTTGGGATTATTTTAAGCTCCACACCCTTTGTCGTTGATCTTCTTGATCCCCAGAGCTGCTCCGATTGCGATTGGTTCTGATGTGGCCTCTGATTTGGACCATGACGCCAATGCTTCGTCAATGATTTCTTTGACTGCCGCATCTCAAAGCAGCAGCCCAAGACAGACTACATCATCAACCGAATCTAGTAGGAAGGTTTGGTGGGTCCGTGCAGTGGAGATAACAAAGGGAGAAGAGAGGGACGGACAAACGGGGGAGGTAGAAGACGATCGAATAAAATTGATTTTTTTTAATTTTTGAATTTTTATTTTTTTAATATCCATATGGGCCCATTTTGACATGTAGCTCTTCGTTATTGTTCACTCGCGCAGTCATGTCATTAGTTAATGGCTAATTGAACAACAACCTTAACGGAAGTATAAAAGTGTCCCAAAACTATGACTTCAGTTACCACTCTAAGATGAAAAAAACTTTATGTACCAAATGTTGAAAATCAAGAAACTTTAAGATAGTAAATTGAGATTAACCCTAATTTTAATCTTACTTTGCTTCATGTAACTCAAACGTCACCACCTTACTCTCTAAAACTCAAAGTTCGCTCTACTTTGCCTCATGGAACTCAATTTTTTATCCTAGTTTGCCCCATAAAACTTAAAAGTCTTATCTATAAAACTCAAACTTTGCTCCACATTGCCTTAGATATGTTAATTTCTTATGTGGGTTAAATTTGGGTAAGGCAAACTAATCAGTTTCCTTTTTTTTATCTTTTTCATCTCATCAATTTCTTTTAAACTTAATATTATATGATAGTTGAATATTAACGCATAATGGAGGTTTATAAATTTGTTGTACATGTGGCATAGTCTTATTAGATGTTAGGCCCCATATATGCTCAGGAGACGACCTATAAGTTTTAGGGAGAAGAAAAAGTCCACAAGTCAAGTGGAACGAATTTTGAGTTTCAAGAAGTAAAGTGGTGATTTTGGAGTTACAAATTGTAAAGTGAGACCAAAATGGAGTTCCAGGGTCCATAAATAAATATAAGCCTGAATTTTTTTGTGGGAGTCATGTATGTATGTCGGTGCCCTTATTTAAATGTCTTATGTTATTGTCCAACGTTTGGAAATTGGAATCCAATGTTTTAACTTTAGGATATTCACAACAACATCCCATCAAACGCAATTCAGGCTTCACTTAACTCCTCAAATTCAAGTTGTCACTTAATCTTCTGAAACTCAAATTGTGTCTCACTTTGCTTCATACCGACAAATTCTGTTAACAAATCCATTCAAATTGTATGTGGGCACTGAATATGACCCCTTGTAGCTCTAACACGAGTTGAATTTCAAAGAGTTAAGTGACAAAATTTTAATTTCAGAGATTAGTAAGACTCAAGTTAAGTTTCTTAGGGTGTATATAATAAAGTCTTCAACTTTAAACATCAAGTGCAAGTGGTGAATTACTATAGTAATTATGTCCTAATTTTTCGACTTGCTAGTTCATGAATTCATATCTCCCCTTCCATTAGTCTAATTTAGAGTAGTTATATAGCTTGTAATAAATTAAACACCAAGAAATTTATTGTGGTTATAAGTAGAGAGACTGCATTTGGAATCCAAAATTTGTAAGAGAAAAAAAGTTGAATTTCCGGATATATAATTGAAATTAATTTAATATTAGCACAATGGAAAAATAAATAATAAATATGATATGTAAGCTCAATTACACATCCAGTTGTTTGTAAATCAATTATGCAACAAAGAACGAAGGTTAAGTGAATTACTTACAAGATTCCTTAGCCATATTGTGACAGCCCGTTCCAGATTTTCGAACCGTAGAGGTGAAATGACGATTTTGCCGCTAGCATGGTTGTTTCGTTGTGTGCGTGTGTGTTTTTGGGATTTTTGTTGGCAGGTTCTGGGCCACACACACTCCCCCACACCTCCCTCACCCTTTCCCTACCCTGCACCCTTGTCCCGAGCCCTTTCTCTCTCCCATTTCCATCCCCATTTGTACGGACACACTCCAAACCCCTCCAAACCTTCACAGATCGAGGAAACAAAGTACATATTCATGCTCGTGAAGTCCGTAGGAGTTCAACCATACCCATTTCAGGTAAGGATACCTTCGTTTTCACGTCGAACTCGGGATAACCCGATTTGGTCACTGTTCATGCACACATTAATTCTTGTGTTTTTGGGAATTTCAAGCTTGTAGAAAGCTTGGTGAGGTCCTTAGGAGGCTCGGGGTGGTTCGTTTGAAGGTTTTGGACGTCGGGATTGTGAGTTTCAAGCTTGGTCGGAGTTGGTGGTGTTTTCCCGGCGAGATTCCGTGGATTTTAGTGCTTGAAAGTGGTATGGATTTGTTCCTCTCGTTGTAAGCTTCATTTTGGTACCAATTTTGTGAAATTTGGTTGAAAAACGAAGAAGATATGAAGTTTTGAAATTTTCACGATTTTTCGGCGCCAGCGACGGCGCCGGAGCCTCACCGGAGAAGACGACGGAATATTCCATCAGTTTGGACGGAATATTCCAAACCCCGTTAACGGATTCCGTTAAAGTTAACGGAATATTCCTGACGGTGTTAACTGACGCCGTCAGTGTGCCAGGCACGTGCCTGCGCGTATGGCCGTGCCTTGGCCGGCGCGTGGGGGCGCGTGGGGCGGTGGAAAATTTTTCTAAAAATATGGGGATGTTCCTGAGGTTGAGTAGATCACGTTGGTGTATTCATACACCCCATTTAAGCATTGTATGAGAAGTTATTTCATAAGGTTGGTTATGCGTTTTAAAATTAACGTTTTTATAGTTGTTTCGCATATAGGTGAGACCTATCCCGAGGACGAGCACGGTCACTCGAGGCAAGGGGGTTACGGCCCTTCTACATACCAATGAGTGGGCTTTTGGTTTTCCGTATATACCTATATACTTATGTTTTTCCCAGAAATTAATTGGAAAGGTTTATACGTCTATATGCCATACTTATTGTTTGCTATTTATTTACGCATTATTAGTCGCATATGTATATATATGTTTGGTGTTGCGGACGCACAGGTAAGTGCCAGGTGAATTATGATTTATGTTTAAGTTCAGTAGTGATTTGAGATGCATAGAGAGCTCATAACCTGCACCCCCGGTGTTAGTGCTCCCGCCCAAAGTTGGGCACAGTCCTTCACATGATGTTCACCTCCCGCACCACACGCTCATCTTGGATCCAAGTTAGGTGCACAGTCCTGTCGTACAGACCACTTTAGGTGGTTCCGACTCGTAGGTGAACCGCGATTATTCGCCCAGCCTTCACGTGATCGTAGCACTTGAGCATATATGTAGTACACCCAGTCCTGTCGTACAGACCACTTTAGGTGGTTTCGATTCGTGTACAGGTATAGTTAGTGAGATAGACATTTGAGCTCTATATTCAGCCGTACAGGTCACGTTAGGTGACTCCTGCTGATAGCTTATATGACATTGATTTGACATTCCTGAGCACTTGCATTCTATTTAGAGACATTTGGCATGCCATATTCTCGAGCATGACTTATATATATGTATATTCTATTTTCTGGGAAGTATACAAGTTTTACGGCGAAGGGTTAGAATCTTGTTTATGAAATGGTTTTGAAAAGCTTTGTTTTTGCCCACTCACCCTTTTGTTTTGCGCCCCTCCAGGTTCTAGTTGGCTAGCATCCTTGGTGGCTCCCCAGAGGATTTTTCACGGCATATCTGACAGATTATCACCAGTGTAGGACCACCTTCGGGTGTGTTTATGTAGTGTTGTTTCTCTCGGACTGCATTAGGTCTTGCGCTCTGAACTTTGTTTTCACATTTACGCTTGCACATGTATGTTCTTACTTTGTGTAAAGCTGGTTTTTATTTATCCGTACTTTTTATTATTATTTTATTAGCTTCCGCACTGTGCACATGGTTACGTCACTTCCACGTGACGGTCAGCATGCCCTGATCTTGGTCGGGGTGTGTCACACATACCCACCATGACACACTCCGACCCTAATGTCCAATGAACACCAAAACTGATGCGTGCAGGCCATCACCTAGATGGGTGACGAAGCCTTAATATGCATGAAATCATAACTAAAATTATCAACTAATAAAATCTACTTAAAGTTCGGCATAACTTCCTCTAAAATATGGATAAACCCAAATCAAAACACCTACAGATAATCACATTTATTTCAACACATCCTCAAAGGGCCACACTTAATGGGTTTATGACCCTCTAGTACGTGGATGACAATAGGTTCAGAGAATAGATGTCTAAATACATTATGAATAAAGCAGAGTAGGTAACCTACTCGATAAGGATATGTTAAAGCTTGAGAAGATGCCTTGATGTCAAATATGCTCACATCAACTGCTACTGATTTCTTAGGGGGCGCAAAACATAAAAATGTGAGTGGACGCAAAATAAGGTTTTGTAAAACTTTTTTTTTAATTTTTTTAACATACTAGCCCTCTGTTTTGAAAACAATATAATACTACATATAATTTTTGAAAACATAAACATGCCCTAAAAACTAAAATCTAATATATAGCTGTACACATTGAGAACTTTACACTTTTGGAACCATGCGTCGAAGAAATCCAATCACTTTGCTCAAGCAGGTTGTGAAAAGGTCATTGTGGTTGGTGCTCTTTTCACAACAATATATTAACTAGTTCTGTGTACATTTGTAACCTTTATTGCTGATAGAAGCATATTCATGCGACTTAATTAGCTTGTTCTCGTGCATTTATGTTGTGTTTACTTAGTTATTTTAGTGTTTAAGGCCACTTTTGTGTATTTTCAGATTATAAGGCCAAAGTGTGCAAGAAGATGCAAATTGGAGTCTTTTGGAGCGAAAGAGGAATGAATGAGTTGAAGACTTGAAGAAACGACGAATTCCTACTCCAACAATGAATTCCTACCAAAACGAGGAATCCTACTCAAACAAGGTTTCCTACTTGAAGTAGGAAAGTTAACCCTAGGTTTCCCGTGTTGGTAACCTTTCCTAAACTTAAACGTCCGTATTTTCTAGCCACTTTGAAGGCCTTGTAGGCACTTTAGGACACAAAACAATGGCCCTAGCCCAATTACACACCATTGCCGTAGCCTTCCCCCTCCATCACCACCAATTCCAGCCATCTTCCACACCTTTCCCACCATAGCTGCACCCTACATGCATTTATTATTCAATCTTCATCATTAAGCCACATGCACTCTTCATCATTCAGCCACCATCCCTTTTTCCCATCCTTTGCCGTGGCTTTCCCACCATTCCCCACTCCATTCCAGCTTTCCACCAACCTAGCTGCACCCTACATGCATTAATTAGTCATTCTTTTCATATTGCAGCCACCATCATACATATTCTCCCATAAACAATCAGCCACATTCTCTCCCTAGCCGACACTTCCATTCACTCTTCATCATTCACTCCCTAGCTGTCATTTCATTCATTCTTTTCATATTGCAGCCACACACCTTCCACCATTTCAGCCGCACCCTTGTCCTAACACTAGAGCATTAATCATTCACTTTTCATTATATAATTCAGCCACCATCATGCATATATTCCCCCCTTAAGCTGTCACACTACACATCATTCTCCCAAAAAACAATCCTTTGTGCCGTGCATAACATTGCATTTTTTCCAGCATTTCCCCCATCCTGGCAGCAGCACTCCAACCATTCCTCACTCCATTCCACACATCCACATACCTTTCCACCACCTTCCAACCATCAAACACTCATCCACACCCAACCTACACCCCTTGCCGTGCCTCTACAACCCCCAAAATCCATTCTACATCATCAAAACAGCCCAGGAACCATCACTATCCAATCTGCCGCAAGCAAGGGAAAGGAGACAGTTTCACACAATTGTTTGGCTCTTCATTCTGAGTTGTTGAACAATTTTAGGTGTATTCTATCTTATATTTCAATGTCTAATTCATGTAATCTTTGTTTTGCCTTGAGAATGATTGGCTAAATTCGTTTTGGCTAAGGGTGTATTCGAAACCATGATTATATATGTGAAATAAGTTGATTACTTCCAGTTATCGTTGCATAAGTCGTGAATACAATTTGCTTAACCGTTTGATTTAGAACTTATTCTTGTATGTTGATTGAGAGTACACGCTTAATTTGCATGCTTGAATTTGGTGCTAGGATATAAGTTTGTTTCACCTAATCGTTATGAATTTATATTCACAAGTAGTGAAGGTCGCTAGTCACGATCATGTTAAGTAGATTCCTGGCAAGAGTTTCATGCTTTTCATAGTTACAAATGCCTTGTCGATGCTTATGATTTCCAAAGAACGTAATGATTCTAACTTGTATCTTTATCATGCTGTTCATATAGAGAACTTGTTAGGAATAATTTGTTTGCGATGCATATTCATCCAATTCAATGATTCTAGGGAAATCTGAAGGTTAATTTTAGCGGACCTAATTAACTTGGAGTGTCGAGGTTCATAACTTATTGAATTGATAACTGGAAATTGATTTACGTTGCATATATTTCATGTGTGGAGAAGAACCCATTAGCTATTCCATCATCCATTGGTCTATCACAATTTGTCTTACAATCTGTTTTCTTTACAATCTGTCCATTTAATTTAATTTCGTCCAAACACAATCCCTCCATATTTTGTTAAGTCTTAGTCATTACAATCTCTCTTATTTTGTGTTTTTAAGTATTTGGAGTCTTGTGGACTTGTTTTGAGTTTTTGTTAAGTGAGTTAAGTGTTTTAAAGGTTAGTTTTATTTATTTGAGTCAGTTTAAAGTGTTTAGCACCCCTAGTTAATCCCCGGTTAGAACGATCCCTACTTACATCATTACTACAATTGTCACAAATAGGGTTTAATTTGTGTGTCACATTCGTAATGCATCAATTGCTGACCTTTAACTTGGATGACAGCAAAACTTGAGAAAGAGCACCAACCACAAATTACAAGTTTAGCCAAAGTGTATGGGGAATTCTCTAAGATAGTTGTTCCTAAGATAGAGCCTTCAAACAAACTTCCTATTAGTGCACTAAGAAGCAGGTCACAAATAAACAAAAATAAAAATAAAAATAAATCAAAGAAAGGTATAATTACAATGCATTGTTTAGCCGGTTACCCAAATACTATATGTGTCTCCACCCGTTATTGAGATATGCTCTCCTATTTCCATTTCAGTGCTAGAGATGTTCATTCTCATAAGAAGTGAGCTCTTAAGGATTTAATGATGGCTTCGTACATGTAACATGATAAGTGTAAATTTTTTGGGCATCCCACTTCCAAATTTACGTGTTGTAGATAGCCTAAGAAAGCTTTTTTAAAATCTTTTTGCAATCACTACATTGATATCATAGCTTGTAGGACATGTATTTCATTGCGTTGCATGCACATACAAAATATATGTGAACTGCATGCCACTTGCCTTCATTATGTAAACCTATATCTTTTATGGTTGCATATGTTGTTGCCTCAAACTTCAAAATCCGCCCTTTTGATGTTACATGGGGTTTTGATGTAAAGTAAATTCAATTTAAATGCAAGTCAAATACTTATTCTGCCATATCGGTTAACCTTGGTCTTCAGTTTTCAAATTATGTTAAATTATCTATGTTTGCCTCTGTGCGTGTGTGTGTGCTTTTTTTTTTTTTAAATTGGTTGAACTAAGATGCACATTTTCTAAATTAATCTAATTGAAAATGCATTACAAAATAAGAACTTGCAGAAGCCCGCGGGCCAATTTTCTAGTGTTAACAATATCGAATCAAATTTAGATTCAAATAAAATCTTATCTATTGAAAGACTAATTCATAAATGGAATATTATTTACTATTTGGTGACAATTGAAAAACTAATTCAGACCTCAATATTGTTTTAAAACAAAATTAATTATATACAGTTATATTTCTTTTGTATTGGTTGTCTTAGAAGTTAATTAATATTTTTATGTAAAGAAGTATTTGCATTAAGACGTGATGGAATATAATTTTTTATCGAATTACTTATTCATGAGATTTAAACTTAAGATATATCACTTACAAAGTGAGAACAAATATAATTAAACCATAATTTGATAAAAAAGAACCACCTATTCTCCTTTAAATCTGAAAGACAATGGATTGAAAAGAAACACTATATCTACTAACTAATAAGCAAAGATATGCATAATGAACATTTTTTTAGAAAGAAAAGAGGGACAACGGGTGGCAAGCCATGATTGTTCATCATTTTTGGAGGTCGGAAAGATTCACAAAGATATTTTAGCCTCCCTTGGCCACAGTCAAGCAGACTCACCAGCTTGGAGTCTCGAAATCGGGACCTCCCAGTTTTTTGTATTTTGAAAGCCAAAATATGTCCCCTTTGATAACTCATATATTTCATGCATTTATACCATCCATTTCCAGCCTGATAGGAGCATATTCATGCGACTTAAATGGCTTGTTCTCGTGCATTTACGTTATGTTTCTTTAGTTATTTTAGTACTTTAAGCTATTTTCGTGTGTTTGTAGGTCCAAAGGGCTAAAGGAGCAAAAAGATGCATTTTGGAGACTTTTGGAGCACTTTTGGGCTAAGGATGGATAGCCTATGCTTGGAGCCAAAGTGTTGGACGAAATTGAAGACCTAATTGAAGACCAAAGTGTTGGAACCTTGTTCCCTTTAGTTTTAGGACATTTAAACCTTTCCTATATCCTTAGCCGTGCATAACATTCCAACATTCCACTCCTTCATTTCAGCCACACTCCCACATATCATTACTTATCATCACCACTTATCACTTATCATAAATCATTACTTATCATCACCACTTATCACTTATCATAATCACATATCATACACTTATCATCACCACTTATCACTTATCATAATCACCCATAATCATTCACATAAATCAGCCACATGCATTCACTCTTCATAATTCAACCTAGCTGTCATGTTTCCCCTTTCATCATTCCCTCACATTCTTTAATTCAGCCAACACATGCTTACACATGCATTTTCAGCACCAAAGAATCATTGCACATGCATTTCCAACCCACATGCATCATTTAATCATTCAAACATGCAGCCACATTCACTTTACCTAGCTGTCATGTTCCCTCTCCCATCCATTTTCAGATTTCCACCAACCAATCTAGTTGTCATTACACATGCATTCCCTTCTTTAATCATTCCTAGCTGCCATTCACATGTTCTCCCATCCCTTCTCTCCCTATAAAACCATGCATTGCATTCATTCAAATCATCTCATTCTTCCATACACATTTCAGTCACAAACACCAACCATTCCCTTGTGCCGTGGCCTCCTCCTTCCATTTTCACCACTCCCCAAACCATTCACACCATCAAACTGTCCTTAGACCTTGTGCTACAACGAAGAGGAAGATAAGAGGGCCTAAACGTTCATACAATTCAAGTTTGAGTTGTTGGAATGTTTAGGTGTTTCTTTGATTTCAATGTTTAATTTCAATACTCTTTGTTTTGTACGAATGAGGAATGGAAGAGAAGAGGGCCTAAACGTTCATACAATTCAAGTTTGAGTTGTTGGAATGTTTAGGTGTTTCTTTGATTCTCTTTGTTTTGTATCATGAGGAACTAAACCCCCCCTTGGCTAGGGGGGGATTCGAAATATATGTTTATGCTTGCATTTTGATTTGATTACTTCTAATTGCGTTTCATAAGTTGTGGATTCAATTTGTTTAACTATTTGATTGATAACTTATTTATGTATGTTTATTGAGAGTGCACACTTAATTTTCATGCATGAATATGACGCTAGAATATAAGTGAGTTTCACGTAATAGTTATGAACTTATATTCACAAGTAGTGGAGGTTGCTTATAAACAATCGCGTTAAACAAATTCTTGGCATAAGTTTCATGCAATCATAGTAACGAATGCCTCGTCAACACTTATAGTTTTCATGATGCTTAATGATTCTTGCTTGTATCTCTATTATGCAATTCATGTAGGGAACTTGTGAGGAATGCTTTGGGTTGTCGTATGCAATCATCCAATTCATTAACTTAAGGAAAACTTGACGGTTAATTTAAGCGGACCTAATTAACCCGGGGCGTTGAGAATTCATGGTTTATTGAAATGCAATTGGAAATCTTTTTATTATGCAAGTGTAACATGTGTGGAGATGAACCCCTTAGCTAATCCATCCATCATCTTGTTTTCAAGGAATTCGTTTTACAATCTGCCTAGTTTGTTACTTTGTTTTGTTATTTCAATTTTCGTCAAAACAAAACCCCCATTTACTTTCTTGTTCTATAGTGTTTAGAATCTGTTTAATTTGTGTTTTAAAGTGTTTTGAATCAACCAATAATCTTAAATTCGTCCAAATTTGTGTTTAAGGTCAGAAACTGCCTAGTTAGTGTTTTTAGGCAGTTTTGAGTCTTTTGAACTTGTTTTGAGTCCTTTGAGTCTTTGTATTGTCCAAATTAGTTAGAAAGTGTCTTAGTTTGTGTTTATAAGTGTTTTGATTCAATTTGTTACACAAATTCGTCCAAATTCACCAAAGTGCTCAAAACTGCCCAGAAAGTGATTTTAAGGCAGTTTTGAGTGTTTTGGGTGATGTTTGAGTCTTTTGGTTTGTTTTAGTGTTTTAAGCGTTTAGTTTCGCATTCTTTGAGTTTAGTTTAGTGTTTTAAACTTTATTTTACGTTTTTGAGTCAGTTTCCAAGTGATTTGCAATCCCTCCTAATCCCCGGTTAAGAACGATCCCTACTTATATCTATACTACAATTGTCAAAAAGAGGGTTTAATTTGTGTGCGTATAAATCTCGCATCATAGCCTCTTTGTGATGTTTTTGAGTTAAATTGGTTGCATTTTACCTTATTTTGTGTTAGTGTGCAATTACATGTACTTTAAGATCAATTTGAAGGCAAAAGAAGTGAAAACATGTCATTTTTTGGGTTGACCCTTATTCAAACATGGAAAGAAGTTTAGTGGCCTGTTTTGAAGCCCAAATAAAGAATCCAAGATGAATTTGGCTTGTTAGAAGATCAAGAGCAGAATGGGAAAGGAATTGGAATATCTAGCCTGATTTGGAGGAGCCAAATAAGGAAAAACGTTCAAAACTTTGGCTTAATGGTTGAGATCACCTTGCAATCAGCTACAACCCATTTAGCCTATAAATACTAGGGTTTTTGATCATTTTCTCACAAGCCCCCTTGGGGGTCGCCTAAAGCTCTCTCTCTTCTCTTTCTTTGGCCTTTCTTCCATAAACAAAACCCTATTTTCCTTCACCATCCGATGCCATCAAACAAACCATGCTGTTCTTGAAGGATTTCCATATCAGAATTGCTTCAAGGGGGTTTCTTTTATGAACTTTAATTTCATTCATGTTGTTCTTTATATTTATATATTTTGTAATCATGTTGTGTAATTAAGTTCATAGTTGGGGGAATTCGATGTAGCCTTGCAAACCTACTCTATGTTATTAAGTTAAAGTATTCAAATTACCAATCTGTGTTCTTGTTTTATTCACTGATTTTATAGTATAATTTGTTTGTTAATCTTAATGTTTGATCACCATTAGGGTTGCTTATGAATTATTTGATCAAGGTTATAGTACACATCATGCTTAATTTTGGTAGACTTGTGACTGAATGAAGAAACTGCTATGCATACATCCTGCCATGTGATTTCTTTGGTTCTTGGAAGTTTTCTTGTTCTTAATGGATTCTTATTCGATAATCTAAGTTGAACATCACAACTAGGTTGCAGATTAGGAGTACTTGATCACAAACACACATCAAATGGATGATCATAAATGAGTAAAACGAACCCTAGTTGCAGATTGGAAAGTTGAATGCGTTTTGACCTAAGTTTCATGGAATTGGCTTGTAATGGTGAAATCAGTATCCCTAGTTCCATTCCCCTCATTTCTGAATCATTCTATTATTCATATTAACATTCTCTTGCATTTTATGTTACTTTATTTTTCAAATCAAAATCCAAACTCAATTTGTTAGTTTCGTTGTTTAGTTATGGTTCTCTCATAAAGCTAGTAATTTGTAGATGTCTAATCAGTCTCTGTGGTTTGACACCCTTACTTGTGCCACTATACTATCCTTATATTTGCACTTGAAAGCAACACAACATCCTTCCCACTGGGCCACTGGTTGTGATTCATTTTCTGAGCATATTAATGAACGGAAAATTCTGCCACTTAGTACTACGGTTAAGTAGTATTCCTCTTCACTTATAAGTGACATGTCTTAGATTCGAATCTCGCCAAAGGTGAATTTGAATTATATTATTGCTAGACTGTTAGGAGACTCCTATTCCACTGTAGATAATATCGTTTGTTCAAAAAAAAAAAATGAAATGAAATTTCCATTAGAAAAATATAATATTGCAATTCACTCTTGCAGTGCAAATGCATTTTCTGTTTAAGAAAAAAAAAAAAAAGAGCTTTAATGAAAAGAGCTTATCTAAACTTTTTATTAACAAAAAACCATCCACTAACTTTATTTAATAAAAATGGCTTAAATTTTAACAAAAAAAAAAAGACAAAAGTTTAACATAATAATTAAAAAAACAAAAAATAAAAAACAAAACATAATGCGCACATCACATTACTCGGTCACACTTACTTTCCCTCACTCTCTCTTTCTCCCTCCACCGTTATTAGCTCATTTCTCTCTTTCCCCTCTTTCACATATTCCTATCAAATTTCTCTCTTCTCTCACCTCATCCATTCACATCAACTTTTTTTTTTTTTTCTCTCATCTCTCATATCATTCTACTCTCACTTCATAAATATTACAATTTTTACTTTTTATTTTATTGTATGTTTATTTGACCATTGTCTCATAATTTTTTTTGGAACAAACTAAGTAATAATATTACAACATAAAAGATAAAGAATTTTTTTCATTTTTTTAGTTTGATAAACAATGCTTATTTTAATTTCGAAATAGTGATTTTACCTTTAGTTTGGACAATTTTTTAAGTTTGTGTCATGTCATGTTAACACTAGTTATTTTTACAACTGAACATTGATTATTTCTAGAATCGAACACTGGTTATATTTAGAACTTAACATTAACTGTTTCTCAAACCAAATAATGACTAACTCTTAAACCGAACACTAGTACTATCACTATTTCTTAAAATGAACACTGATTATTTCGTAAACTGAATACTGACTATTTCTTAAACTAAACAATAATACTATCACTATTTCATAGACTAAACATTGACTATTTCTTAAACCGAACACTATTACTATCACTAATTCATAAACTAGTACTATCACCATTTTGTAAATTAAACACTAACTATTTCTTAAACCAAACACTTATACTTATGTAAATAAAACACTAACTATTTCTTAAACCGAACACTAGTATTATCACTTTTTCTTAAACTGAACACTAATATTATCACTATTTCGTAAACTGAACATTGACTATTTCTTAAATTAAACACTAATACTAATATTATCACTATTTCGTAAACTAAACACTGACTATTTCTTAAATTAAACACTAATATTATCACTATTTCGTAAACTAAACACTGACTATTTCTTAAACTGAACACTAGTACTATCCCTATTTCATTAACCATGGCAGAGAAAACAATGGACAACAGACGAAGCTCAACTAGAAAATGCACACTAGCATCTATGGTTTTGGGGGCCAAGAAATTAGTGGCCAATTGTTTGAAAAATAAACTTGGAAAATGCATGTCATCAACATTAATTAGATACAAATGATTGGTTGTGTTTTTTGATTAGTTGTTATACTCATTAATGGATGAGTCATGAACATTCTAACAATGAATAGCAAACCCAAATAATTATTCTATACATGAAAATGTTGTCAAAAGTATTAAAATGGTCGAATCTCTTTAGGAAGTGTCATCCAAAGCAATTAGTTATTTAAGTCTGAAGAGAGTAGGTCTTTCTCTAATTTTAGGAAAGATGAGAGTCTATTCCATTCTCACAAGAAGTTCAAATAGGAAATCATCAGTTAAGATTATTATGGGAGATAGTTTATTATATTTTTGTCGAAAATGACAAGAACGAGAACATG
The DNA here is from genome assembly GCF_019419815.1 of Pyrus x bretschneideri. NCBI lineage: Eukaryota > Viridiplantae > Streptophyta > Magnoliopsida > Rosales > Rosaceae > Pyrus > Pyrus x bretschneideri. The sequence goes on along the minus strand of NW_025999806.1, from coordinate 1,302,214 downwards.
AGGAGAGTATTGAAAGTACTAACTATCATCATTAAAGCTCCTAAACATGAAATAAAGAGAGAGGAAGGGGCACGTGGGGCTATGAGGCTAGGATTTGAAGCTACTAAAGAAAATAATAATAAAAAATGTGGGCTGCTGCAATATATCTTGTTAGGTTATTTATTTATATACATTTTTTTGTTTTTATCATTAAATAAAATTATACGGTGATTTTTGGTTAAAATGCAAACTGTTAAAGCGCTAAAAGAAAGGAAAGCGCCTCCTGTTTTAGAAGTCGCGTCATCATCGGAGCGTCCAAATCCAATCACAACCGTCCATTAGAAACTTCAGAATCTCCACCGGGAGCCGCAATCCGGTGGGAAACCCTAGCTTCCTAGTTGAATCAAAATTCAAAAACACGCCCACCTCTTTAGCTTTGACAGTCGCGAGTCCTCAGATATTAGGGTTAGGGCTTCAGATTTGGGAAGAAGAACATAGGCAAGAGGGAGAGGCAAAAGGCCAAGCTTGATCGGGACAAAGTGAGCGAAGAAGAATGAGAATTAACTAATCAAAACCCTTCGAAATCTGCTGCCGAACAGAGCAGCAGCGACGACGATGAGGCCAACGAAGATATCATCCTCGAAATCGTCGAGAAAACTTTGTTAATGCGGGCGGCGAAGTTGGCACCTGATAACAATGCCGCCGTGTCGGGCGAGCCGAGTGGTAGTTTGGTTAAACTCCCATCTTCGTCTTCTTCGTAGGAAGCTGAAGTTGCGGCTGCAGATTTGGAGACTAAGAAGGTAAGGAGGAAGGAGAAGAAGAAGAATGTTAAGAAGATGAAGATTGAAGATCAAGCTGTGAGTGATTTTCGTCTTTTTCTCTATTTGTTTCTAGGAAAACTTGATTGTTTGAGGTATTCCATAATATTCTTGATCGGCATTATTCTTAATTATTTTCACTATACAATTTTGTTAATTGTGATTAGAGAAATAATGGGATTGAATTGGAGAGTTTGATTTTAAACCTGAAAAGGTGCTTTTAGACTTTATTGCTTAATTTTGTTTTCGGTTTCGTCTCATTTTCTGGCGTAAACAGATTAATCTTTGCTTGAGAAGAGGATGAAAGAGCTGTTTACGTATGACTGTTTTGCATCCCGTTATTTGTTTAGGTTGTTGCAAAAGAGGAAGAGAAGATAGAGGAAGCTAATGCTGTAGATTTGGCTGAGGCAAAGCAACCGAAAAATGTTGAGTTTACCGACAATGTTGTGCTGCGGAAACTTTTTGTGAGTTCAAATGTTTGCTTTGAAATGCCCTTTTGAAAATGAAAATCTATATAAAGACCTTAGAATGGTGCCTATCTTATTTCTATTATATCAGCGGGGACCAAGGTATTTTGATCCTCCAGATAGTAGCTGGGGAGCATGCTTTAACTGTGGAGAAGAAGGTCATGCGGCAGTGAATTGTACCGTAGCTAAGCGAAAGAAGCCGTGCTTTGTTTGTGGCAGTTTGGAGCACAATGCAAAACACTGCAGAAAAGTTAGTTGGAAGAGAAACACAATTTTAAGTTGACTCTTTTACTTTCTGAAAATAATCGTCAAAATAATATGGAGAATTAGTTGAATTGACCCCATTCTCTAAGTCTAAATTAGTACATGTTTATTAGTCCGGAGGGTGGTGGGGCTTCAGCCACTTGTATTATGTTGACATGCAAGATTTAAATTGATTCCTTCTTTTACTTGTTTTTCGCTTTTCTGGAAGGATTGAGAACTTTCTTTTGGCAATTAATAGGATTTCTTCCCTTGATTTCTAAGAAGGATTAAGTGATTGTTATTTTAAAAGTAGGTTGTAGGTACACATACTCTCTGCTATTTCCAAGTCATGTTTGATTAGAAAGATCCATAAATAATAAAATAGGGTTCTCCTGTTTTCTTAATGTTAGATAATGTTGAGATAGTGCCAGTCCAAATCTCATGAGTTGTTCACCAGTTTCTGCATGCCAAGTTCTTTTGTGTCATTTTATAAAGATTGTTCAATATTTCACCTGTTTTTCTTCTTAGTTTGCCCTGTTCTCATTCAATGCTCTATCAGAGGGTTCTTATGCATCCTTTATTTTTATGGGGCCTCTTATGGTACCTGATTTAAATCTCGATAGGGACAAGATTGCTTTATCTGCAAAAAAAGGTGGACATCACGCTAAAGACTGTCCAGAAAAGAAGAATGGTGGCTTATTGAAATCCCAAATATGTCTAAAATGTGGAGATTCTGGACATGATATGTTCTCATGCAGGAATGATTATTCAACTAATGATCTTAAGGTATCGTGAGATTTCTAAGAGTATGTTCATATGATTTATGATATGATATTGATAATAATTATATTGTTAAGCATTATGTTCAAGGGTGGTTTCTATATTTCTTTTCATGAATCAGGAAATCCAATGCTACGTCTGCAAGAGATTTGGTTATTTATGTTGTGTCAAGTATGTTGACACTAGTCCATGGGAAGTTTCCTATTACAAATGTGGTTCAATGGGACATACTAGTATGGTAAGTCTTGTTAAATGTTTCAAATGTTCTTTAAACTGTTTTTGCGTTTTATCTTTGTGGTTGGATGGAGAGGTGCATTAGAGGCTGCATAGATGTAAACAAGGCCCATTGTCTTGGAAGCTGCATATATATGCAAGCAAGGTTTATCGTTTTGCAATAGGGATATATTGTCGAACTCATAAACATAGTACTAAATTGTTCCCTTGACTTATCTAATGAATGAGAAGTACATGCTCATGTAAGGACCTTTTTCAAAGAAAATTTTTAGATGAATGCACTTGATTTGTGCTGTGAATTGGTTTCACTGATTTTCATAAATATGAAAAACATCATATCATAATTTTTATTTGTTTAGGCAGTGATGTGATTTCAACAGTATGCTTTAGAAGACGATGCTTGTTGTTTTAAAAGCCTTTTGTTTATTGATGTATTCTAGAAGAAACTAAGTTTTGTTCCTGGTCTTTAAAATTTTTTGTTTTTCATCTTCTTTTTTCTATCCATTTTTACTTCTTTGATTTGTCTTTCTATTGTTAAAACTGGATATGCAATGCCTATGCATCAAATACGCTCTTTATTTTCATACGTATATCTCAGTCTGATGTTTAGTTTTTTTATTACTCATGCTTGAAAAGTTGGTGAATCTAAATTTTATCTACAATAGGAATTATAATGTATTCTTATGGTTATTTTATTTCATGCTAATTGCTTCAAGAATAGATTAAATCAGATCATGTATTAGTTTGTGTTTTTTCATTTGACAATTCTTTACATGCACCAATCTCATTGAACATATTTGTCAATTATATCTGGTAATTTCTTGGGAGATGTTATGTTACACATTCATATTCTGTTATTAAAAATTGTAGTTTCCTGCCTATGTCCAGAGGAGGGTTCACATTCTATTTTTCTGCTTCCATTTCACTGAAACGCCCTTCCTTTTTTTACTTTTGTCTAAGAAAGGGGATTCTGTACATGCAGGCATGTGTAAGCTTACGTGATGAGGAAACCACTGGTTTTGGAACACCTCGGTTATGCTACAAGTGTGGTGAAGGTGGTCATATTGCTCGTGAATGCGCAAGTTTGGTCAATGTAATTCTCAGTGTACACTTCCCAGAATTAGTTTTTAGTGCGATTTTCTTCACTGTCGATTGGTAGTGTTAGTTTACTCGTGAAAAAACTAACTGGTGTGTTTTATGAAACTTGTAGGTTCACAAAAAATTTGGGGAATTACCTAATTTTTCTACTCCAGTTTTGAAACGTATAAGGAAATGAGAGACTACACGGGATTCAAGTCTACTCCTCATGACCTAAATAAGGCCCATGAAAGGAAATAGACCCAATTTGAAGAAAGAGTTTTTACAACACTATAAAAGGCAAAACATAGAGGTGGTTGGATAATGGATGATCCAGGGGACTTTTCCCCTAGAAAAGGCAAAAAGAACAATTGGAAGTTTCCGGCAACACCATCTAGTTGGGGTCGTATGGTTCCTAGTTTGACTGCAGGTGGTCATGCTTCAAGTTCTAGATCCTCTAAAAGATTTGGAATGACTCCGGAAGCCCAATCTCACAAGGGTCGTCAAAGTCTTTTCAGCACAGATATTCTGCATCGAGGTTTAACAACTCTAACGATGGTGGATTTAGAAGAAATTATGATTGGTCAGGCGATGAATATAATGGGCTTTACTAAACCCAATGGAAGGAAGCGGCCACAAAAGGGTTCAAGTTCCATTTGTGAGTCCATAAGCCCTTTCCTGTTGTTGTAAGTATTTTCTTTTTCCTTTCCAGTGATAATGATTATTCTTCATTTCCCTAGATGTTGAGAAGTATTGTATGCTTTGGTCAAATTTTAAAAAAATTTCTAAGTTTTTTTTAATGCTCTTTATAAAATTTTGAGTTTTTTTTTAATGCTCTTTAAAATGTACTGACCACATACCTCTTTATACACGTTTATTTATTTTTCATAGTTTATTTTATCAAGAAACCTTTTGTATTCTTTTATTAGTCCTTGATTTTTTTTTTCTAATATGTTAATTATGCTACCCTGTTACCAGTTTATTCCCGAAATTGTCACACTAGGCTTATGGTTAGGGAGAGTGTGGGTTAGGATGTGGGAATGTGTCGTGTTATCATAGATAGACTGAAAATGTCAAAATATAAACAGAAGGATGTGCTATAGCAATCTATGATGTGATGTTTTATATGCCATACTAATGCAAGTTTATTTCGGTTTACCAGATGCTTGCACAGAACCACAATGGTAAATGAAAAGTAAAACAGGATGATCACATAATGTGACAAGAATCCATGGAATTGGAAAATTCTTTTGCTAAACATTAGTTTTTGTTGAAAGTAATTTCTGTTGGTTTTGAATGAAATGCATTAGACCCTTTCTGTGAGTTTTTGGGAGACCAAGTTTTGAATGAATTAAGTTTAAGCAGATGTTTAACACCATAGTGTATTAGAACTGTTAATGCTCATGAAGGGCACTTCTAATCCTATTTATCTAACGTGTTGTGGTCCATTGGTTACTAATTGGCCTCAATCCCTTGGGACTTGGAAATCCCTCACCCAAACATACATCTAATGACAATTTTATATGCATGATTAGTCGGTAAACTGAATAAAGTTGTCTCACTTTGTTTTTGTTTTTGTTCTTCTTCAAGTGTGTTGTTTATACGATGCTTGTGAAGCTTAACCCCACCTTAAGTTCTTCAATTTTCATTAGAATGTTCAAGCCAAATGATATATATGTCTTTGCTGCCCTAAAAAGTTTGAAATTTAATTTAGTAAGAGTATGAAATAGTACGTTTTTATGCTATAATTTTCCAAATGTTGTCATTAATCTAATTAGATGAGGACCAGCCTTGCTGCCTTCCCCTACCTACTGGTTGATTCACCCTTCTTTACATGGTAGATGAAAAAAAAAATCACCGGAGTTGCTGGCAGGCAAGGGCGGCACTGCAACCATTACACCCCTTGTCAAGGGGTTTCTCGGTTAAGACTCGTAGATGTTTCATTGTAATAATCGTTTCTTGAAAAGGCAATATGTCCCTGAGGCTAAGAGTAGCAAATTTTTTGTTTGTTAGATGAACATTATAGCTTTGATCCAATTGCCTTCACTAGAGTAGAGCTCTATGGATTTGGATCCCATTTGGATCCTCATGTCCTATCCGTTCATCATATATCGTGCGGTCAGAAATCATTTTTTATTTAAAATTAAGCACAAACAGTACCTAACGAAAGTTGGCTGCACGATGTACGATGAATGGATAGGATGTGAGGATCATAGGATTTGGATTCGAGCTATTTATCTTGTTCCCCTAGATTTGCAAGCTTCCACCAGATAGAATGAATTTGAACACACCAATAAATTTTAACTCGTAAAATGAATTTTAACTTCTTGTTTTGCTGAAGAATGAATTTGAACACACCAACTTCTTTCAACCAATTTAAAAGATGGAGGAGGGTGCATAAATGCATGTCATACATTTACTTTGTTATACTTTCACCTTTTATGTATCACTAGCATTTGCACAACAGCACCAAAATAGCCTCCAAACTTGCTTGCACGCATGTCATATATCTTCTTTCACTGTACATCACACGACAATATTTTGTTTTAATAAGATTGATCAAGTTCAGGCAATGCTTGAACCTCTTGGTTGGCACTATCTTGGTAAGGAAATCTGCGACGTTATCGTCCATGTGAAATTTTTTCACCAAAATCTTCGTCAAGTCCACCCAATTATGGATTCTCTGATATCTCACTTCAATGTGTTTTGACCTACCACCCAATTCTGGGTACTTTGCTTCTATGGTCAACAAAGCAGTAATTGGTAATAGTAGTGCTCTCTAGCTAAGTGGTCCTCTTGCGCATGTAAAGACAACCAGAATTTGACCTTTTCTTGTCCAAGTCCCCTGCATAGTTGGCATCAACATATCCCAACACCCTTGCCTATTTCCTTATGCTTTCCAAACATAATCTCTCGCTGCCTTAGTAACCTTCAAGTAATGCAGAACCCGCTTGACTGCATCCTAATGTTTTCCTTGATTTTCCATGTACTTGGAAAGACGTTGATTGCTTGAGCCAGGTCGGGTGTGCACACAATTTCATACATCAGGCATCCCACAACATTAGCATAGGGCACCTTCTGTTGGAGCAATATTAGAAAATACGAAAACAACAATATAAATACCAATGGTAATAATTATAAAGAAACTCTCAACATCAATTGTGTACAAAATTAATATAAACAATTAGAGAGAGAGAGAGAGAGAGAAAGAAATACTGATAAAGTTGGAGATTAAGGCTTGCATAAATGCAATGTCCTAAAGATAGATTTTCGCCTGTACTGTTGTGCTTGTAGTTCTGTAAGTGTCTGTCTTCCAAGATTCAACAATCTATAATCTGAAGTTGAAGTACTTCAATCTTCAGACTCTAGCAAACTTTGTAAATTCAGTACTCTCACGTCACGGTCCATAATTTAACAAACAAAGAATGAGAGAAATAGGGTGGAGAAACCGTATACCTCAAGAGCAATTAATTATCCTATTGTCATACAAATGAAGTGCTTGAGGCACTACACCTCCTAATATTATTTTATTTTTGTCGGCATGTATACCACCTCCTATTTCATTAATTAGTGCGCCAGGTAGCGCAGTCTCATTGGACATTAGTTACAAATGAAGACCAAAAGTTACTTTTGTCACGTGGGAACCTTTCACCGCCCGCCTAGACTCCTTAAGCATCAAATTAATTTTATTTTATTTTATTTACCGTCTTACTTGAGCTTAATCCCAATGGTTGACCACCGCAGTAGCGCCTAGACACCATCTAAGCCAATTTTTAAAACACTGTTTATATAGCTTGAAACATGCTTCATGTGCATGGATAAGAGGTTACTTCTCATCTTCTTACTCTTGGCTTTAAATGATTAGAGGTATATACATCTCTCTTTGTTCGAGCACATGACCACTTCAGTCTCACTCTCTTATTATATATATGCGATATTGTTCTTACTGGTAATTATTCATCTCATTGCTACATTGGTTCAAGATTTGGGCATAGAGTTTGATATGAAGGATCTTGGCAAGCTCAATTACTTTATTAACCTTCATATCTTTCAGACTAACTCTGTCATGCATTCATATGCGTCAACAAAAATATGTTACAAATTTGTTAAGGCTTGAAATAGGCTTTTTTAACGTTATGAGGTGATTTGAAGTGCACAAGTGGCCTAAAATGGCCCAATATCTATTCTGAAGGGGAATAATAGAGAAAATGGTGATATAAGTAACTGTTTTTATATAGTGTTTTGTAGAGGAAACTTGAAAAAGAGATAACTGCCACAAGAAGGGCAAATCTCTTTTAAAACACCTACACGCCTCACATGCAAGTAAAACCAAGAACACCTTCATCACCACCAAAACTGTTTCCTCCCCTTTTGTGCTAGAGTGTTTTTGCTCAACACTTAGCACACCATCCATCCTCACCTTGGTTCTTGGTAAAACTACGACAATTTGGTCTTTATTGGAGATGAAAATATGTTGGCACCTTACTCACGAGATGGTTAGGTGTAACCGTAATCGACAATTTGGTTCTGCTTCTTTAATCTCTTGCATGTATGCCTAAGACGTTTGTGAAAAATCTTGTTTGTCTCCTTACAAACTCCAATAGCTCTTCTTCCATTGGAAAGGGTCCTATACCTACACAACCTATCTGAACATTTCTGCAATTTTTTGGTGTTTCTCACTTTATACTGAAGGAGAGATATTCCATCTATTTGCATCCAAACTTCTTTTTTTTTTTTGGGGGGGGGGGGGTGGGTTGAGATTAGGATTTTCAATTGCACTTTGCGGTAAGTTCCACTATGTAGCAAAGGTTTCGAATTCTCCAAGTACTTAGAATTTATAATATCAAGGAACAATGCTAATTCTTCCCTTCTGATTTGCAAGCTTGAGTTTGTTGAAAACAAGTATCGATTTATGGCTCCAAAGGTAAGGATTGCACTCTAGTATTTGTAGTAATGCACTCTTCGTGTCTGCCATATTTTGAATGAGTTTTGATGTATTAGTGTTTGATTATCACTTTTTGGCTAATTATCATTTTCTGGCACCTTTGTATCTACGTAGAGAATCATGTGACTAGTTTTGGCAGTACGCATTGGACGCCTTTTTTGGGCTCTCAACGCAGTGCTTAATCAAAGAAGAAATAGGCGTTATGCCTTTTCCTTTTTTTGTGTTCTATTTTTACTGCAACTGATGCCTATTTATAAACATCTTACGAGGGCTCTAAAGTTTTACGTGGGGTAAAATGGAGGCCATGAACTCTAAAAAAGGATCCTCGCCAGATCCTTTTCATGGGAATTCTAGCGATCTCGTGATCGTGACTGTTCATCATATATCGTGCAGTTAGTTTTCGTTAGGTACTATTTATATTTAATTTTAAGTTTTAAATTTTGAAATGATTTCTGACCGCACAATGTACAATGCACAATCACAATAACGAGATCCCTAGGATTCCCAGGAAAAGAATCCGACGATGATCATTTTCCATGAACTCCACTACTTTCCCTTAACTTCTCCCACATCTTTCAATTTCATTATTTCATTATATTTTTATTTTTATCTAATACAATCCACGTCCTCCTTTGTTGCAAAATGAAGAGAAGTTTAGGTTTTATGCGCAACTTCCCCTTTTGTAGGAAGAAATACATATTTTTTTTTTTATTATGGATGTTGATCTATACGTAAAGCCCGTCTTCACCTTTTGGGCTGAATTATATTTTTCATTTTGTCTTCCAGCTTGATCCAATTTGTATGGACTCTATTTCTTATTTATTATATTTTTTTTTTGGTTGTTCAACAGTGATGATGTAGAGGTTGTCTGTTTTCGTTGAGAATCTCACCTCACCAAAGTTATCCCAAGATTCCTTCAGGACTCCTTTAACAACTCCTTGCTTAGGGCTCTATCAATGAACAACACTGCTGCAAGCCAAGTTCTTTGCCTTATGTCGATGAGAGACAATGAATCCTCTAGCTAGATGACCGATTACTCTTGTTTTCATCCCTTGAGGATTCAATAAGTGGACAGTCACACTTAAAACTCTGTCTCAGATAACTTAAGAAAATAAGGCATCGAAGTTCAAACCCGACGCCTTCTGGTAATTCTAATTTGGGTTTTCATAACATTTCTCAGCCCTTTGAGTCCAATTTAGTTGTGTCCACATTCCACCATCAATTTTTTTTTAATTTTATGTTGGTTTGTCTGTAAAGGTAGATTCGTTGATGTAATTGTGTTCCTAATCTGGGTTTATTCTGAATTTTGACGGGGGATTCAATACATGTTAAAATAATTTCTTCCATTTGAGAATTTAGGATAAAATATATTTGTGTTGAATTTGGTTTCTCGACATTAGACCATCTCCAACTGAAGGAGGGCCAGATGACTCGTTTTATGACACACCCCGACCCGGAATATCCACTAGGACCCCGAAATTGAGCCGTGCTGGCTGACACTTGGAAGGTGATGAAGCCATAAAGTATGATAATGTATAAAATGTGAATAAATCAAAATCTAAAGTCTCTAAGTACACGAGTGCGCGGTGGGCGGGTATGGACCCATTTCACGCGTGATACAGAGTATAGGTATAGTACAGTAAGGTGAGATAATGATTATACCATTATAAGAAGACATCAGTACTGAAAAATGTCACGAATCCTTGTCGATACAAAACTCTACTGCTAGAACCTGGAGGGGTGCAAAAATAGAAAATATGAGTGAGTGAAACAAAACTTTTCAAACCAATTTCAATTACCAACGGCAGTAGCCCCTCGTCGTAATACCTGTATAATTTCCCAGAAAATAACAAGCGTGACTATAACTCTAAAGTTTAACCAAAATAACAGTCTCACAGTTATGTCTGTCAAATATCTCAACACGAATAAGTAACCCATGTGAAATAAATCAATATGAAATGGTATGTCTACCGGATCCACCTATTATGGCCTGTGCGGCTGAACCAACATGCTAGCCGGAGTCACCTCACTTGACTTGTACGGCTTATCCATATCTCATCAATCAATGCTAGCACATAAGTCGGGAGTCACCTATAGTGACCTGTATAACTTATCCATATCTCATCAATCAATGCTAGCACATAAGTCGGGAGTCATCTATAGTATCCATATCTCATCAATCAATGCTAACATATAAGTCAGGAGTCACCTATAGTGACCTGTACGACTTATTCATATCTCATCAATCAATGCTAGCATATAAGTCGGGAATCATATATGGTGACCAGTACGACTTATCTATATCTCATCAATCAATGCTAGCATATAAGTCGGGAGTCACCTATAGTGACCTGTACGACTTATATGTATCCTATTAATCAATGTTAGTATATAAGTCAGGAGTCACCCATAGTGATCTGTATAACTTATTCATATCTCATCATTAATGCTAGCATATAAGTCGGGAGTCACCTATAGTGACTTGTACGACTTAATCTATAGGTCATCAAACATCCATTCACACGAGTCGGAACCACCTCTAGTGGTCTGTATGACAGGACTAGGTGTAAATAAGTACACTTAAGTACTATGATCACGTGAAAACTGTGCGAATAATCGCATGTCACCTACGAGTCAGAACCACCTATAGTGGTTTGTACGACAGGCCTGTGCACCTACCTTAAGTCCAAGGTGAGCGTAAGGTGCGAGAGGTGAACATCACGTGAAGGACTGTGTCCTGGCCACGGGCGGGAGCACTAACACCGAGGTGCAGGTTTATGAGCTCTCAATGCATCTTAATATAACATGTACAACTCATGGATAACCTGTACGACAATGTCGGAGTTGCCTAACATAGGTCCGCACTACAACTCCCAAGCACGAATATCGAGACGTCACGAACGATCTTCACCTAGAACAATTATTCAGTCACGTCTCAGAACTCTTATCCATAGAACTCGTGATTTATATAAAACACATCCCAATGACATTCTAGAATGATTTGAGATCCATTGACCAAAAGTCAACCTTCAGTCAAAGATCAACAGTAGGGTCCACCACCCTACGTAACTCAATCCGGAAGATTCGCATCTTGGATATCCAATCCAAAACTTCTAAAGATCCACAATATACTTCTAGAACATAATACTAAAGTTTCATTACGATCCAACGGTTGGATCTTCACCAATTGCCGATTCAAGTGGCGGTCAACGTTTTATTTTACGAACTTACAAATCCAATTTGGGAAGATCCGTATGTCAGATTTCCAATCCATAAGTTTCAAATATCCTCAAGTATTACATACCATAATGTATTAAAATTTGGTGACGATCCAACGGTCGGATCGTTAATTCATGTAAGGACCTCTTAATGTCCAACTAGGTGGTCAACTATGAAACTACATTAAACATCATATTTCACTAAACAGATGTTAAATATGGAATCGGGGCTTCAAAATTAGCCTAGGAAGGTCAGGTGAAGTCTCAGCCCACGCGTCACCACGGTTCGCCGAAAATTCCACTATTTCTAAAATTTCAAATTTCATAGAAATGAAGATCTCAAAGAGAGGAACAACTTTCATATCTGCCACGAAATCCAAAAGTGGACGAAAGATGGTCAATTTTGCCCACAAAGCCGGCGGGTGCCTAAAGCTTTCCGGTGTCGATTCGTCGTCTACTGTGGTCCAACGGAGTCAAGGTTGGTTGGGTTTTTGCTCCTGGGATGATGGGCTACAAAGCCCAAGTGGTGGCATCGGTCATCGCTTTGCTGATTTGCCGGAAAATAAAAAAAGGTGGTCGGAGCACCGTGAGAACCGTTAACTTTCGTGGCCTTAAACTGCCACATACAGAGGTTAATCAAGGTGGTTCTTGAGTGGATTTTGTAAAGAGGAATAAGAGCTTCAAGATGGCGGTGGTGGCGTGCACGGGAAAGCTGGGAGCTTTCTCCTTTTTATTTTTTTATTTTTTATTTTATTGGTCCCCTTTACCTTGTAGCTAATTGGTCCCCTTTAATGTGCCTAACATCTGATTGGGCTTCACCCCACAAGGTGGGGATTTAATTTAATTAAAACTAGACTTTGAATAACCAATTTCGAACGTCTGTAACTATACCGTTATAATCCAGACTCGCAAACGGTTTTCGCCTATGCGTTCGTACTAACGAGTACTACGAGGATATGCTAAAAGAATAAGTCCCACATATCTCAAACTGATGATCAACGGAAGTTAAAGTCCTTGCCTCTAGGGCATTTTCGTAAATTCACGCTTTTAAAATTAATAAAAACGTAAAATTAGGGACGTTGTCACATTTTAGCCCTCTGGCCATCCAAGAAATTAATATTTTAATGAATAGTGCATGACCATATTTCTTACCATCTCAAACCGAGAGGCCAAGGGCCATAGGCCAAACATAGCCCTGTGATAAAAAACCATCTCCAACCGAGGGCCAAATGGTCATAGGGTCAAATATAATTTATTATTTAAATTTAAAAACTACAACAACTTAAATTTAAAAACTACTACTACAACAAATTAAATGTAATATAATTAAATATTTAAAATAAATTGTGAAAGGAACATGCTTATGAAAGGAACTACAACTATAACTACACCCATTATAATGTCCCACATCAGCTATGGGAGATGAATGAGCAAGGAAACATGATTATAAAATGAACACCCCAACTTCGACCAAATCACCTTTCTCGGCCCAAAAAATCTAAACCCATAATTAAATATTTTTTCAGAAAATTTTGGCCCAAAAAAAAAAAAAAATTTAACTGACGTCAATTAGTCGTTGGTTTTGAATTTGAGGCATAGCTCGGGGTTGGCTGGCTGGTTCCTTTGGGCTAGCCGATTAGCCCTTTTTTGTCCAGTAGGGCCCACGAGCCTTTTTGGCTTGGCCCTCAGTTGGAGATAGTTTTCGAGCTATTTTCGGCCCTCTGACCCTCTGGACTCTTCAATTGGAGATGACCTAAGTATCTGAAATCTAGCTTCATTTTTGCATTCCATGTTGTGCTTCTGTGTTGCTTTGTACTACAGCCTGCAGCCAAGAAGATGTTAATATTAATAATAATTTGTTTTTGGGGAAAAAATAAAAGTGATTGGACTTGTGTACCTGACCTTAACCGGTCAGCTTCAAGTTCGGTTCCAATGATGAAAATTGCTATATCCGGTCCGACCCAGCCCATTTCATTTTAAAACAAATTTGGTCCTGTCCCTTCAAGTTGGGCTCGGTCTAGCACATGCCCACCCTACATACATACATATCAGAACATACATACAAACAAAAAGAAAAATAACTTTTTGTCTAATCTCAAGTATAGAATTTTGGCCATAGTAGAACATAGAAAATGATTACGTGATGGTAAGGGTTTTAATTATTGAGTGTGATTTTATTGATAAATTTTTGTTTTATTGTTGATTTCATCGTGTATTGATGATAGCTATGTCATACGGGGAAAAAGACAATTTATATTCAAAGTTTGATGTAGCGTGAGGTTATACGAGTTAACTAAAATTTTTCATTTTGAAAGGAAGGTCAAAATTCGTTTTTAGCCTTGCATCTATAAAAAGTTTCCGACAAGATATAACTCATTTATAAGTGTTTTTAAAATAATTGGAAGCGTGTTTTGGTAAAATGTTTTAAAATCAATTCATAGTTAAAAAAAAAAAAAAAAAAACTTAAAATACTCTGGAACCTAAAATAAATTTCATTAAATACACTTACAAATTAGTCCATAAAGTATAAATAGTGTGGTTTCTTGTACTTGTTTATTTGGTGGTTAAGCCCAATGCATATCTAGCTCGTCGCATGGCCCATGTTCCCGTCGGTTGATTTACCAAAAACACCGTGTCTCTCTTCCCTTACACCACCCCACCCGCCCTCTCTCTCCTCGACCAGCTTCTGGTGATCGCCACTTTGCACTTCTAATCTCTTACTGCAACCCTTTACTCTCTCTCTCTCTCTCTCTCTCTCTCACCTCTCTCTGTGCTGTTCCCATATCTCATTCCACAGCTTCATTCAACCATGACAGTCATGACGCCTGCCCCTATTGATGTATGCGCCTCTCTCTCTAAGTATGCATTCATCTATGTGTTTGGTGTTTGCATATGCGTGTGTAGGTGTATATGCCGATAGCAGAGGTGGTCTTTGGTTCAAATTTGTATTTAGTTCATAAGATTATTGTAATTTGGGGTTTTTTTTTTCCAGAACTCAAATTGAAATTTGGGGTTGTTTAGGGCTTTGGTTTCCAATTTTCTATAGTATGTCTATGATTCTACCCATTGTTGTCTGAAATTTAGGGTTCTGTTGGAAACAATAATAAGGGTTTGCTTTTGGAAAATGCTCAAAATTCTTTGTCACACTTGTGTGTTTGTTTCAGCAACCAGAGGACGAGGAGATGCTTGTCCCGCATTCGGATTTGCCCGAAAACAATCACCAGCCCATGGAAGGTATTATGATCTGTACAGCTTGTCCATTCCCAGTAATTTTGGTGTTTCGATTGTCTGACACGTGGTTGTGTTGACTAAGATTATTTTCATGCTTCTGAAAGCAAAACTGTAAGGAAGTGCTCATAAAGTATCCATCCAAGAAGATTCATGTATACATTTTCTGCACTGTTGGATACTGAAATAGATCTTTTGAGTTTAGTTTTTTTGATTTCTCACAGTACTGTTATTTCAACAACTAACAGCATGAAAAATTTGTAACGTATTTATGTATTTATTTTTGTTCCTTTGCAAATTATTAGTTGTTGCACAACCTGAAACTGCTAATAATGTGGAGAACCAGCCAGTGGAGGATCCTCCATCATCAAGATTCACATGGAGAATTGACAACTTTACTAGGATGAATACAAAGAAGCATTATTCCGATGCATTTGTTGTTGGCGGCTACAAATGGTACTGGTCATTTCTCTCTCTTTGTTTTACATCGTCACTTGCTCTGATACGTTCCTCTTTGCTTTTCCTTGGCAGGCGCGTGCTTATTTTTCCAAAGGGAAATAATGTGGATCATTTGTCTATGTATTTGGATGTTGCGGATTCTTCAAGTTTGCCATATGGGTGGAGTAGATATGCACAATTTAGCTTGGGGGTTATCAATCAAATGCATAACAAGTATTCAGTACGAAAAGGTAACACCTTGGAGATTCTTCTACTCTTCCACTGCTTATTAAATTTCAAATTAGATCATTTGACATAATAAGAATCTCCGGCCTTAATCTATGACGTTAGTGTGATTCTCTATCTATTAGAACGGGTGTGCATTTAAATGTTGAAATCAAGATTGTAGCAAAAAATGGTTTCTTATGTTGATGAAAATAAGTGGATCTGGTGGGAGAGAAATCATTCATGGTTCATTACAAGAATTGGAGCCCAATGAAAGTTTTGGTCCAGTAGATTACTTCGTTGTGAGGAGTGCATTATGTCATTGGGAAATTCAGAATGTCTAACTTATCTATGTTTGGCCTTTTGATTTGCGTCTGGTACTTGGTGATTTCAGCTCATGTGATTTAGAAATTCAATAGTCTTTTACCACTTCTTTAAGCTGGTTCTGACATTTTGTATACTCACTGACAAGAACCTGCAAAATTAAACGATAATGTGTTTATAGATTTTTAACTCAATGTATTTATGTGATACAGACACACAACATCAGTTCAATGCGCGAGAAAGTGATTGGGGTTTTACATCCTTTATGCCTCTCAGTGAACTTTACGATCCCAGTAGAGGGTATCTTGTAAATGATACGATTATAGTTGAAGCCGAGGTTCTCGTTCGTAGGGTTGTAGATTACTGGACATATGACTCAAAAAAGGAGACAGGTTATGTGGGGCTTAAGAACCAAGGAGCAACGTGCTACATGAACTCCCTCCTCCAGACTCTGTATCATATTCCTTATTTCAGAAAGGTTAGCAGCTGCCGACATTTTTTTCTTCTCCCTCGTACTAACTTATTTGTTTAGAGATCCGTGAGGAAAACAATTTCTTGGATTTATTTTTCAGGCTGTTTACCATATGCCCACAACTGAGAATGATTTGCCATCGCAAAGCATACCATTGGCTCTTCAGAGTCTATTTTACAAGCTCCAGTACAGTGACAACAGTGTGGCAACCAAAGAGCTGACAAAGTCTTTTGGATGGGACACATATGATTCATTTATGCAGCATGATGTACAAGAACTCAATAGAGTTTTGTGTGAAAAACTTGAGGATAAAATGAAGGTAAGATTCTAACTTAACTTAGTTTGATGAATTTTCAAAATACTTAATGAAAAGTTTTACTATTTTTCCTGTTACCAGGGAACTGTTGTAGAGGGAACTATACAGAAGTTATTTGAAGGACACCATATGAACTACATTGAATGTATCAACGTGGACTACAAATCTACAAGAAAGGAATCATTTTATGGTACTACATTGTTTCTGTTTTGAGTTCTCCCATGTTTATACTTCTTTGCATAATGCTAACATTTTTTAATATGTGCCTGGCAGACCTTCAGCTTGACGTCAAAGGCTGTCGTGATGTTTATGCTTCTTTTGATAAGTATGTTGAAGTGGAACGTCTTGAGGGTGATAACAAATATCATGCTGAACAGTATGGATTACAGGTTGGTAACTCTAAGTCATTTTTCAGGATGCGGATAATTGGTGCAATTTTGCATGAGTTGTCCTAACTCTATTAGGAATTATAGCCTTAGAGGATTAAATTATTTACCCAATTGGAGTTGGTTTCTCAATTGGAGAAGGATTCATAACTAGATATCAATTAGGATTAGCAATCCTTATTGAAGACGACCTTTATTATGTCTATATAAAGGAGCTATTGCACTAGTTTTAAAATGGAGCAAAACAGTAAGGTGTATGCTACTCAAGGAGTTAGAGTGATAGAATATTGTAAGGGCAATGTGTAACTTATACCACTCAAGGAGTTAGAGTGAGAGAATATTGTAAGGGCAAAGTGTGTGCGAGAGAAAAGAAAAGAGATATGGGTGTATTTTTTGTTCCTTGTTCTTGTTCTTTTAAGTTATTTGTCATGTTTAATCCTAGAGGCTTGGCAAGATTATTCGATGTACTCGCTATGGATATGGTGAAAGATTGTTGTTGCTACCCCGTGGACATGGGCACATATAGCTGAACCACGGTAATTCTTGGTGTGATTTGTCTTGGTTGTTTTGTTTTTTGATTTTCAAGTTTTGTTCGTTAAAACGCAAAATTCACAACAATTGGTATCAGAGCCTCGTTTGGTTGATATCCATTTAGAATGGAGGGTGCACTTAGCACCATGATGAAATTACTCACCTGTTCCAAAGTTAGGAATTGGCTCATCAATTGTTAGTGAACTATTTTTTTTTTTTTTTTTAGGAGTATATGAGGCAAACTAACGGTGCACAGATTCTTGTCCTAAAAGGATTAGGAAAGAATTAAGTTTCCTTGTCCAATTTAGATGACGAATCCTAGAAGCCTAATTGGAAAAGGAAGAAAGTGTACTTTCCTATTCCATATAGAATATGAAAGAAATTGTACTTTCCTTTTCCATATAGAATAGGGAAGAAAGTTTACTGTCCAATTCCATATAGAATAGGAAACTTAATCAGAAAATAGGCATGCAACCATCAGTCTATGTACTATAAAAAGGCGTGTTGTGGGTTGAATATTCACACGAACGGCAGAGCGAAACACTTTGAGAGAGTGAAGGGTGACCGGATGAGAGATATTAAAACCTAGGGTTTGTGACAGCAAAGGGGGTTTTTATTGTAAAACAAAGAGGCTTGCATGCTAGTGAAATATCTCGGTAATCACCGGAGTGGACATAGGCAAGTTTTGGCCGAAGAACTATAATTCTTTGTGTTCATGGTGTGCATTTTCTTTTGTGTGTGGTGTTTTGGTTGTTTGTTTATTCTTTGTGATGGGTTAATTGTGAGTCATGGAAGTACATTGAAAATAAGGTCCTGGAGAAAGCATGTGTGTACTTCATCCAACTGGGTTATGGGAAGTATAATGGAGGACATGCTTTATTGTAAAGATCTCCATGAGCCAGTTGAAGGTGTTAACTTGAGGCAGACAAAGAAAAGATGATTGCAAATGGATGGTGACTAGGTGATTGCAAATGGATGGTGAATAGGTGATTTTTTTTTTTTTTTTTTTTTTTAATCTAAAGAAGAGACGAAAATTATGAAAAGCAAAAGTCACAAGGGTTGGGCATTCATAGGCCCTTCAAATTGATGAATAAGATTGAGGCGTGGTAATAGGTGTTAAATTTGAGGGAGAGGAAGAAATAGGTTGGCAGCTGTTAAACTTATTTTCCTGATTGCTGGAATGGCTGTACTCTACACAATCCAAGTTCATAAACCTTCAGGGTTTTGGAAATTTAACGAGTTATTATACTATGGGTATAACGAACTAAAATACTGGATTGTTCTTGGCAGCTGTAAGGGTATAAAACAAATTCAGAAATATGGTTTATCTGATTTGGTGGGATCTTAAGTTTGTGGCAAGAGATACAAGTTGCTGCCCGTGGACATATATTTCTAAAGGGCACAGTTCAAAGTGAGGTTTTGGTAAGACGGATGGGTTGGGGATGCAGGTTTTGTTCGTTATATCTCCATCTCTGCACGTAATCACAATATTTCTAATTGTTTTATTCCAAGAATTATTTTGAGTTGTTGTTGCAACTCTAGAATCAGTTTCCCTCGTCCCTCCTAAAGCGAACAGGAGAGTGTGGAAATTGGAACATTCTGTGGCGTATTCTAAGTCACTCCCAATACACCTTTCGGATATCCCGGCTCCATCTCTTGTAGTTTGGAAAGCCAAAGTTCCTCCAAGGGTGCAAGTCTTAGCTTGGAACATTTCATGGTAAGTTAAACACCTATGATTAATTGGAAAGAAGGCAACCCTGTTGAGAATATCGCGTTTAAGAATGGGAAAAACAAGAACAAACTCAGGAAATCAAAAAACAAATAACCAAGATAAATAACACCAAGAATTTACGTGGTTCGGCAATATGTGCCTATGTCCACAGGACAACAACAATCTTTCACTATATCAATAAAGAGTACAACCAATAATCTTGCCAAATCTCTAGAACTAGGACTTGACAAAAAACATGAAAGAATAAGAACAAGAAATACACTATCTCTTTTCTTTTCTCACGCACACACTTTGCCCCTTTTTTTCAAAACTAGTACGATACCCCCTTTATATAGACATAATAAAGGTCTTCTTCAATAAGGATTATTAATCCTAATTGGAAACTAGTTATAAAACCTACACCAATTGAGAAACTAACTCCAATTGGGTAAACCAACTCCAATTGGGTAAACCAACTCCAATTGGGTAACCAACTCCAATTGGGTAAACCAACTCCAATTGGGAAAACAACTCCAATTGGGAAATCAATATAATCCTCTAAGACTATTAATTCCCAATAGACTTAGGACAACTTATCATGGGCTGGAAAAATCCAACAATCTCCCCCTCCAGACCATGCAGAATAGGATTGCTCCTCTTGACCAAACTCCCATTGATCGAACTTTTCATGACCAGACTCCCCCTGATCGAATTACCCATAACCAAGCTCCCCCGATCGAACTACTCATTAATCAAGACCCTCTTGATTAGACTTCTCTTGACCAGGCTTCCCTTGATCGTAATACCCATTGTCATTGGCAAAGGCAATTATAGACTTCTTTGCCATAAAACCATCAATCATCTGCATTAAAGAAGCTCTTCATCGTAGGTCACAATACTTGCAATATTGTTCCCATCCTTTTGTTCATTTTTCCATTTACGACAATGTTTCTTCATGTGACCCTTTTTCCCACAATAGTGGCAGTCACCATTGAATCTCGTCTCACCAGAATTTTTGCCTCTTTTCTCTATGACAAAGAGTTGTCCAGCGCCTGCACCTGAAACTTTTCTCCTTGTTTCTTCATTAAACATGCTATCCTTAACAACATCCATCGACAGTACGCCATTAGAAGCCGAATTGCTTACAGTTACAACGAAGGTTTCCCAACTATCTGGCAAGGATCCTAGCAATAAAAGTGCTAGCAGCTCTTCTTCAATATTCAAACCCATAGTGGCTACCTGCTTGATCACGTTCTGAAAGTTGTTCAAGTGCTCGGTTACACTAACATCTTCTGCATACTTCATGTGGACAAGCTCTTTGATAAGGAATGCTTTCTTGGTAGCGGTCTTCTTCTCAAAGAGGGATTCTAACTTCTTCCAAAGAGCTTGCGCGTCAGTTTCTTTAGACACATGGTGATGGATGCTCTGATCCACCCATTGTCTAATCGTACCAATAGTTTTACGATTCATCTTGGTCCAATTGGCATCAGACATATTTGCTGGCTTGCTATTAATACCTTCAATTGGCTCATGGAGATCTTTACAATAAAGCATGTCCTCCATTCTTGATTTCCACGTAACCCAGTTGGAGTGGGTGAGATTCATCTTAATTGCACCCTCCATTCTCAACGGATATCAGCCAAACTTGGCTCTGATACCACTTGTTGAGAATATCACGTTTAAGAATGGGAAAAACAAGAACAAACTCTGGAAATCGAAAAACAAATAACCAAGATAAATAACACCAAGAATTTATGTGGTTTGGCAATATATTGCCTACGTCCACGGGACAGCAACAACAATCTTTCACTATATCAATAATGAGTACAACCAATAATCTTGCCAAATCTCTAGAACTAGGACTTGACGAAAAACCTGTAAAGAACAAGAACAAGAAATACACTATCTCTTTTCTTTTCTCTCGCACACACTTTGCCCTTTTTTTCAAAACTAGTATGATAGCCCCTTTATATAGACATAATAAAGGTCTTCTTCAATAAGGATTATTAATCCTAATTGGAAACTAGTTATAAAACCTACACCAATTGGGAAACTAACTCCAATTGGGTAAACAACTCCAATTGGGAAAACAATTTAATCCTCGAAGACTATTAATTCCCAATAGACTTAGGACAACTTATCGTGGGCTGGAATAAACCCAGCAAACCCTTTGTTTCTTTTTCTTTCCATTGGTGTATTGTGTAGAAAGGCTCCGAAAATTTTGCAACTTTGGATCATTTATTCTTGCTCTGTTTAGTAGCTTTTTCTTTGTGGGGTTGGTTAATTAGGAGGCAGGATTATGTTGGTCCATTTTAGTGTCATCTAATAAGTTATTATGTAAAAGGCTTAAGTTTTTTTATGGAAAGAAAAGGGGGTTAGTGCTAGGGAGGTGTGTTGTGATGGCAATTTTTTTGGGTGGATAGGAAAAGCCGAAATTTGGAGAATATTGTGGTGAGGAGGTGGAATACTTATGGGAAAGGGCATGCTGTTGGACTTCTTTGTAGCGCTCTAGCTTTGGAATTCAGAGAGATCTCATTTTCTGTTATTTGGTCGAATGGAAAGCCTCCGTCCTGTAATTATTTGTTTTATGTTATTTCTCAGAAAGGTGCTCCTTTTTGACTGAAAGGTCATGGGTACGAGTCGTGGAAACAGCCTCTTTGCAAATCAAGAGTTGCGTACGATATGTTGAGAATATCGCATTTAAGAAAGGGAAAAATAGAACAAACTCCGAAAATCGAAAACAAATAACCAAGATAAATAACACCAAGAATTTACGTGGATCGGCAATATGTGCCAATGTCCACGGGACAACAACAATAGTATTTCACTACATCAATAATGAGTACAACCAATAATCTTGCCAAATCTCTAGAACTAGGACTTGACGAAAAACCTGAAAGAACAAGAAGAAGAAATACACTATCTCTTTTCTTTTATCTCGCACACACTTCACAATATTCTCTCACTCTAATCCCTTGAGCGGTATACAATTTATTGTTTTGCTCCCTTCCAATTCAAAACTAGTACAATAGCCCCTTTATATAGACATAATAAAGGTCTTCTTCAATAAGGATTATTAATCCTAATTGGAATCTAGTTATGAATTCTACTCCAATTGGGAAAACAATTTAATCCTCTAAGACTATAATTCCTTATAGACTTAGGACAACTTATCATGGGTTGGAAAAACCTAACAATCTCCCCCTCCAAACCATGAGGAAGGTATACCAAAAAATAGGATTGCTCCTCTTGACCAAACTCCCATTGATCAAACTTTTCATGACCAGACTCCCCGTGATCAAATTACCCATAACCAAGCTCCCCCTGATCGAACTACCATCATCATTGGCAAAGGCAATTATAAACTTCTTTGCCAGAAAACATCACTTATCTTTATCTTGGTCCAATCAGCATCAGACATACTTGTTGGCTTGCTCTTAACACCTTCAGTAAAGCATGTCCTCCTCTTGATTTCCATGTAATCCAATTAAAGTGGGTTGCACCCTCCATTCTAAACGATATCAACCAAACTTGGCTTTGATACCACTTGTTGAGAATATTGTGTTTAAGAATGGGAAAAATAGAACAAACTCCGGAAATCGAAAACAAATAACCAAGATAAATAACACCAAGAATTTACGTGGTTCGGCAATATGTGCCTACGTTCACGGGACAGCAACAACAGTATTTCACTGCATCAATAATGAGTACAACCAATAATCTTGCCAAATCTCTAGAACTAGGACTTGACGAAAAACCTGAAAGAACAAGAAGAAGAAATACACTATCTCTTTTCTTTTCTCTCGCACACACTTTACAATATTCTCACTCTAACCACTTGAGCGGTATACAATTTATTGTTTTGCTCCCTTCCAATTCAAAACTAGTACAATAGCCCCTTATTATAGACATAATAAAGGTCTTCTTCAATAAGGATTATTAATCCTAATTGGAATCTAGTTATGAATCCTACTCCAATTGAGAAACTACCTCCAATTGGGAAAACAAAATAATTCCTTATAGACTTAGGACAACTTATCATGGGCTGAAAAAACCTAACACGATAGACCCTCGCAAAGCTGGGAGCCTTGTTGACTTGGGGTCGCTCTTTAATGTTGCTTCTCAGAACTTGAAAGCCTCTGTCTTGTAATTTAGAGAGATCTTGTTTACTGTTGTATTGTTTTAATCTGTAATAAAAGTTTGTTTCGCATAAAAAAGTTCGAATAAAGACACAGAAATAGGTATTCATTTTGCCTAGCTGTACATGATATTAGGGGTGTTCAAAAGAAACTGACGGTCTTTTCAACCAGTTGGTTTCCCTTAGATATATCAAAATTGCTCTGTAAAATCCAATAGGACTTGTAAAAGCGGATCTCATCTTGGAAAGTTGTAAAAACTGATAAAAATGATTTGGTGGGCGGTTATGTTCGATTTTTTTCTTTTCCTTGGTTCCCTCCTGTTGTCTACCTCTTTCCTATTTATTGTTCCTCTCTCTCTTTGCCATGCTAAATCTACCTTTGTCTTTTGTTTTGTGGAGGGACTGTAAAGTTCCATTTCTAATAGTTGGCTTGCTTTGGCCACAAGTGTGATTATTTCTTCAGTTTGTTGCGTTTTGTTTTTGGCTGTTTATAAGAAAAAAATTGTTATATTGGCATACTTGTTGGATGATCGTTTTGGACTTTGTGGAATCATTTCAGGATGCCAAGAAAGGTGTTCTGTTCATTGACTTCCCCCCTGTGCTTCAACTTCAGCTGAAACGATTTGAGTACGACTTCATGCGGGACACAATGGTGAAGGTTGGAACTCAATAAGCTTCTTATAACATCTTCTTTTTACAACAACAACCAAGCCTTATTCCACATAACATCTTTAAAAAAAAAACTTTATATGACATGCCATTGTGACTGTTATTTGTGATGATTACATGATTACCATGAATGTCATTATAGTTTATCCATTACTATTGTGTCCAAATAATTGTTTGAAAATGAAGATGGGAAATTGTTGTTTGTATTTAATGGCTCAATATATCCATTTATCCACAATCAGTGCATATTTTACTTGATATGCTGTGTTCGGTATGAATGCTAACGAAAGAATACAAATGAGTAAATTAGATTTAACCGGAATTTCACTTTCAGTCAACTAAACCACTATGGATCAAAGTGTAGATAAAAAATGGTAAGGACCCGTGTTGTGTTTGCATTAAAGATATCCTTACATTTGCATGTCCTGTGATCTGGCCATTACTGGTTCATATTATCAGATATTTGACTTGCAAGACCCTTTTTATTATTTTTACCAGTTGAACTGATAATATAATTAGACTGGTCTTTCATATATGGGTTCCTCACCGGCAAATATAGCTTGAGTTCCTTTATTTCTCCCATCTAGTTTCCCATAGTGATTGGTTTATTAATTATTCACAGAACTTTTAAGTGTATTGCGCCATTATATATTGGTCTATTAATAGTTTATTGCGGATGAGTTTGGAGTGATGTGATTTGCATTTGAGCACATACGACTGAGAGACTGCATTTCTTTTCTCGACATAAAAGATTAGAGTTCTTTATGCTCTCTTTATGTAGATTAATGATCGTTATGAGTTCCCGTTGCAACTTGACCTTGATCGAGAGAATGGAAAATATTTATCACCTGAAGCTGATAGGAGCGTTCGCAACCTTTACACACTTCACAGGTATGTTTCAGCATCATTCTTATTTGTCATGTATCGGAGACCACTTTCTTTAGTTAAATGTCCTAGGGAAGCTTTCTGGTGATCCCTCTGTGATAATTATAGTTATGAGGTTCACTTATTGGTGCTTGATATAGTTGGGGAAGGATTCTATGTAGCTCTTGTTATTGAAAGAATTCTAAATTCCTCATGCATGCTTTGTGGGAAATCCCTTTGCTCTTTTAGCTGCATCTCCTTTTTCTGGACAGAAAAATTTTCGTCCTTTAATAAATGTTGGTAGGGTGCCACAATTTTTGCTGTGAGGATTTTATGGTCGACGCATATCATCTGATAGGGGTGCTGAATTTCACTTTCGTTGCATATTGTTTGTGGGGGAATAAATTGGCATTGAACTCTTCATCCATGACATTCAAAATACTAAGAGCATCTCCAATGGAGAGATGCAAATTTGAGTTGTAAAAGCCACTTTTACATCTCATTTTACATTTTCGGGTGTAAATGGTTCATTTTATCCTATTCTATTTTTTCTTCTTCTTGTTCTTTTTTTTTCCCGTCTTATACTGCTCGTTAACGTATAATGTATAGCTGATAATTTTCTGTTAATAATATTTTGTTTCTTACAAAAATTGCTATTCTGGAAGAAACGAACACTTTGAGGCATTTTTATGTCTCCCTTAGACTCAGGATAACTATTTTTTATCTCCCCATAAAAGAATTAGCTTCGATTCGTAGTTGATTTTTCTATTGTACTTATCCATTTATGGTTTTTACAGTGTTTTGGTGCATAGTGGTGGGGTGCACGGTGGACACTATTATGCCTTTATCAGGCCAACACTTTCTGATCAGTGGTATGTATCAACTCTGTATCTATCCCTCAAGTGTGCACGCATGTTTTGCTTGTGTGGAAAACTTATGATTGGTTCTCATTACGTTGCTGCATCAACCCCCTAGTGTTGTTTTCATATTGTTTATTTGAAGCTCTGGAAGCACACATGTATACTTGTACATTTTAAATTTCATCTACTTCTTTCCAAGCATCAGGAGGACCCTTTTCTACATTTGTCTTTTGAGAAGAGACAATTTCATTGCTTATAAACCGTAGAAATCCAAATTTCAAAATTGGGCAAGTGGACCACTCCAGAAAAGCGGGAAAAAACAAGAAGTTTATCTAATACAAAAGAGACCTTATCTATGAATTCTTTGAATCTTAAGGCAATTAATGACTCACTATAGTTGTATTGTCAATCTCTCATCTTTTTGTGTGATCAAGTCTGTGTGTTTATGCATCTGGTTTCCTTTCTGGGTGAACTGTAGTTTGATTTTTAGCAGTGTCTATCCATATGAAGATGGATGTAGTTGTACCATTTATCTATCAATCTATCCATAACTAAGCACATCACCTGCATATCAATTTCCTCGATAAGTAGATACCACACTCACATTTACCAGTGTACCACAAATAAGGTAATTCTAACATAATAAATGACTATGCCATGCAGATATTTTGAGGCCTTGGGTCATAATAGGCATCTCAGTTGTTGTGTTACCTTGCCAATTATGTATCCCAAGTTGTATACTTAAGCTAATTCTAGAATTTGATTGAATTTTGAGAAATGCATATAGGATACCGAGAATGCGAGTAACTGAGGTTGCTACTTATCTTCAATCAAGCATCTTTCATTTTCACATGTCATTAAGCATGTTGTTCACAGGTATAAATTTGACGATGAGAGGGTAACAAAAGAAGATATAAAGAGGGCACTAGAGGAGCAGTATGGTGGTGAGGAAGAGGTATGCTTTTCCAATTTCTGCCTGCAATATTGAATCGATGTTTTACTTTGTACTTTTTTTCCTCTTTCATAATTTGCTTATTATTTTAACAGTTACCGCAGACAAACCCTGGATTTAATAATACTCCTTTCAAATTCACGAAATATTCAAATGCATACATGCTGGTGTACATACGGGAAAGTGACAGAGATAAAATAATCTGCAATGTGGATGAAAAGGACATTGCTGAACATCTGAGGGTGAGATCCTGTTATTAAGGCCAAGTTTTAGGCTATTTTCATTTTAAGAAATTGGACGCATGACTTTCTCCATTTGATGATGTATTTGAATGAACCTCTGAACAATGCTGATCTCAATTATCCTGTTGTTTGAGATCAAATTCCTCTAATGATACAAGTTCTGTTGAACTTGGAATCAGAAATAAATGAGATACAAATAAGGTCATGCTTTGCTTGTTTGGTTCATACATTTTGGCATATCAACTGCTTTCTAGACATACTTGGTTAATTTATGAGTTACTTTTATACAAAGGAAAACAAATATACTTTTACCTTATGGGAGATAAGTTCTAAATAAATTCATTGACTTGTGTCAGGAGAGATTAAAGAAGGAACAAGAAGAAAAGGAGCACAAGAAGAAAGAAAAGGCAGAAGCACACCTGTACACTGTTATAAAGGTCGGGGTTTAGCTGCTAATGTCTCCCTTATTAACAAGTGACTCTGTGGTCAATTTTTACAAGTTTCTAGTTTGAATACACTTATGAGGTATATGATTCATCTAGGTTGCTCGGGATGAGAACCTCATGGAGCAAATTGGGAAAGATATTTATTTTGATATTGTGGATCATGACAAAGTTAGAAGTTTTCGTATTCAGAAGCAGACCCCTTTTAACATTTTTAAGGTACAACTCAGAAGGTGCTTCTTGCACCTGATTTTAAATTTTTTTCTTCTGTCTATAAGAAAAAAGCTCTCTCTTTCCGCTGGTTTCCAACTATCCATATTGTCTGCTAAATATGTTATGGCTTTAATAACCGCTTATGTCCTCTTTTGGTTCTGCAAGTTATTAGTTTGTGTATTAAAACTCGAAAGGCTAGAGTTGTTACTTGTGGATTGTTCTCCTTTTTTCTTAAAGAAAGCAGGCTCTGTTTCCCACCTTTGTCGGTTGAATGTAAGGTACAAGCAGAGGATAGTGCTCTTGATGCTTTCAAGTCTTCTTACATTGTCTCATAACATTTAACTGACCTGTTTGTGTCATATTTTATTTTCATTTCCATGGTTGCGGTTAAGTAACTGTAATCATTCTACAGAAGCAGAAGTATACACAGAGGAATATGGAGGCAGCTTCTTACCTATTTAAGAAAATTCTCCGACTTTGTATATATAAACCTAAAATATTGAGGGGGTGTGTGTGTATTATTGAGAGTCTGCGCTTTAGGCAATTAGAAAAGTAGTAAACATGATAATATTATGGCAACTGGAAATTGAAGTGATACACAGAGAACAAATGTCTGATTAGATTTGGCGTTCATTCAACATTGATAATCATGTCATGGTTTTGAGCACTGGATTCCTGTGCAACAAAATATTTATAGGTATACCAAAGTATGTTCTATTTGTTTCCACCATGGATTCGGGATGGCAGGTCCTTGTTTCTTTTTTTCTTTTTTTTTTTTTTTATATATTAATTCGATTAAGTTTCATGGTGAGATGTGGGTATTTATATTTTTCCTCCGAGTGGCTTAAATTTGATGCCATTGAGTAATTGTTAAACTTATGATGCAGGGCTTAAATTTGTAGGAACACTCCCGGTGGCTTTGCATGTAGGGTTAGGTTTAGGTTGCAACACACAATCCTGGTAGAAGCAAACCAATTTTCCTCCACTGCAACTGGTCACTAAGTGTAACAAGGGTTTTGACCGTCAGATTTAATCCACGGCTTAATTTTGTTGACCAGTCTTAAAATCCAACTGTCCAAACACTGTTGCACTTAGTGGCCGGTAGCACTGAAGAAATATTGGAAGGAAAACTGCTGTAACTTTATTCAATCATCCATATCCTCTCAAAGGGATTGCAATTGGAAATTTATAGAACCTAAACCTAAGAAAACCCAAGGATAACAAAAGTACGAAAATAGGCCTAACTAAATAAAATGAAAAAACAAGAGTCGAGTAGAAAACATAAGAGAAAGTGTAGGTAGCTAAAGTACCTCTAACTTAGTCCCAATCAACACTTGTAATAGCCTGGCATCATCTGGGATGTGCCAAATGAGGCTTGAATGGTATGTATACATGCTCTTCTGGATTTTCTTGGCATACTCTTCTTTGTTTTGGGAGTAAGGTGCTCAGCTGTTTTTAAATTTCTGCAACTATGATTTCTCAATTTGTATCCCGATTTTTTTAAATTTCTGCTTCCCTGTTGAGATTTAAAAATCAAAGGTAAAAGATTTTGAGAATGCCTGCTAGAGCTCCTATGCAGTTTTATAGGTAGCTTTTTTGTTACATGGATCGTAGGTTAAAAAATTTGTTGGTGAACTGGCTGGTAGCTCAGTGAAAATTTCTGCTAATGTGAGTCAAATTTCAGTGAATCATTCTAAGGGATTTATGCCTTTTGCCTAGTATTGTAAGTGGACTTCAAGGTATCTAGCATATGGTGATTATATCCATTCTGAAATTTATTTAAATTATTATATATTCTTGTGTTTTCTTTTTGGTGGTGACGTGCTTCAATTAACGTTGATTGTGTTTCCTTCCTGCGCTTCTTAATTTTTTTCCATAATGATTCATTCAGGAGGACGTTGCAAAAGAGTTTGGCATACCAGTGCAATTTCAGCGTTTTTGGCTGTGGGCAAAGCGTCAAAACCATACATATCGTCCTAACCGTCCGTTGACACCTATGGAGGAAACACAATCTGTACTTATCTTGTGCTGTTACTATGTCTATGTTTTAAGTTTATTTTTTCCTCCTTTTTCTTCAATGCTCCTGATGACGTTCGCATGTACAAGCTAATGCTTTTCAGATAGTGCGATTTATAAAATGAAAATGAAAAGTCATACTATCTGTCTTTTACTTGTGGGTTATTGAAGCAGTTCTCTCATGTTGCATTATATCTGATGCCCTATTATTTTGGTTTCTGTATAGAAGTCTATGTGCGCGGCTCAGTCTTTCTTTCAATCATTGTAGGTTGGACAGTTGAGGGAGGTATCAAACAAGGTTCATAATGCAGAACTAAAGTTATTCTTAGAAGTAGAGCTTGGGCCGGTAATTGTATTTACAACTAAACATTGTGTCATTCTTGTATGGAATGTTCTTTGTAGCATTTTCTCTGATTTTCTGCAATTTTATTCAGGATTTACACCATATTGCTCCACCTGACAAAACAAAGGATGATATCCTGCTTTTCTTTAAGCTTTATGATCCAGAAAAAGAAGAACTGCGGTACATTTTTTTAAAATTTATTTTGACATTTTAATCTTTACAAGTTGTTGAAGAATATGAAGGTTTATGTTTTTTGCGTATTTTCTCCATAATGTCAGATATGTTGGAAGACTTTTTGTGAAGAGTACTGGTAAGGCAGCTGAAATCTTGTCAAAATTAAATGAAATGGCTGGCTATGATCCCGAGGAAGAGATTGACCTATATGAGGTTTGTATGCAATTACAACTTATGGCAGTTCCTTGTGTCATTCTGTAGGGAACTTCTAGGACTACATTGTATATGTCCTTATGACTATGAAACTTGCAATTTAGCTGGCAAGGATGGCACATTAGTCAGTTCATGACAGTAACCTTGTCCAGTTGAAGAAATTTCGGGTTCTCTCATAACGAATATAATTTGTTTGTTTCATCCATAAACAAGTACCCAAAACCTTGTGCCTTTGCCGGTTGAATTCAAGGTTCATGAACCATGAGTTGAATTTGTCTGGTGTAGAACTGCTTGATTAGTGGTCTCTTTTATTTCTAATTATATGTGTCGGTTGATTTATTTTGATTCTTTCATTAGTCGTCAACCATGGTTTCTTACTGGTGCTCTGATTCTCAGGAAATCAAGTTTGAGCCCACTGTCATGTGTGAACCCATTGATAAGAAATTCATATTTCGAGCCTGCCAGGTATTTTCTAAATGTGTTCATGAGTACTTTTGCTTGTCAGTATTTGAACTTCTTGTCGTTGTATGCAGCTTGAGGATGGAGACATTGTCTGCTTTCAGAAGCCAACTTCAGTTGAAAGTGAACATCTCCGCTATCCTGATGTCCCATCTTTTCTGGAATATGTGCGCAACCGTCAAGTAAGACTTCCTGAAACTTAAAACTACGCATTGGAAACTACTGTTCCGTTGGTGCTTTATTTGAATTGGTGGTCATATGAGAACAGACTTTTGACATAGCTGTGAGACTGTTGCTGAAGCTTGATCTTGTGCCTGGTCAAGTTGCTTGAAAAAGGAGTTCAAATACATGCTTGTTTTCTGGATGATGGGGTTGTTTCACCCACCCATATAAGAAATTTGTGAGACTGTTACTGAAGCTTGATCTCGTGCCTGGTCATGTTGCTAGATAAAGGAGTTAAAATACATGCTTATTTTCTGGATGATGGGGTTGTTTCACCCACCTATATAAGAAGTTAACTGTGGTGCACTTCAGGTGGTGTCCTTTTGTCATGTATAATAAGATGGAATAGTCATGTTTCCTAATTTCTGGGAAGACTTTTATTTATTATCTTAGATTACCAGACCATGTTCTCTCATGACTGTTGTGTCCGATGTCTAGTTACTTCATCATAAATATTCTTGAGGAGCATTATTTAAGATAAACGTATCCTATATCTTTATTATGTATTCTTGTGCTGGTGAAATATTCTTTTGCCACAATTTTCTGAATTTAGGAGGTGAGTATTGTGTACTTCTAATAAAATATTGTTTCTCATAAAAAGGTACCCTGATTTCACCAAGTCTTTATCATCTGATCTATCACAGGTTGTTCACTTCCGATCCCTTGAGAAACCCAAGGAAGATGATTTCTCCCTAGAACTGTAAGTTATATTATAATATTATTATTGGTTAATGTTCATCTACATTATTTACAATATGCGGCATTTGTGTTCATTAAATATCCTGTATATGATCTAAAAATTATTTGTCATTACAATTTTCATATTGGTTTTAAGGTCAAAACTTCATACCTATGATGATGTTGTGGAACGAGTAGCTCAACAACTTGGTTTGGACGATCCATCCAAACTTAGGCTTACACCACACAACTGTTACTCACAACAACCCAAACCCCAGCCAATTAAGTATCGTGGGGTTGACCACTTGACTGATATGCTGGTCCACTACAATCAGGTAATAACTCCACAGCCCCAGGTGATATTTATTTTAATACCTAGAAGATCAAAACTCTTACAACAATCTAATGGCAGACTTCAGATATACTGTACTATGAAGTGTTGGACATCCCTCTGCCTGAATTACAAGGTTTGAAAACTCTGAAAGTTGCATTCCATCTTGCTACTAAGGAAGAAGTGAGTACACGTACGAGATCTTACAAAGTTATGGTTTGTTAGTTTTAATTATTTCCTGACATATCTGTCATTTACCAGGTGGTTGTTCACACCATAAGACTGCCAAAACAGAGCACTGTGGGGGATGTAATTAATGATCTTAAAACTAAGGTGACATTTTTGGCTTGTTAGTGTCGCTATCATCCTATCCAACCAATTGAAACTTCCTATTTACTAGTAGTGTGTAGAACTCTTTATTTTTTCCTACTTTTATTGTTGATCTTGTTGATGGTTTACCTTAATAGTTTAATAGCTTAGTTTACTACTCTGATTTTATGGTTCTAACTGGTGTATCTCATCGTGGAGCAGGTTGAATTGTCTCATCCGGATGCAGAACTTAGGCTGCTTGAAGTTTTCTATCACAAGATTTACAAGGTCTGAGCTTCATCTTCCAATGAAAACTACTGGTCTGACTAGCATACCTCTGAAGTAGATATGTGAAAGACAAAGATTGATATATGTTGGTCTGCAACAGATTCTTTCTAAAGTAAATTATACAATAGCATTAAATAATACGGTTTTATTTGTATACAATTTTTCAGAACACTCTTTGAAAGCGCTGTTTTCTTTGTCCCTGTTATGTGAGCTGAGTGTTAATTGGCTTTTTTATATTTGTGCATATCAAATGTACAACATCATGAATTCTGTGATAGTCATAGCTTTTCATCAAAATTTATATTCATCAAGCACTACGGGTATGGTGAGGACATGAAATCCAACAGTGAGTAAACTAAAGCACAAGTCCATAAAAACCTAGCACATTTGTGTGTGGCATGACACTGTTCTGTTAATTGCTTTTTGGGCTTGCCATGGTTCTTTGAGATCTACCTTTCCTTTTGTCCTAGTTCTTTCCTCAACCAAATGGTGATATAACTAGTTGGAAGAATGGGATTATTTAGATTTGCGGCTTACTGTTTATCCACATTTCCGCTCTATATGGCAGTTAGAATACTTATAAATACCAAGTTGAATTTTATTGTTATTGCTAATTGATCTTGATGTACAATATCTGCAGGTTTTTCCTCACAGTGAAAAGATTGAGAACATAAACGATCAATACTGGACATTGCGAGCTGAAGAGGTCTCTCTCTCTCTCACATGCTTATGCACAATGGGGTCTTAATTCTAGTTATTGGTTGTGTTTTTTAGGTTATGAGTGTCTATTTGATGTTTTTTCATTTCCTTTCAATTCATAGGTTCCTGAGGAAGAGAAAAATCTTGGTCCTAATGATCGTGTAATCCATGTGTACCATTTCACTAAAGACACAGCTCAGAACCAAATGGTAATTGCAAAGATTTAGTTTCACGGTTCTGCTATTTTTCCCCTCCGGATATATGCTTGCCTTTCAAAACCAAATATCATATGATGTGTGTCTCATATGCTCAAATTTGTCCTTTCTTTCACAGCAAATTCAAAACTTTGGGGAACCTTTTTTCTTGGTCATACATGAAGGTGAAACTTTGGCTGAAGTTAAAGCTCGAGTGCAAAAGAAATTACAGGTTGCAGATGAGGAGTTTGCTAAGGTGCAACCTAAGTTCTCATTACCATCATGCACTTTCATAATTTCATTAGAAATATAGACATTCTCATTCGTTTTAAATGAATAAATGGGATTGTTGTATTTTACTGATACAACATCAAATTAATTTTGTTTCCTTTGCCAGTGGAAGTTTGCGTTTCTTTCCTTAGGTCGCCCAGAATATCTTCAGGACTCGGATATTGTGTCTAGTCGATTTCAGGTGTGTATTAGAAATGGAAAATCAGTAAACATCTTACTATAGATATGGAAATCCTTAGAAGTAGAAGTTTATTACTTTTGTAGTTGTTTCTAATTTAAGAATTTATTTTCATTGATTGCTTTTCATTTGCCATCCTATATAGAGAAGAGATGTCTACGGTGCTTGGGAGCAATATCTTGGGCTGGAGCACTGTGACAGTGCTCCTAAAAGATCTTATGCAGCTAATCAGGTGAGATGCGTAGTTTCGTTTTGTCCGTCTTCTATGTAACCATTTTTCTTTTAAATTGAAACTAGTAGATTATATATTTGCTCAAATATGTTTGTGCGTTGGCTTGCCTGTTGATGACTGCCATTTTTACAATTTGTTCTTTTGCAGAATCGTCATACGTTTGAAAAGCCAGTAAAAATTTACAACTAGGAAATTGTTGGATGAATGAATCACTCCAGAGATGCGTTGGTAAATTCTTCACATGGCGGTGAAAGTGGGAATTGGTGAAGGGTGATTGTGCAGCCATCCAGTGATATTAGCTTTTGAAAAGGTGTCAGGCAAGGCTCGGTAGGCAGATTTGTTAGCTATTTAATTCTTTTTCCAGAGTTGTTGGGGACGACTCTTCGTAAATCAGTGTCTGCAAGCATTGATCTTAACTGCAGTTTTAGACACAGGCGGTTCGTCTTTTGGTGTCGTGGCAATGGACTTCACCATCAGTTCAATGTAAACCTTTTGACAGTAAATAAACAAGATTTTTGAACTAGTGAATGTATACAGGTACAGTTTGGTGTCACTCAAGTTAGCTTTTTGCGTGTTTCTCTTCGCGTTTCTGTTCAGTTTAGGTAGCGAGGTGGACAGGGGTGGTGTTGTGCGTGATTAGTCAGTTCCCAAACATGTTTCTGGACTTTTGTAAAACATATTTTCCAGGCACTGCCGGTGAATTGAGGGCAGTAAGTCTCTACCCTGTTTTTTTGTTATGGAAGCCTTGTTCTGATGTTCTGCAACAGCTTCTGTTTTGCTTGTAGCAGCCTCTTCCGAATCCAGGAACCAGCATCGTTTGTTGATTTATCCGCTAACCTCACGTTTGAACGAGGGTTTTAAACTTGAAATTTAGACGAAAGACAAAAATTGAAATCAAAATGTACCAATTCTCATGTATGGGTTCATAAGAATTGACAAATTTGAACTTTAATTCTTACAAATCTTCCTATTTCCAAATTACATTTCTACCTGCTATTACATCCGCCTTTCTATGTCCGTCACCATCACCAGCTCCATCCACCACCATCTCTTGCACCATGATGTTGCCGCTGCCACCGCCACCGCCCTAGCAGCACAACCACCAGCTTATCAGGCAATTCATGTCGGGAACATTAATTTCAATTCCAATCCAATAGATTTCTCAACTTAGCTTTCCCATTTCCTAATATCTGGAGTAATGAAAACGAAAAATAGTTGCCCAAGATTTTTTCTTCGTGTTCTATTATATCTACCATACAAGCGAAGCTTTTAATCCACACGAGTCCAACTTAGCCGCATTAAAGTTAGTCCGTGCTCACACCAAACACGTACTAGGAATTTTTGCCAAGCCAGTTTAGTCCAGTGAAACTTAGCAAGGCCAAACAAACACGCCTTAAACATCATTTATCTACCACGCATGCTTCCTTGTGTCCTTGTTTTTTTGTGACTGTGAGTCATTAGATTTGGCTCCGTGGTGTTAGAATAAATGTAGAAATATAGAGAATAATTTGAAACATGTCTTTTGAGTCGTTTTCTAAGCGTTATTTACTCAAATGAATTTACTAAAGGGTTCTTGTAATACCCTGTAAATTTAAATACATGAATAAGATATTCATAATTATGAATATGTGGAGAAAATAAAAAATAAATCAAGTTATGGTTATGAAAATTTTATTGAGGAATTTTAAAATTTTGTTACCAGAAATTATTATAATTTACGTTGTAAAATCTATCGATTAAGTGGAAATGGCAGAAGTGCTCCTAGGCGGTTAAATGAAATCTTACGAGGACATATTTTATCATGTTTCTTGAAATATTTGGATAGAGTTCGATCTCACGAACGTATAGGCGCAAACCGTTCATGAAACAGAATTATAACGAAGGAGTTATTAGCATTTAAAGTCGGGGATATAATTGTAAATTTAACCCCTTTAGAAGGCTCCAGAAAATCTGGAGCACTGAGTTTCTACCACATGTGTGGCTGAGATGAGAAGAAAAGAAAAGAAATGAAGGAAATAGACGGCTGTGATGGAAAAGAAAGGACAGAAAAGGGAGAGACATGGACAAATGAAGGGGGGAGAAGGGAGGGAAATGAGAGAAGGGGAGAAAGGAGGAAACCTGACCTTCCTTCAACCTACCGACCCGACCCGACCATTGTTTCCAATTTCAGTCACCGTTGATGATGGGAAAATAACCCTCCCTTCGACACCAATTGACCTGTTCACCAATTTCATCCCAATTTCGATGGAAATATGCTTTTATTTAGTGAAACCCGCACCAGTGGTGCGACGGGTCCGTGTCTGCGATCTCTTGTTTGTGAAGCCACCACCGTAGACCACCACCATGGTTAGACTCCTTGTGAACCCAGGAACATGTCCTAAGCCTTGGTTGGGGCGGTGGGGCACTCGAGGCGACGAATTGAATACACCCAAACTCTAGGGTTCTGGCAGAATTGAGTGAAATTAGGGTTTTTCCCAGTCGAATTGGACTTCGGCCCAGGTATGAAAGTTGTTCCTTCATTGAACTCTACCTTCTTGGAAAAGGCTGGTGCATGTTGATTTGGGTGGAAAAGGGCCTGTGGATGTGAAATTGGGTGGAAAAAAAAAAGAAAAAAAGAAAAAAAAAATGTGTGGTGTGTTTTGGCCAGGTATATTACAATCTTTTCCAGTCTACTAGTCACTGATGGAGATGAAAAGAAAATGGTGGTGAAATCATTGTTTTGACAATGATAAGTATGGCTAGAAATTTTAAAATCCTTTGGCCAATGATAATGGTGGTTGGAAATTTTAGTATTTATTAAAGTCATGGTGATTTATGGAATGGGAATGAAATTATAAACTACGGTTATGGTTTAACCATTATAATTGGAATGGTGGAAAGACCATGAACATTTTCTTCATTTATTATTGGTGGACATGAATGAAGTTATGAAATGAGATTTTGAGCTTGTTTGATATAAACGATTTTCCAACTGAGTTTTTCTCGTTTGATGAAAAGAATTGACGGGAAAAGTATAATTACAAATTTGATTGGTTTGGTTATCATAGTTTTGAGTTGTCATTGTTAGATTTGATATTGCGAACAAAATCGATGACGAGCACATATTCTCGTGGCTATGCGGTTAATAAGGTTTATTTTTGTTGGCCAATAGAGCTGTAATATATTTAAATTTCTCTTCTTTGGGTGATGGAATGTGAATAGTACTCTGGATATGCGAGTCACTCATTTATTCGATCTATGGCTGCACTTTGAAGCAATTTAAAAGAGAAACAATTGAAAGAAAGATTTAAAAGGCTTTTAAATTCACTTTGGGTAATTTAGTTTAATTGTGGATATGAATGAAATCATAGAATGAGATTGATTTTGTTCAATGTTAATGGTATTGCGGATTTGGTTTTGAACTTTCTTTCCATTACCCGATGAGTGTGATTGGAAATTCCAATGATTTTGGTTGGAATTTTTGTATTTGATTTGCCAATTCTAATGGGTTGGTTTGAAATTTTTATATTTGCTTAGCCACTAATGATTATGGCATAAAATTATGATATTTAATTGGCCGAAGATGGTTATGGCAGGAATTTATGATAATTGTGGTTATTATGCTAGTATTTATCTTGCCAATGGTAGATGTGGTTTAATGTTCTGGTATTTATTTAGCCAATGAAAATTATGGCTTGATGTTGATATTATTTTTGCCAATGTGCATGGCTTGATGTTGAAATCTCGAGGACGAGATTTATTTTAACAGAGGGTGAATGTGATACCCTGGAAATTTAAATACATGAATAAGATATTCATAATTATGAATATGTGGAGAAAATTGAAATAAATCGATTTATGGTTATAAAAATTTTATTGAGGAATTTTAAAATTTTGTTACCATAAATCATTATAATTTATGTTGTAAAATCTATCAATTAAGTGGAAATGACAGAAGTGCTCCTAGGCGGTTAAACGAAATCTTATGAGGACATATTCTATCTTCATATGTTTTGTCATGTTTCTAGGCATATTTGGAGAG
This sequence comes from Pyrus x bretschneideri, assembly GCF_019419815.1. Lineage (NCBI taxonomy): Eukaryota > Viridiplantae > Streptophyta > Magnoliopsida > Rosales > Rosaceae > Pyrus > Pyrus x bretschneideri. The sequence goes on along the minus strand of NW_025999806.1, from coordinate 1,263,793 downwards.
AGTTTGATCTCACGAATGCGTAGGTGCAAACCGTTCATGAAACGGAGTTATAACGAATGAGTTATTAACGTTTAAAGTCAGGGACATATTGTAAATTTAACCCCTTTAGAAGGCTCTAGAAAATCTGGAGCACTTAGTTTCTGCCACGTGTGTGGCTGAGATGAGAAGAAAAGAAAAGAAAGGAAGGAAATCGGTGGCTATGATGGAAAAGAAAGGACAGAAAAGGGAGAGACGTACCAATGAAGGGGGAGAAGGGAAGGAAATGAGAAAAGAAGAGAGATGGGGGAACCAGACCTTCCTTCAACCTGCCAACTCGACCCGACCATTGTTTCCGATTCCCGCCACCGTTGATGACGGGAACGGTGCCAAAATAATCCTCCCTTCGACACCAATCGACCCATTCACCAATTTCATCCCAATTTTGATGGAAATATGCTTTTATTTAGTGAAACCCGCATCGGTGGGTGCGATGGGTCTGTGTCTGCGATCCCCCGTTTGTGAAGCCACCACCATGGTTAGACTCCTTGTGAATCCAGGAACATGTCCCAAGCCTTGGTTGGGGGCGGCAGGGCACCTGAGGTGACAAATTGAGTACACCCTAACTCAAGGGTTCCGACGGAATTGAGTGAAATCAGGGCTTTTCCCGGTCGAATTGGATTTCGGCTCAGGTATGAAAGTTGTTCCTCTCATTGAACTCTACCTTCCTGAAAAATTTGGTGATTTTTTAGAGTTGGTCGGAATTTGGGTTTTCCGTTCGCCGAAAACCGCCACCCACGGCGGCACGTGCATCGGCGCGTGGCCAGTGGGCTGATGCTGCCATCTTGTGCAAATTTTGATATTCTAAATATGAATTTGGTATCCAATTGGTGTGTTACAATTATTAAACCCAATGTTGGTTATTTTCATTACTTGAATGTCTTCGAAAATGGAGAATAGAATGAAAAGTGAACTACGAAAGGCTTGATCCCACTCAAGGGTACGTAAGTAGTCTAACAGTGTTAGATGCAGCCTTAGATAATCGAGATAAATCTTTTGTTGGGAATTTGAATTAAGAAAAGAAATTTGGTGATTCATTTGTAAAATTAAATCTTATGTTTTGGTATTTAAATCTAGGTTATAGTTTTTGTGAATGATTAAGAATTTAAATAAGAAATTGTGATTAACGGTAGTTAACTAAACAATAATTTAGTTTGGGCCTATCACCGATACTATTTCCCGAAAATAAATATTTTAGGACCAGGGCGTTACAGTTCTTGACAAACCACTTCTAGGATATAGTCTGACATATTACTGATGGATAGATTAATCCGACACACAGCCGACTAATTTAGTCAGTACTATCCGATGACTATTTATCCTATACGATTGAACTAGTTAGTACAGTCCGAACTACCAAATGAGGCCATATATTCTTGAAATATTCAACAGGTGGTCATCACCATGTTGAGTCCAATTATCGTTGGTTCCAATTCAAATTTCATTAAGTGGGTTTAAACGGTCACTTGTTTCAAAAATGATACTCTTACCACTTTTTTCATCTCATATTTGTATTATCTTTCTAATAAAGTTTGGCCTCACCTACTATTCGTTCAGATTATATGCCGAGTTGCGCCCATAGATCGTCAAGTCTATGTCCAACAATTATTGGGTTGGGTTCACATCATAGCGTATACTGGTTGGGCCTTCACCAAGTTATAACTTTTTTTCTTTTGAGTTCTACAATGTCTTCATATTGAGGAATGCTAGGAAGACCAAATTTGTAAACTATGTGGTGTTTCACCAATAGAAAATAAGCACGTTAAGCAATACTTACGTAATAATCCGATTATCAACCACCACATCATATGTTTTACAAAATTTGATTTAAATAGTTGGTTTCCCTGACAATTACTCATTTATATTAGTGATGATAGACTTGGACCACTCGGCATAATAAGTTATCTATAATAATTTTTTATCAAACTTATTATCCACTAGAGTTGTATCGAAGACCTACAACTTACAAGTTGATGTCACACCAAACAACTGAAAGTCAAAGTCATTTTCACATACTCATTTTACCATTCTATGCAACCTTTTTTTTATGTCTTGTTTTTCCCTCAAATTATTAAATTAATACTAAGAATAATAAGGTGTGTAAAGAGAAAAGTGTACGAAAAGATTTTCTACGAAAAAAGTTGGAAAGGGTCTTTTTTTTCCTTCTTTATCTTCCTTGAAAAAAAAAAAAAAAATAACCACTTAGTATTACGATATTTTAGTATTTTTCTTTACTTATAAGTAAGAGGTTTTAGGTTTGATTCGTGTTAAAAACGAATTTGAATCATATTATTAGCTAGCTTAGGCTAAACTTACATCTCTCACTTTAATGTAAATAATATCGTTTGTTAAAAAAAAAATTAAAATAAATAAATAAATAAAACAAATACGAATAACGAAACTGAGCTCCACATACCCATTATACTCGATATCCATGGCCACACTTCCCTGCTATTCCCTCCACCCACTTTTTTCTTCTTCTTCTCCGTCAGCAACTTCTCATTCTTTTCCACACCAACCTCAAACAAAACCCGAAACCCCTCCTCCACTCATCCGTTGCTCCGCCACCGGCATTGCCACCATTGCCGCCGCCGGACCTGAAATCATAATTCAGCCAACTGCGAGGCTGTTGGTCCAACCCATTTTCCTGTTTGCTGGCTTCGACAGACCCTTGGACACCCAAACTTTTCTTGCCACAATCAGTGTCTTGGCCGCCATTGCTCTCTCCCTCTTTCTCGGTCTGAAGGTCACTACCTACCCCTTCTGCCTTTGTTTTTCCAAAAAATTATAAGGCCAATTGGCTACAATAAACATATTTTGACATTTGGTTGCAGAACTGATGAGTGTTTATCTTGTCGTTATTATATCATCGTTGGGTTGTGGTCGATATATGTCGTCTTTACAAATCATTTCCTGCATGCCAAATGTCAAAATCTATCTATTGTAGCTATTTTTCCAAATTAGGGTTATGTTTACTAAAATGGGGATTATGGATTTTAGCTTCTTTGAGTTAAACTTGATGAATCATTTGCAGGGTGACCCTGTGCCTTGTGAGAGATGTGCTGGCAATGGTAATCACTTTCCGGTTGCTTTTGCTATCTTGGTTTTTAATTTTGACATAAGAAATGAATGATTGACAGAAATACTAGAAGTGCTTTTATTAGAAACATGTTAAATTTTATTAAAAAATCCAAGTTATGTGCTTCTCTAAAAAGCACTTCTACGACCCATAATTACTTTTTAGTTTTTCTCCCAAGCTTAGGCAAAAGCACTTTTGGTTGTTAGAAATAAGCCGAAGATGGACTTGGTTGACAAGACGTAGTTTTTGGATTTCGATTGGAAGTATTCCTCACATAGTTTCGGTCACTGGACAAGTAAGATTTTCCAGTGGTGACCTGCGTAGATTGAGGTTTTAACAGAGGACTGAACCCAACCAGTTTAGACTGAAGGGTTTTAAGTACTCAGAATTGTATCTTCCTCATAATTTTGAACTCTCTCAGTTTCAATGTGCTGTGGATGCTACAATTTATGTTCTTTCCGTTGAAAAGATAGACTCGTTAACAAAGAGCACAAGTATTGCAATGACCTAGAAGGGAAACGTTAAGGCTAAATGTATAGAGAAGAAAAAGGTAACCACCATACACATTGGTGGAATCTCTTTTTGTAAGCATTTTGCAGTATTGTTCACAGTTTGAGTTAGGTTTTTGGATGAGTTCTCGAACGATTAGAACTTAATGTAGCGTTCAACATCTAATAGTTGATCCCTACTCTACAGAATATTAGTTTGAAGCATTTCAAGGATATATCATATATAGTACTAGGATCATAGTGCTGCAAACAAAAAATGTTAGTACTGCATGTAAAATGATATGAATCTGTATATTATCGGTTATGTTTCTTTGTTTCAACATTTCGTAATTGTTTTGTTTCTTTCAACATTTTGCCACTTTACAGTGAGACTTGCCGTGTTGGTGTCTCACTGTCCGTCTTGACCTAATGTATAAATGTGATTTGCGACCGGTAGGTGGTACAAAATGTGTCTTCTGCAACAATGGAAAAATGAAGGTAGAGACGGGCTTGGTTGACTGCAAGGTGTGCAAGGGTGCAGGTAACAGTTTCTGATACTTGTTTCCTGTATTATTATGACCCTTAGACCTCAATTAGGCATGTATGGTCATCGAAGAACATAATCGATCTATGATTTTGGTTAATGATACTTCTCGCCATTCTGATTTTTTAATGTCTACGGTACTACAGAAGTACCATGTCGTATGTCACAAGTTGTAGTACCGAACAAGTAAATCGCGTAGATTAATACTAAGCTGTATTATGATAATCTAGCCCCTCAATGATTCTGGTAGTAATCAAATTGTCAAGTTATTCATCAGATTGTGAACTTTTTTCGGCATTTGTTTTGTACGGTTCCATTCCATCTGTCCTTTTTCTGTCTCAAATTAATTCTGTTTTTCTGTAGGATTGGTACTTTGCAAGAAATGTGCAGGTTCTGGATACTCTCGACGGCTATGAACTCAACTCCTTTTTCTCCCCAGATGCATATCTTCTTTTTGTTCCTTCAAGTGTAGCCAAATTCTGTAATGTTCATGTGCTTATTCGAAAAATTGTCGAGGATGAGAAATTGTAAATTCTGATTTGTATTTTCTTCCCTTGTATATATATTTTTTGTTTCTTATTAGAATCGAAATCTTCTTAAGCATTGTTTGTTTACCGAGAAATGGACGAAAATCGTTTACGGGCTGTTTGATAGACAATTTTGTAACACTCCTTTTAGATTAAAAAAATGAAATACTTAAAGCCAAATTTTCAAAACTCAAAAAGTAACTTTCGGTTTTTAGTTTTTCATATTTTTCAAACCTAAAAATGGTTGGCCAACGAATTTTCAGCTTTCAAAAATAATATAAACAAGAAATTAAAAATGAAATAGTTATCAAACGGTTAAATTAGCAAACTAAAAAAATTATAACATAACTTTAATAGAAGAACCATATTGATGTGCAGCAGTGAAAGTCAAAGACAAAATTGATGAGCTTTGAAACTCATAAACTAAAATGAGGTGTTTGATCAATTTAAAAGATTATTCACGATAAAACGTTTTGATTTAATACAAAAATTCAGATTTCTATACCATTCAAATTTGACATCACTTCCCTATCTTAAACGATAAGAAGTATTCTCTATTTTTATTATTAAGTTGAAGCTTCTATCAAACCAAATCAAACTATGGTTACGTTGTAGTTTGAGATTAGAGAATATGGCTATTGGATCAGATCATGATTAATCATGTAAATGAATTGGATCCAGACGAGATCATGCTTAATTTATATTCATTTATAATCGGAATGTGGGAGTGAAAATTCGTTGTCTTTAGTCTTAATGTAATTTTACTTGCAAAACAATTAAACACCTTTGATCAAAGACTAAAACTACACAACAAAAGAGGGGGAGGGGGTTTGGCAAACAAATCTATGATGCCTAAGACGGTTTCTTTTAAAAGAGAGAAAGTTTAGGGCTTAATTGGGTAGCAAAAGCTTACCAAAAAATTGATGTAGAAGGGTTATTTATAGGAGATAGGGCCGGCTATGTGGTGATGGATCTCGCGGCATATATCGGCATCCAGTTGGCCAAAGTGTGTCATCCGTTTAATGAAGTAGTAAATAAATCACAGAGATATTATTAAATAAATTAATAATATCTTAGAATTCTTAATTGGATTTGATTTCGATTTCTCGCTCGAAGTACTTGGTCTTCAATGAGGAAAACTTAAAGATAGGGATTTAGTTATTAATCTTATCTTTAACTTCCTTGCCTTATCTCCTTGTCATGAGAAGTGGAACAAATGTGGGCCTCACCAATCTAATTTTTGGTTCAGCTCATGATTTTCTGAATTAGTTTTGGCTCTACATAGACTATTCAGATCATTGAATTTGACTTGTCAATATATATTTGGTAAGTATTGAATTCAAATTAGATTAAAACTTTCATGTTGTATAATAATAACAAAATAGAGCCTTCTTCCTTGATATGCATGCTCCAGCTCTAAAGATCAAGAACACATTTTGTAGATTTTTTGTTGTACCTAGCGGTCATATGAGTAGGTTGCCTACGTTCTTTGTCTCCAACGAAGATCAAACCGCCGTAGTTCACCTATGAAACTAAGGCGAGAATAGAGGAGCAAGAGTGTTAAACGAGGACACACACTTACTCAAACAGGAGGAATGACTTTGGTGGTGTTGGTGTTTTCACTCATAGATTTCTTTCTTTTTGAGGCTCAGAAAGAAAACTCACTCTTGAAAACTCTCACATTTTCTACCTAGTTAGAGAGAATGCTTGTGAGGATGAGAGCTTCTCTCTCTCTCTCTCTCTCTCATAAGAATAAATGGATGACAACTCTCTCTTTTCAAGGAGAGATTTTTCAGTGTACCCGAAACACGGGTGGTACATCACATGTCACTATACAAATGGTGGAATATGATATTAAAAAAAATTAATAAACTAAAAAATAAAATTTCCCACAACTACATAAAACATGTGATGTACCACCATGTGAAACTTGCATGCGTATAATGAGTGAGACTAAAGCTTCTTTTGGAAGTTCTTACTCACCAATCTTCCTTCACACACCACCACATAAACGCATGTTGTCTTTGTCACCATTTTGCATGTCATCCAAAATTTTCTTACAACATCATACCTTCTTTAGTCATGTAACGTAGTCACAACAGTTTTACGTAAAAGTACCAAACACTTACACATTGTTTTTATTGTAAAAAAACACTTTAACAATCAAAGTTTACCAAATATAACTACTTTATTTTATAACTGTTCATTCTCACAGCACAACATCAAACAATTTTTTTTTAAACAAGGCAAATTGCCTTTAACTAAGGCTGGCTTGGTATGGAATACCGAACCGAAAAAGGCATATCAAGTCCCAAACTGACTATTTTTGGGACAAGAATCTGACAACCGATTCCGAACCGAACCTTCGATATTCCCGAAGTTCAAGATTCCCGAAATGCTATCTGTATTTCGAGATTTTCTGAAACCGAACCTGCATCAAAATCTAAATCATCCAAATTGAATTTGAAATCATCTGAACTACATTAAATGTCCAAACTAAAATCAGAGACAGTGAGAGTGAATCAGTGAAGATTGAAGGTCGAGAGAGAGACAGAGTGAATAGATAGTTAGACCCGCGTCTTCCTCCTGACCTGAGTCCCCAATTCGAAACCCTAAGCCCCAATTCAAAACCCTAACCTTAATTTGAAACCCCACACATACACACATAATTGCTGGAGAGAATCGGAGACGGGGATGAAGCCGTGAGGTATGGTGGTTGCTGGAGTGGAGAGAGTTCATCAGAGTCAGATTGTGAGAGGATGGGTGGGTGGGTGGTTGCTAAGCTTCAAATTCGAGAGGAGAGACAGAGAAAGTCTGGGACTCTTGGTGAGAGAGATAATTCGAGAGAGAGAGTGTTCTGTGACCTGCCTTTAGACAACACCCATATGCTTTTCTACACACTTTATTATTTTAATAATAATGATATATAATAGGCCCATTATAGATATTCTAACATATATATACATACATATATATATATATATATAATATTTAGTAAATTTCGGTTTTGGGATGAGAATACCGAATGATGTTAAAATGTGAGACCGAATCCCATACAGAATAATTCGGGATTCGTTCGGTTTCGATACTAAAAATTTTGAGATTTTCAATTTGGCCTTTTTTCGGTTCAGTTTCAGTATGATTTCGATATAGTTTGGGATTTTTGGTATTTTTTTCCACCCCTTCCTTTAACACCATTTTGCATGCCATTCTCGTTCAAAATAGGTATTGGGCCTTTTGGGCCACTAGTGACTCCAAAACATATTATAACTTGAAACAAGCCCAATGGACTTGGGCCCTATGGACTCGGCAACTCCTAAAACAATTTCGAGGCCCATCTTAGATATATATAACCATAATAATAACTAATTAAATAATTTAATTAATTACTTTCCCAAATTAAAATTAATTAACAACGAGTTACATTTACGTACCATAAGTACTAATATTGGTATGTTTGGAACGGTGAAAGAAATAACGGATTAGTCCTTCTACTGCAGGCATTATTTTTTTCTTCCAAAAAAAAAATAAGAAATACTCATGGTAACCATTCGAGCAGATGAAATTAGTAATATTATCCGCGAGCGTATTGAGCAATATAATAGAGAAGTAAAGATTTTAAATACCGGTACTGTACTTCAAGTAGGCGATGGCATTGCTCGTATTTATGGTCTTGATGAAGTAATGGCAGGTGAATTAGTAGAATTTGAAGAGGGTACCATAGGCATTGCTCTGAATTTGGAATCAAATAATGTTGGTGTTGTATTAATGGGTGACGGTTTGATGATACAAGAGGGGAGTTCTGTAAAAGCAACAGGAAGAATTGCTCAGATACCAGTAAGTGAGGCTTTTTTAGGTCGTGTTATAAATGCACTGGCTAAACCTATTGATGGTCGGGGTGAAATTTCATCTTCTGAATCTCGATTAATTGAGTCTCCCGCTCCTGGTATTATTTCGAGACGTTCCGTATACGAGCCTCTTCAAACAGGACTTATTGCTATTGATTCGATGATTCCTATAGGGCGTGGTCAACGATGAAGGAAGATTTGTGAAAAACAAGTTCATTTGAGCAACATCAACAACATGCAATTAACAATTAAAAGGCGGAATCATGTTTATATGCACTCAAAAACAAAACTTAACCCATGAACTTCAAAGCCTAGTAGATAGGTGAACCAAGACTCAACTCAAAACAAAGTGAGTTGAGAAATCAATACCTTTGTAGATTCCTCTTTGCATAAGCAAAGGCTAATCACCCAAAGAGAGGGCCTTCATTCCTTGCATCTTAGATCCATGGATTTGGATGGATGAAAAGGTTTCTCCAAGTTCCCAAAATTGAGAACCTCTAAGTCTCCACACCAAGGCATAATGAAGAAGAAATGAGTGACCTTGAGGAAGTAAGATTGCTAGATGTTTTCCTCAAGTGTGGCCGGCCATTTCTAGAGAGAAATGAGAGTTTGTGTTTCTCCAATTTCCCCATAAACAACCCTTAATGAATTTTGGCTATTAAGTCACACTTATACCTTAATTCATTTGAGTGGCAAACTTGTAAATAAGTCAAAACCCACTCTTTCTCTAAATGGCCGGCCTTAGGGTATTCATTGGGCTATTTGGGCATTTGTGAATCATTATTCATTAAGTTGTCATACAACTTAAGTCAATGGACTTGACGTTCGAAGCCCATTGGGCCTTAAGGTCCAAAACTATCCCGAGGTCTTCAACGAACTTATTCGTTTGATTAATAATCATATTAATTAATCCTTGCCATAAATAATTAAACCATTTAATTATTCTTACTCATCTCCGTTGAATCTTCAATCTCTACCTTACACGGTGTACGATCCATTAGGTTCCTTTTAGCGAGGCAGTGGGCGATTCAAACTCTTTCAAATCGATTGTGAATTGAAACTTACTTTTAATTCTCCCGTTAGTGATAATACACTTTTAGGGCTTCCACAAACCATGGTTGACGCCTAGCAGCATGTCATGGTTACCCAAGCTAATCAGAAGAGGTGGAGAACCTATTCAGTTTTAGGATTACAAATGCAATACGGTCTTTCTCTAATACAATACTCTTGACCACATTGTTTGGTTTGATAGTTTATTCATGTCTACTATCCAATGTGAGTCTTGTGCTTATATGATTACCTTGAATGTGATTTGGAACACATTCCTAAATCTCATTCATACTTTGGCCAAAGATTCTTAATCATATCATAGAGTATTCTCCCTCAAACAGTTTGAAGGTTAGAGATCCCTTGTTGCGCATTCACTTGCCTCCATGGCTAAGTGGCTTAACCCCAACAATGCCGTGGACACCCTCCTGATGGAGTGACTTTGACATAATCAAAGATTAAGGACCTAACCACAAGACAACTGTGATGCCTCAGGTCAAAAGACTAATTTGCATTATCCCAACCATGAGTTCTCATGTGACATGAATATGAGAACTCTTCGTTGATCGTGTTCAGTGAACTCATTCTCTATTGAGCACCTACGTACTTGTCTTGATGTCACACACACCAATGACTCGAGACTAGTCACTCTCCCTGAGAGAAGACATAGCACGTACTGATTTTAACGGACTGTCAATGCCCAATTGACAATCCTATGATCAGGAACGTTTAGGATGTGTCAACGAAAGAATGGTCTCATAAATCTAACTTCTTTAGATCGCATTCTTCCAATCACATATTCCTTGGACTTATCGTTTAAGCATATAACATTTATATGAGACGGCTCAAACAATAACCTTTGCCCTTTACATTTAAACTACATTAGTTTGAAATGTCCGTAAAGTATCATCATATGATTGGTTTTAGGGCACATTTCCAACAAACGAGAATTAATTATTGGGGACAGACAGACCGGTAAAACAGCAGTAGCCACAGATACTATTCTCAATCAACAAGGGCAAAATGTAATATGCGTTTATGTAGCTATTGGTCAAAAAGCATCTTCTGTGGCTCAGGTGGTGACTGCTTTACAGGAAAGGGGAGCAATGGAATACACTATTGTGGTAGCTGAAACTGCGGACTCCCCCGCTACATTACAATACCTTGCTCCTTATACAGGAGCAGCTCTGGCTGAATATTTTATGTACCGTGAACAACACACTTCAATCATTTATGACGATCTCTCCAAACAAGCGCAGGCGTATCGACAAATGTCTCTTCTATTACGAAGACCACCGGGCCGCGAAGCTTATCCGGGAGATGTTTTTTATTTACATTCACGCCTTTTGGAAAGAGCCGCTAAATCAAGTTCTCGTTTAGGTGAAGGAAGTATGACTGCTTTACCAATAGTTGAGACCCAATCGGGAGATGTTTCGGCTTATATTCCTACTAATGTAATTTCCATTACAGATGGACAAATATTCTTATCTGCCGATTTATTCAATTCTGGAATCAGACCGGCCATTAATGTGGGTATTTCGGTTTCCAGGGTAGGATCCGCAGCTCAAATTAAAGCCATGAAACAAGTAGCTGGCAAATCAAAATTGGAATTGGCACAATTTGCAGAATTAGAAGCCTTTGCACAATTCGCTTCTGATCTCGATAAAGCTACTCAGAATCAATTGGCAAGAGGTCAACGATTACGTGAGTTGCTTAAACAATCTCAATCATCCCCGCTTTCGGTGGAAGAACAGATACTGACTATTTATACCGGAACGAACGGTTATCTTGATTCATTAGAAATTGGACAGGTAAGGAAATTTCTTGTTGAGTTACGTACTTACTTAAAAACGAATAAACCTCAGTTTCAAGAAATAATATCTTCTACCAAGACATTTACCGACGAAGCGGAAGCCCTTTTGAAAGAAGCTATTCAGGAACAGATGGAACGTTTTCTACTTCAGGAACAAGTATAAACAAAGTAATTACTTTGAATCTTCATCAATCTTAATTTAATTCTATTAATTCTATAAACCTTTACAATTTTAAATATTGTATAATCATTATTATTATACATTATAAAGATTATATAATCTTTATAATATATTATAATCTTTATAATATATTTTATATCATAACTTGACTTGATATTATAGTAATATCACTTGAATATTATAGTTTCTATTAAAATTTAATGGAATTCAAAAAATTTTCTTATAAAAGAATTCCATTTTTAAAAATTTAAAATTAAATTTTTGAATTTATTAAATAACTTATTAATTAATAATATAATAACTTATTAATTTATAATATCTTTATATAAACTAAAATATCTTTAGATATATTAGAATCTTTAGAATATATTAGAATATAAACTATATTTATTATATATAGATATTTATTATTTTATATTTTATATAATTATATATAAATTATATGTCACATCCCGGCCCGGGGTGGATCACTTCCAGGGCCCGCTCCACCACCGTAGCACGATATTGTCCGCTTTGGGCTTACCATTCCCTCACGGTTTTGTTTTTGGGAACTCACGAGCAACTTCCCAGTGGGTCACCCATCATGGGATTGCTCTAGCTCCCTTCTCGCTTAACTTTGGAGATCCTACGGAACCCGAAGCCAGTGAGCTCCCAAAAGGCCTCGTGCTAGGTAGAGATGAGAATATACATATAAGGATCACCCCTGGGTGATGTGGGATGTCACAATCCACCCCCCTTAGGGGCCCGACGTCCTCGTCGGTACACACGCGACCAGGGTTAGGCTCTGATACCAAATGTTGCGTCCCGGTCCGGGGTGGATCACTTCCTGGGCCCGCTCCACCACCGTAGCACGATATCGTCCGCTTTGGGCTTACCATTCCCTCACGGTTTTGTTTTTGGGAACTCACGAGCAACTTCCCAGTGGGTCACCCATCATGGGATTGCTCTAGCCCCCTTCTTGCTTAACTTTGGAGTTCCTACGGAACCCGAAGCCAGTGAGCTCCCAAAAGGCCTCGTGCTAGGTAGAGATGAGAATATACATATAAGGATCACCCCTGGGCGATGTGGGATGTCACATTATATATATATATATATATATATTTATTATTAAAAAATTAAAAAATTTACATATTAATTATTTATTATATAAATAATAAATAATTAATATGTAATTTACGTAATATGTAATAAGAGCGTCTCTTATTCAAGTCATTCAAAATATCTTTCTTGACATAGAAATCTAAAAAAAATATGTATACATATGGAAATAAATTGCGTCCAATAGGATTTGAACCTATACCAAAGGTTTAGAAGACCTCTGTCCTATCCATTAGACAATGGACGCTTTTCATTCCAATTTTCCTATTTCTTGTTCGGAAAAAAAGTTGAACCAATTCCGGGAATTCCGTATTCAAGTCAATGATGCATTACATTAATTATATTCATAAAATTTTTTATAAAATAATAAAAATCTCAAAATATTTAATTCTATTTTTTTATTATTTCTTATTAATTTAATAAAAAAATAAAGTAAAAGCGGGTAGCGGGAATCGAACCCGCATCGTTAGCTTGGAAGGCTAGGGGTTATAGTCGACGTTGATTCATCATTTTTAACGTCTCTAATTCAAAACTGAACGTGAAACTTTGGTTTCATTCGGCTCCTTTATGGAAGATGTATAAATTCCTATATTAAGACATGAACGAAAAAAAAAATTCCACCCATAACATCTATGTCAGCTTTTCTGTCTGAATGTATTCAGAACAACCCGCTTTCTAGACGATCCCTATAGAAAAGAGGGGGATTATATTATAACAACCTTTCTAGTTACTTCGTTCTCTATTTAATAGAGAGTGCAATCTTCTAGGTTCTCATGGTCTAGGTTGTAGATGATTTGACTCTTCTAATTATTTTGCCGAATTTAAGGTGAGTGTAGTAAAATTAGGATTTGTTGGGATTTTAATGGATTTTAAAATTAGGATGTATTCAATTAGGATTTTGAAAGAGAATTTTAAAAGAGTTTGAAATCATGGTGTAGTCAAATTAAGATTTGATAGGATTTTAAAAAAATACTCCAAATCCATTAAGAAGGGTGCAGTCAAATTAAAATTTGATAAGATTTGATAGGATTTTAATAGACTTTAAAATCAGAGTGTAGTCAGTGAAGATTTTAAAAAACTTTGAAATCATGCCGTAATCAAATTAGAATTTAAGAGGATTTTAAAAATGCACTCAAATCCATGAGTAGTCAATTGAGATTTTAATGGATATTTTTAGAGTGATTATAAACCTAAGTTGTGGATTTCATTAGGGGTGGGTTCAAAAAACTGAAAACCGAAAAAAACCGAAAACCAAACCGAACCGAGGCCGAAAAAAACCGAACTGAAACTACCAAACCGAATTTGGTTGGTTCAGTTTCGGTTTTTGAGGTTTGGAAACCGAACCGAATTGAACCGAACCGAAAAAAAAATCATATATAAATACTAAAAAATACATGTTGTCGTCGGGGTTTGAACCCTTTCCCTACTGGTTGGGGTTGGTTGTTGCAAGCCAACTTGACTGTAGGCTTTGTGTTGTTATAATTGTACCAGTAATTTATTTATAGGTTTCTTATGTTTAATGCTTTATAAAATTTCTTAACTTTACAAACCCTAGCTGTCTCACTCCCATTTCATTTCAGATCTCAAACACCTCTCTGTTCCGTCCGCTGCTTCCTCTTTGCCTTTGCTTCCTCTCTTTCTTTCTCTCTCTCTCTCTCTCTCTCTCTCTCTCCCTCTCTCTCTCCTTCCTCTGTTCCTCCAAATCACTCTCTCTCCAGTCTTCTCCTGTCCTCCTCGCGAATTCCTTCTTCCAAACCATGATTTTCCCTCGCCCTTTTCGAGATCTGACAAAAAGAAGAATTGTGTCACATCCTGGCCCGGGTGGGACGACTTCCTGGGCCCGCTCCACTACCGTAGCACGATATTGTCCGCTTTGGGCTTACCATTCCCTCACGATTTTGTTTTTGGGAACTCACGAGCAACTTCCCAGTGGGTCACCCATCATGGGATTGCTCTAGCCCCCTTCTCGCTTAACTTCGGAGTTCCTACGGAACCCGAAGCCAGTGAGCTCCCAAAAGGCCTCGTGCTAGGTAGAGATGGGAATATACATTTAAGGATCATTCCCCTGGGCGATGTGGGATGTCACAATCCACCCCCCTTAGGGGCCCGACGTCCTCGTCGGCACACCACGGCCAGGGTTAGGCTCTGATACCAAATTGTTACATCCCGACCCGGAAGGGATCACTTCCCTGGGCGATGTGGGATGTCACAATCCACCCCCTTAGGGGCCCGACGTCCTCGTCGGCACACACGCGACCAGGGTTAGACTCTGATACCAAATGTCACATCCCAGCCCGGGGCGGATCACTTCCCAGGGCCGCTCCACTACCGTAGCACGATATTGTCCGCTTTGGGCTTACCATTCCCTCACGATTTTGTTTTTGGGAACTCACGAGCAACTTCCCAGTGGGTCACCCATCATGGGATTGCTCTAGCCCCCTTCTCGCTTAACTTCGGAGTTCCTACGGAACCCGAAGCCAGTGAGCTCCCAAAAAGCCTCGTGCTAGATAGAGATGAGAATATACATTTAAGGATCATTCCCCTGGGCGATGTGGGATGTCACAAATTGAAAGAGCTTGCGACGATCATGGCTATATCGCTGCAACAAAGGTTGTGGTTTTATTTATTTGTCAGTTCATAGGTTTTTAATTGTATGGTTACCCATTTGAAATTTATGTAATTTAAGGTGAAAAAGTTTGTATTTTTCTCTAAATATGTTTTGGAATTTTCTAGATCTATTGTGGACTTGACTATGAATTTGAATGTGGGCACTGGGCATGCGCTATTGAAGTCCGATTATGGTATTTAGAAGAACCCAATTGCTTTTTTTTTTTTTCGATTTGCATCGATCAGTTAATTTGTTGAGTTATTTCATGATTTTGTAAATTTTAAAGTTTTTGAATTTTGAATCCTGGTGATGTACATTTCCTTGAAGAATATATGTTTATGTATTTGCTTAACTTTTGAAAATTTGAATTCGTTCTGCTTGATCACAAGTAGTTGAATTACTTGAATATATTCAGGATTTTGAGGCTCTCAATTCTCTGATATATGAGAACTGGGAGGTTGATAGGTAGGTTCCTTCCATTTACATCATTTAAAAATAAAAATAAAAAACCGAAAAAAACCAAAATTGAACCGAAAAAAACCGAAACCGAAAAAAACCGAACCGAAAAAAAAATGAACCGAACCGAAATTTTGGTTTGGTTTCGGTTTTGGCAAAAAACCGAACCGTTTTGAACCGAACCCATCCCTAGATTTCATTGGATTTGTGAGCGAAAATACATATAATCAAGACTAAAAGGAATCCCACCTCAAACCCTGAGGATTTCAATTCATGCTCTAACCCATTCTCCTCCTACTTGTCAGCCGTCACTGTGTCTCCCATCTTCCTCCGGTTCAATGCTCCATGCTCAACCAATGGTGATCCACTTTGGTCTGATGTGTAAATTGTCTCAAAACTGCTTCAAGGCAACTACTTCAGACAGAGCGTAGACATGGCATCTGGAGCAACTACGCCAGGCACAACGTCGAAAACTGCTCAACGCCGTCAGTGCTGTGGGTTTTTGCCTTTTGATGAGTCCATGACTATAAACATTAGACGGTGCAGAGACAATAACTATAAACATTGTAATACCTTGTCTTGTTCATAAATTACGTTTGGAAAGTGCTTAAGGAAAAAACTCCCTCCCTCCTCGTAGTCCATTCATTGAGGTGATCTGCACTTCATAAATAAGCTCAAGGCCCTTTCCTTCTTGACAGGAGGAAGAAGAGAATATACTTGGGTTTGGTGATTTGGCCTCTCGGTCCTTAAGTATATGCATATTTGGCTTGCTTAAATATCTCAAAGAAATTCAATCTATGTTGTACTGGTGATCTAGTGATGTTTTATAAATCCTACGAAAAACCTCCATACAAATCCATAAAAATCTATAATATAAATCCATATAAATCTGTCAAAACCCGTATATAATTTAGAGTCTATTAAAATAATTTGAAAATTTGTCACTTAAAAAATCTATTAAAATAATTTTTTTTATGCAAGATGTAATCGTAAACACATATACCAACTGCAGGTTTGAATTTCTGAGCTTTTCCCTTTTCATAACTTGAAGGAAAAATATCTGAAATCCCTAATTCAATATTTCATCAAATTCGTCATAGATTCTGGAGAACAAAGATACGAAATTTAAGCAAAATAGCCAGAAACCTAGATATCATCGAAGCTCCAGTGGTTGAAGAGCTTCAATTCATAGCGTGCCTGCGTTGGTTCCAATACAGGAGTAGTAACATAAGCAGTGCCCCGGTTGCTGTATAACCACAATTCAAGCTACAAAAGTTGAAAAATCTCAATGCTCCAAACCCTAGTTGGTTAAAACACCTCCACCCAAAAAATGCGAGTACAGAATTGATCACTAATTGATAGTGCCGGCCTCAAATGTTCCAAATTTTGAACAAATTAATTGATTACAGGGCTTAACTCATATATTTATGTAAATCAAGTTACAGAAAAAAAAAATTAGATAAATAAAAATAAGAAGCAAAATAAAAGGATCTAAATCACTAACTTTTAATCACATTAATAACAATTCTCTTTGTGGAAACTGTTATTAGCAGTCCAAAAATCTCATTCTACACTTCTCACAAGTGTATTTTTCTTTCTAATTATAGAAAGTTTGGAGTTCAAAGTGAGATTTTTGGAGTGCCAATAATAATTCCCTTTATGATTCTTATTTTTTAATTTTAGTTCATAAACCCAACTGAAAGTTGGAGTGGTTAATCCTAGTCGGAGGATTTCATTAAAAATGATCCTACTGCTTTGTGTATGAATCTCAATTTTTCAAAATCCTAGGAAATCCAAGAAGGAATCCATACAATTTTATAATAGAAATTCTTATAAATATGTCAAAATCTATATGGAATTGTAAAATCTATTAAAATCTGTCACCTAAAGAAAGTCCATTAAAATTGTTTGAAATCCAAATTGACTACCCCTAAAGCTCATCTTTCAACCCACCTCTTTGTGAAGACAACAATGATTGTCTTTGAATATCTCATAGACCATGTGAGACTCCTAGTCGCATGTTATGGTCCCCTAGTATATGTACTATTTAGGAGAAAACCTATTCTGTTGCAATTATAATGCAATATGTTCATTCTATAATACAATGCTTTCAATCATATTGATTAGGTTATTTCATTTTCAATTGCCTTAGTGATCAACTCATGCTTCAACTCAATAGATTTAGAATTTTATTCCATATCATGATGCTTTGTTAAAAAACTTTTGAATCATGTCGATGAGCGTTCTCTTTTTTGTGAAGGCTAGAGATTTCTTGTTTAGCATTCACTTACTTCCATGATTAGGTAGTTTAACCCTAACAATGCTGTGGGCATCCTCTCACACTATAATGCCTTTTAAAATTATCAAGTCCTCCTTGTTCTTGTATTTACACCACCTCATTATTACAATGGCAATAAGTTTCAAAATAAAAAAAAAAATTCAAGCACCACTCACTCTACACATTTTGGATAACATATGTGCTATAAGCATACCCTTTTTGATCTTTTACACTCTTTAAATTTATGTCACTTGATATTCTTTAATTCATCCAATTCTCGACCAGAAATTAAAAGAGTATGTGAAAAATAAATAAAAATATGTGTATAGCACGTTCCATTTGGATATTAAATCATCTCGGACCACTTTTGTACTTTAAGGTTAAAATAAACTTAACAGTTAAGATCTTTTTTTTTTTTTTTTTTTGTTAAACAACAGTTAAGATATGAATCCATCCAGTTTTGAAATTATTTCGAGACCCATTTTACAGAGACATGATTAATTTTCCATCTAATTAATTAATCACTATATGATCACCTTTTCTTTAAAAAAAAATATGATCACCTTATTCTAGAGTATTGTGCGAAGCGAAGAATAAAAAAACCCGGCTCCGTGAACATTTTGAATCCAGAATTCAAACGGTCCAAATCTTTAAATTGAAATCATCCCGACCGTTCATCAAAACCAGTAATCACCGTCCGATCACAGATTTCCCTTCCCCGCCCCATCGCCTCTCCCAAATTCAAATTCACTTCCACCCTAACCAGTCCCCCCCCCCCCCAAATTCAAATCGACTTCTCCCATCTGCTCATCTCCCACTCTGTGACCCGAACCACTCACTTCGATCCGACCCGAAATGCCGTTCATATCGGACACCGCCAGCGCCATCAAGAACCGCTTCGGGTTCCACGACCACTCCTCGGACCCCGTCCGGAGCACTCCGAATCTCCACAAATCCGCGTCCAAAGAGAGCTTCTCGGCGGTGCGGAGCATCGGAGACTGGGACGACGACGATGACGACGGAAAAGCCAGTGCCGCCCCGACTTCCTCAAACCAGAGCTTCGAGTTTCATGAAGACCCTTCCTTTTGGAAAGACCACAATGTGCAGGTACCTTGAACAAAGAAACATTACTTCTATGGATTTCCAAAATTAATTTGTTAAATCCAAATGAAGGTTAATTTGTGCTTCGAATCTTAATTTGCTTCTCCGATTCGTGTTGAATTTGATGTAGTTTTGAGGTTCCTAAATCTCTAACTCATATTTTGAGCTTTTGATTTTAAAATTAAAGCGATTAGGGTGAAACTGTTTTGGTTAGGTTATTATTCGGGTTCGTCCGCTTAGCACCGCTGAAATATCAGTGCAAGGCTATGGCAAATGCGTTCGGCAAGAGAGCTGTCAGACAATTACTTGGACTGGCCATCCCGAGTCGCGGTTTACTTTTGACATTGTTGCAGATGAGAATGTTAGCCAGGTTAGTTTTCTCATTTGGTTGTGTGTTTTTGCAATTTTGACGGTTTTTCTTTCTTCGGACGTGAGCTTCATTTGAGGTTTGTCATGCGCAGGAGCAACTGTTCAAAGTGGCCGGATTGCCGATGGTGGACAACTGCATGATAGGCTATAATAGCTGCATGTTTGCTTATGGCCAAGTGAGTCTTCAACATTTTTTGTTTCCACAATAAATATTCTTGTTTGTGTGCATATTTTCTTGGTGATTAGTTTGTCTTTGGAAGTATATGAAGATTGGAGGATATGTTTTCATATGACTTAACTGTGTCTATGCAGACTGGAAGTGGGAAGACCCACACAATGCTTGGAGATATTGAGGGAGGCACTGGAAGGCACAGTGTCAATTGTGGGATGACACCTAGAGTGTTCGGATATTTGTTCTCAAGAATTCAAAAGGTGTGTGACTTGTAGAACCAGTGGTATAACTTACTACCAGGGTATTTTGATAGTGCAACATTTTTAGGAGGCAATTTTTCATTCCGAAGCATCCTTCTTTCTTAATGCTTCTTATGACCTACTCGCTCACTATATAAAAGCTTTTGACGTTTAACTATTTTTGTATTTGGGAAGGGATTTGTTCTTTTTATATCGGTCCTAGCCTTAGTGGTCAAGTAATCAAATTAACACAACCACTTAACTTGAAAAACAGTCATATTTAATCGAGACACAATCATTAGGCTGCCTACATAACTCACTTTCCACCGTTTAGTTCTATTCTAAGCTGAAAGTTAGATGGGAGTTGCACATTGAATCTTATCTATGCTTAATATTCTTTGCAAGATACTAATGCATGTTTCTTTGTTTATTGTGGAGTACCAGGAAAAAGAGGCTGGCAGGGATGAGAAATTAAAGTTTATTTGTAAATGTTCTTTTTTAGAAATATACAACGAACAAATTCTAGACCTTTTGGACCCTTCATCTAACAACTTGCAGGTATGGATCGCATACAACAGAGAATTTTCTGTTTCTACAGTATCAATAAAAATATATAATAATTGACTTTGTTCTGAATATCCTGAGCATATTGCAGATCAGAGAAGACATAAAGAAAGGAGTTTATGTGGAAAATCTCAAAGAGGTTGAAGTGACAAGTGCTCGAGATGTTATCCAACAACTTATTCAAGTATATAAGACCTCTGCTCAATGTTCTCATGTCGTTTAAACTTTAAACATTTGAATTAGTAATTTGTAGAATACTGCTTTGCAGTCATTCTGTGAATCTTAATTGTGGTATTTATATTGATAGAAAAGTTTCTCTATCTCATGCTGAATTTGTGGGCGTTTAATTTTCTACTGTGAATTTGCTTACGTACCAAACTTTATTTTGTTACAGGGTGCAGCTAACAGAAAAGTAGCTGCTACTAATATGAATCGTGCTAGCAGTCGCTCTCATAGTGTATTTACGTGCATCATTGAAAGCAAAGTGAGCAAATTTTTCTCTTTTTTTATTTTATTTTATTTTCCTTACTGAAGTTTAACAATCTTGGCTTACTTTTCTTTTTTCTTTTCAAGTGTTCGTTAATTTGAAATTTTGTTTGATCTTTTTTTACCAGAGGGAATGCCAAGGAGTAACTCACCATCGTTTTGCTCGGCTTAATCTTGTTGACTTAGCAGGGTCTGAAAGGTAAATGTGAATTTTCAATTTTATTTACAAGGGGTTGGTAGGGTGAGCCTTGGTGCACTGGAAAGGTTGCTCCCTTTGTGACCAAAAGGTCACGTGTTCGAGTTGTGAAAACAGCCTTGTAGCAAACCGAGGGTAAGGCTACGGACGATAGACGTTGCCCCCCCCACCCTTGCAAAGCGGGGAGCCTTGTTGGCTTGGGGTTGCCCTTTATTTAAACTACCAAGCTTTGAAAATGTATGCTATAAGAAGCTATTTTCTATTTAGTTCTTTGCACATTTTGATTAAGTGTGAATCTCTGGGGAAGTATGACTTTCCATATCTATGCATTGCTCCCAGTATCAATACGGGAAATACTACATCATTAATTCAATTCCCGTAGTGAATGAAAGTGTCGAGTTTGATATTTGTCCATGTGTTCATGGCAGACAAAAGAGTTCTGGGGCTGAAGGTGAGCGTCTAAAGGAAGCTACGAATATCAACAAGTCTCTTTCAACATTGGGGTATGTTTCCTCTAATCTTTAGCCTTTTGTGGTTAAAGAAATTTCCTAAAAATTTTGTTATCATTGATGTCAAGTGCTAAATTAATTAACAATTCATTTGCTGACTGAATTTTATATTTTCAGACTAGTGATTATGAATCTGGTGAACATGTCGAATGGGAAGTCACTTCATGTTCCA
This sequence comes from Pyrus x bretschneideri, assembly GCF_019419815.1. Lineage (NCBI taxonomy): Eukaryota > Viridiplantae > Streptophyta > Magnoliopsida > Rosales > Rosaceae > Pyrus > Pyrus x bretschneideri. The sequence continues at coordinate 1,241,982 of NW_025999806.1, read as the reverse complement.
TACAGGGATTCAAAGCTTACCTTTTTGCTTCAGGTATCTTGTGATATTATATACAATGCTATCAAATTCAGTTATTTCTCATTTGTGTTTATATGTGGTTAGTATTATAGATAGCATAGTGAAGAAATATATGTTTGATAACATCATGTATTTGTGGGCTACAAATTTGGACGTGTAAGCCTAGTTGTTTGGAAATTCTCAATTTCTTGTATAATCCTGATTCTGTGTAACATGAAAACTCCATTTTGTTTCCTTTTCAGGATTCTTTAGGAGGGAATTCAAAGACAATTATAATAGCAAATATTAGTCCTTCAAGCTGGTTAGTAAATCTCCTTTTCTTACACTTCTTGTTGTTGTGCTACTTTTGCTTTCCGTTTATACCATGTAATCATAACCTTTGTTATTTATCTATGTTTGCAGTTCCTAGAGGTTATTGGTTGTGAAGCCTTGTTTTATGTTTTAATTTTGATCTTGTAGAGTTCTTGTTGTTGAACATTACAGTTTACGGTCTTCTATATGTTTTATGACAAGATCAATCACGCTTAATGTTTTATGTGGGGTTTTGCAGCTGTTCGTTGGAAACATTGAGCACTTTGAAGTTTGCACAGCGTGCTAAATTCATTAAGAACAATGTATAATACTTTTTCCTTTTGTTTTCTGCTTGCACGCTCTTAATGTATTGGTTTTTCTGCTTTGAACATTTTGGTAAATAGTGAGATGATAGAACATTAAATACAAGACTTATTATTTGCATTCTTCTTGTATTTCAAAATGGACTGAGTTTTACAAGTGCAATCAAGGAATGATTTGACTGAGCATTTTGGTACTACTTTACTAGTGGGATAAAAGGTTTATGTCAGTTATTGTGCTATGTTTACTCAGGCAATTGTGAATGAAGATGCATCTGGAGATGTCATTGCCATGAGGGTGCAAATTCAACAGCTCAAGGTATAGTGTTTGATCTTCTCTGTTTTTTGGGGAATACCACATTGTCTATAATTTTGTCATATAGATTGTGTTTGCTAACTATTGGCCTTTTTGCTTGGATATCTTTCTTGAAAGATTAGGTTGGGGCTTGTTGCTTCACTGGTTTAATCATTATAGAATTTATGACTTCACATACACCTTAATAGGAGCCAGCATAAAACCACTGATAGCCATGGTATAATTACTATGAATAAGATAACTTTATACTGAATGCTGATTTCGAATAGGGTAATCAAACACCAAGGATTCTGCTGGAAGGCTATTATGCAGCTTTGTTTCTTGAATAGAGTTACTTTCTAGATTCAAATTAGATAAACTCTACTAAGTTAACACTTCTAAGTTGAAACAATGAACATTTCATAGCTTTTATTGATTTACATTCTATCTTATGCATACCTTCATTTATTTCTAGAAAGAAGTATCCCACTTACAAGGACTAGTCAATGGAGGAACTGGAAGTCAGGACAATGATATGTTAGCTGTAAGCTTTCCAAGATCTCCAGGATCTTTTAAGTGGGAAGGACCTAATGGATCATTTAGTCCATTCGCTTCTGTAAAGAGGACATCTCAGGTATCAGCCTTTCTTTCTGACTTGTACAGTCGAAAATTTGAAAGTATGTATCTCTGAAAATTTCTGGTTAATAAATAAATTCATTGGATTTTCAGAAAAAAGACTATGAAGTTGCCCTTGTTGGAGCTTTCCGGAGGGAAAAGAACAAAGACATTGCATTGGAGACATTGGCTGCTGAAAGCCAGGCAGCTTTGCAGCTGGTATGTATGAAAATATTGTCCTCGTGGTATTTTAGAGGCTTTTATGTATTGTTGCAGATCCCTTGGTTATTTCACAAAAAGATTTTTCTTTTCTTCATGATGTCTAATTCCATATCAAAAACTGATTTTGGATACGGCTTCTATAGTCATGCCATTATGTTTTAAGTTTTGTTTAGTTTTGGTCATTGTAATATTAATTTTAACTTTCTTTAGTTATTAAATGATTCAAATATTAATATTGGATATAAACCTGGTGCTGAACCAGGCAAAACAAAGAGAGGATGAAATTCAAGGCCTAAAGATGAGGCTACGGTTTCGAGAAGCTGGAATAAAAAGGCTGGAAGCAGTTGCCTGTGGAAAGATCTCAGCTGAGACACACTTGCTAAAAGAAAAGGAGGAGCATTTGAAAGAAATTGAGGTTCTACAAGCCCAGGTTGATCGTAACCAAGAAGTGACCAGGTTTGCGATGGAAAACTTGCGGCTAAAGGAGGAAATCAGAAGGCATGTCTTTGTTCTTATTAAGCCATGCGAGCCATCCTTTTCACAATATACAGTTCTTCCTGCTAGTGAGACTCATACAGTAGTGGAATTAATCATGATACACTAGTTTCAAGGGTTTTAAACTTAACATAAAGTTATCTTGATTCTATCTATAGAAAACTAAAATGTATCAGTTTCAGAAACACTCATTCACTTACGTCATCCATTTGAAAAAGAACTGTTTTTACATCGAAATACTACATAGATTTGTTGCTTTTTATTCTATTAATCTTATATGCTGAATAATTTCTCTAAAATTTACTGGAGTGATTTTTTGAGATTGAATATTACTTATTTACATTCTTATAGGTTGAAGTCATTTTATGAGGAAGGTGAACGAGATATAATGAATGAACAGATCATGGTGCTACAAAACAAGGTAAAGAAATTGCTTAGTATAAAATTGTTTGACTTTTATCATTGCTCCTTTTCCTTTTCCTCTGAACTGAACATTCTTCTTGTGACTAACATGTAGTTATTAGAAGCTCTCGACTGGAAACTCATGCATGAATCAGAGTCCTTGACAGCTCAGGTATTCCATGCATTGTTTTAAAGTTTGAAGGTGAGTTATTCCAAAGGATTTTATCTTGACATAGTTTTCATATCATTTGTACTATAGAATACAAATCAGGATGTGGTGATGGAAGGTCAAAATGATGATAATTTGCTGATCTCCAATCAGGTTCGCTGCAATTTATTTCCTACTTGTCCAATGATATATAATGGTTGGTCAGTTTCTGAGTTGTATTTTTTACTTTCCAAATGTGTGACAACTTACTGTGAGAGTTGTTTGTCTCAATAACTTGTTGAACCGGAAAGTACAGCAGGGTCATGGTGAGCAGCATTGTCTGACATCAAATTAATTTTTTACTGTGACCTAATTTTAACATCTAATCATCTTGCACCTGCATCATGTTGTTTGAAGAGCATTGAACTAAAGTAACTTTCAATTAAGATTTATATTTCCCGAATAAATGATCATGGTTGTGTCCCAAATTCAAAGAAACACTAGGTTTTTTGGATTGGAGGTGCTTGAGTTCTTGAGTTTCACGCTAAAAGTGGTTGGATTTCAAGTTACACCATGTTTTACCCTCTCTGCTTTTATTTTTGTGTTTGTTGCTTTTTCTTCTATATGATTTTTCTTTTTCTTCTACATCTATGTGAACAGGAACAAGCATCACCTTGGCAGTCTTCAATTAAGGAGGAGAATGAATTTCTCCGTATGCAGGTAAAACATGCAAACAGTTTGTGTTGAGCTTTATTTCCATTGATAGAAGTGATTTTCATATATGATTCTAAATTGTTCGTGACAGGCCATTCATAACCAATCAGAAATTGACACGCTCCAGAAGAAACTGGACCTCTGCCTTGAAGAGAAAGAGACTTTGGAAAGGTAATCGTTTCAGCTTATATCTTCCATTTGCCTGAGTGAAGAGGGGCTATTGAGAGTTTGTGTTTTATGAAATAGGTGTCATATCTTTTGCAAATTCTTGGGTCTTCTATTTTATGCTTTCTCCTTTTTATTTGCTATGTTATAATGTGATTAGGTTTCTACTCTTAACATTATTTACCAACTTTGCAGGAATATCAATGATTTGATGACAAAACTTGAAGAAGAGCGATTGTCAAGAGCCACGAAAGAAGAGAAACATCAAGTTGAGCTTCCTTCATCCTCAGCTATTGTGCCCGTTATGAATTTCAGTGATCAACTGGAACTGGAAACCATGGTTGATGCCATTGGTGCTGCAAGTCAAAGAGAAGCTGAAGCTCATGAGACAGCAATAATCCTGTCTAAAGAAAATGATGAACTGCGTATGAAGCTTAAGGTTTTGATTGAAGATAACAATAAACTCATTGAATTATATGAAGGGGCCACTTCAGAGACTAGTTACAGAAATATTAACAAATCTGAATGTTCTCATGACGGCATCAAAGCTCACAGTAATAGTGGTGGTTTTGTGGAACTTGCCAAAGAAAAGGAGGCTGAGATGACTAAAGTGGTTGAGAATTTGGAGCATCAACTTGTAGATTTGCATGAAGAAAATGAGAAACTAATGGGGTTGTATGAAAGAGCCATGCAAGAGAGGGATGAACTCAAAAGGATGCTTGCATCTCCTATGTCTCTGGAGGGAAAGAATTTTATTGGCAATAATAGTCTTTCTGGTTCTGATGGAGGAGCAGTCTCAATGGAGGAATCTGGTTTGTCTGGATTGAATACGCAAGCTAGGCTCGGCCATATATCTGATGAAGTCAAAGCGGAAATTGAAAGTGGGGGGTTGAAATCTGTGCTTGTTACCGCCGGTATATGCACAGTTAACACTGAAGGGGATTCTGGAAATGAGGTTGATGTTGGAACTGCGTCTGACATGGAACTGGACACATCAGATCTCACCACAGTAAAGCTTTCAGAAGATCTCAATTTGGCCAGAATGAATCTGGAAAAAGCAGATGAACAACTTCTAGATTCTGCAAAAACAGTTGCCTTATTTGGTTCCATCGAGAAATTAATTTTTGAGGTTGAAAAACTCTCAAGAGAAATTGAAGTAACGGAGAATGAAGTTCAGGTCAAGCAGCAGCTTTTTGAATCATATAAACTCCTCTCTGCAAAAGTGAAAGAAAATAGCAATCTGATTGACAAAAAGTTGTCAGCTCTCAAGTACTCCTTATCTAACTTTTCTTCCTCAGTAGTTTACTTTGAGCAACGAGAAGCTCGGGCAAGATCAAGGGTAGCAGCTTCGACAGCGTATCTGGACCAAAAGAAAGGGGAATTGGTCTGCCTACAAGCACAAAAGGATGAAATAGCTACTGAACAGATGAAAATGCAACAATCTGAAGTCGAACTAAAGAAAAGTCTTGCATGCCTGAAGTCAAAGCTAGAGGATGAAAACCGAAAACAGGAGAATGAACAGGTTCTCTTTGCGATAGATAATGTTGAGAAGATAGACCCCTCACAGAAAAATTGGCATTTGGGAGGTAAAGCTACCGAGTTACTGAAGTCTGCGGAAGAGAAAACTAAACTGCAGATGGAGATGAAGCAATGTCGAGAAAATCTTGGAGTCGAGAGAAGGAAACTTGAGGATCTAAACAGAAAGTCTGATAAGGTAGATAGTGAGATGGTAGCTGTACAAGTGGAAATGCAGAAAGCTGTGAAGTCGGTGGAAGAGATGGAACTTGCACTTGAGAATGTGTTAAAAGAGAAGGAAATGCTGTTGGAAGTAAGAGATAACGGAAAGACTGAAATTGAAAGCCTGGTAGTTGAGTACCAGCAGAATTTGTGTGAGTCGGATTTGAAGGAGGCAGAGTCAAAGATTTTGGAGGAAGACTTGCAGACTGAGTTACGAAAGTTGGAAGAGCTGCGAAAAGCAAGGGTTTTAGCGGCCGAGAAGAGAATGCAGCTGTTGGAGACAAGGTCTCATCCATGCTTGTTATCAGAAAATATGAAGGAAGAGCTTGAGAGTGTTAGGAAATACGTCGTAGAGGCAAGGTCATGTCTGCTAGTAAGGCCGATTCAACTGTCAGTTGACGAAACCCGATCGATAATTACTGTATTTCCACAAGAGGAGAGGATGCTTTGATTGTTACACTTGTAATTACTGGCAACCACTCCTCTCTTGTGTTTCGGATTAGCCAACAATATTGTGTACTGCTACATTTAAGTTTTTGTTGTTTTTCATTTTTCATGTTAAATAGAAAGCGTTGGCACAAGGCAAAGTGCAATTTCGAAGCAGTCGAATTTCCAAACTAGCAGGAATGTAATACATCTGTTTTAAAATTTTGATTTTGTCAATGAACTTTGTATATCTGAAACAAAGATCTGCAGATGCTTTGGTTAGAATATGTGATTACGAGACAAAAGCTCGAGGTCAAAGGGATAGAGGAAGACCTAGGAGGACTTGGAAAGAGACACTAAGAAAGGGCTTGGATTACTTGGATCTAACGGAAGACGTGACACAAAACCGAGCGTAGTGGCCTTCTAGGATTTATATATCCGACTCCACTTAGTAGGATAAGGCTTTGTTGTTGTTGTCAATGCACCTTGATACATCTCTTAATTTGTCTCTCCCATATGTAAAATGAATGGATCTTATATTATTTAATGTTTTTGTTCTTCTTTCTATTTGAAAAAAAGGGTACCAAATAAGTTTCATTTTTCCAAAGTTTTTGTGAATGGAAAATATTGAAAACTTTTAAGTAATGGGCTCATTTGTTAACTATTTAGTTTTAGTTTTCAATTTGATTAGAAATAAAGTATTGGAAAAAAAGAGAGGTTATACTTGCTATATTCAATCACATAGAAAATCACTGAATTATTATACAATTTTATAAACAATGTAATGCATACTTATACGCAACTGAATGCTAAATGCACACTAATATGTGTTCAAAAAATCTAAAAACTGGTCTTTGACACACCTTGAATCCAATAACACAAGTTGAGGACGTGGTGTGTTGGCCGACACTAAATTGACCACATGACCCCATTGTGAGATAACGTCACAAGCCAACTTAACGACGAAGCCGTCATAAGATATTTATGATGTGCAAGAATTTGAACAAAAATGTTCATCAACTAGTAAATCCAAAGCCGCTACAAAGTTTACTTATCAACCTCCCCACTTGGGACACGAATTATCTTGGGATTAAATCCTGTTATTTTCACATTACATCAAAGCAGTTAGAAGTTTCGCAACAGTAAACACATAAAAGAGGAAAAAGCCCCCTTAGCCGTCATCGAACTCAATGGTTTTCACCGGAGTTTGTCACTGGAGTAGGACAGACATGCATAGAGAGTTAACGAGTTTTAAACCCCAGGTTAGAGTATGAAAATCACCACATAAACATGTAGGTAACAGAGAGATTAAGAATATGATAAACACAAATTATTTGCTCAATTCCCATCAGCAGCACCAATTTTTTGATAGGATCTTTACCACCTGCAAAAATATAGATAAAAACACTTACAAATACTTGTAAAAGAACAAGGTAATTGTAGTATAAGTTGTCACATCCCGGCCCGGGGGGGGACCACTTCCTGGGCCCACTCCACCACCGTAGCACGATATTGTCCGCTTTGGGCTTACCATTCCCTCACGGTTTTGTTTTTGGGAACTCACGAGCAACTTCCCAGAGGGTCACCCATCCTGGGAGTGCTCTAGCCCTCTTCTCGCTTAACTTCGGAGTTCCTACGGAACCCGAAGCAAGTGAGCTCCCAAAAGGCCTCGTGCTAGGTAAGGATGGGAATATAAACATAAGGATCACTCCCCTGGGCGATGTGGGATGTCACATAAGTGGCTCCAATAAGGTTGTTCTCCACAGAGATTGACTGAATAATTATATTTAAACTAATCCTTAATTAACTATTAAAACAGATTTTTAGGAAAAGATTTAGATTGTGAAATTTAAAAGATAAACAAATAAGAAACAAAACAATTTAAATTAAAAAGCCAAAACTTGGCAAAAAGGAAATTAAAATAGTCTTTAGGAAAATCAAATGAAAAAGGCATTAGGGTTTAGCTGTCGCCATTAACAATCTATATAGTTCTACCACTTACTTATGAGTTAACACATGCAACTTTGATGGTTAGGTTTTCTTAATGCATAATTGAAATTGGTATCAGGCGGAATATCCTGTAAATAAATTTTATAATCTGCTGGACTGATTAGTCAAGCCTGCTAGCCAACTAAGATAGATTTGTAAGTCAATAAATCAAAGTTTCAATAATCAATTTCAAATACCAAAAGCTATCCTAGTCAGCAAGGCCTCAGTTTGTTCCGAATTATTAATGTGTCAAGTGAGCATGATTGTGAGCACATACCAATTAAATATTCAAACAATACATGTAGCATGTATATGTATGTGAGATATGTGACACAATATAAATAATTTTGAAAACAAGATATTTTTGGCCAAAAAAACCCATTTCTCGGTTAAAAAACCAGGGACTCTCCACTGAGTCCAATCCACTAGTATAATCAAGATTCTTACAAAGTACCACGTAAAACTCAATTCCTAAACCTAGTCTACAGTATAATCAAGATTCTTACAAAGTACCACTAATATAATCAAGATTCTTACAAAGTACCACGTAATCAAGATTCACTACTACGTTTAACTATTAGAGCGACAAACAAAAGTTGGTCGCGCAAAGTGTATTTCTGTTGCACAAACGTCTGTGCGACGGAAACTTCGTCATGCAAAGATCATGAAGAAAGACTTTGCGTGACGAACAATATCATTGGTCGCAAGAACACGGCGCGCCAGTTTAGCCTTTTTCTCACAAAATTTTTAGGAACGAATGTGTTCGTCACACAAAATACCAGGATACAAACATAGGACGACTAATATTCGTCTCTAGAAATTCTGCGCGACGATAAGTTATTCTTGTGTGATGAAATCTTGTTAGTCGCTTGAATTTTGCGAGATGAAGATATTCCTCGCTAGAATTTTGCAAGATGAAGAAATTTGTCATGCAAAAAGAATATATATATATATTTTTTTTTTAATAAAATAATAAAATAAAATTGTAATTATAAAATGTATTGAAGAGAAAAATAATTTATTTAAATAAATATAGAATGTATGTACCTGGAAAATGTTTAAAAAATTAAGGGAGTAAAAAACTAAGAAAATAATGCGGAGTAATCTACGGGGTTGTCATTCAGAAGTGGTTGGAAATCTTGGGGCAAAAAGGTCTCGGGGTTAAGGACAGGCTCAGAGGTTGAAGGGTAGAGTTCTGGGCATGCTCGGGTTAGAGGGGCTCGGATGTCGACGGCGGACGAAGATCCAGGAGACGAATGCCGAACTAACTGAGGGCCTGTACAATCAGTGACATCTGGCTCTTATATGAGGCGAGTTTAGTCCTAAGGTCGGCCACCTTTGCTATTAAAGCTATCACCTCATTATTTAACTATGATGATGAAGGGGCTCTAAGTTCCTACTGCCGAGCATTCCCCATCCCCCTACAATACACCCTCAGCCTCCGCCAGAGAGTCTGATCCAAGGTCTCTAAGGATTTGAAACCCCGCATCCTCAGGGGGATCCACAGACTCGAGCGGAGTCTCGGGAGGAAGTTAGGAGATGGAATCTTAAAGAACCAATTGCCTCTTCTCTATCATCGTCACCTGTGTAATATAACATGAAATATTAATAATAACATTCAAATAATAACCACGATACTTGAATGCATAAGTTAGTAATTACAATTGAAGAATACTTGCATGAAGGGACTTGGCCAACTCATCCCTGGATCGAACATAAACGTCTCTAAAGATATTGATCTTCGGGAATTTTGAACCCCCCTGAATAGAATAAGAGAAGAAAAATGTTAGTACAACTTTATTTTCAGACCCACGCACCCTTGTTTTTCGCCCTGCCAGGATTTTAGTGGCAGAGGTTTCTTGATGATGATGATTGTTGGAAAAAGCTGTTATGTAGGGGACTCCTCATTTTGGTATAAATGTCCTTACTCTTCTTTATTGCAATTTATCTATGCTCTGACATCACTTGTGTTCTATGCTCTGACATCACTTGTGTGATATGGGTTCAATCATGCTCACATGCGCACTCTAAATTAGTCACTTTTAGGTTTTAATTTATTCATTTTTTCCACATCACTATACTTTATGGCTTTGTCACCTTCCAGGTGTCGGCCAGCACATTGCGATTCAGATGTCTAGGTGGACATTCCGGGTCATGGTATTCAAGTAAATTAGCAGGCAAATAGCTAAATTTTAGGACCCAATTACATTAATTACAATTTGATTTATTCTCTAATATTTGATCCACAAATCAAGCTTTAATTGGCGTTGACTTTGATTCATAACAAATAATTCCAAAGTGATACGAAAGTGAAATAGTAAAGCTGAATAATAACAGAAATACACATACATACATATACATATTATAGCAATATAAGAGATTTCACAATACTATTCTCAAAATTCGATTTATCATTAAAAGCCTTTAAACACTCATATTGGCTAAAGTTATGAAAAGGAACACAATAAACCAATTTTACTACAAAAAATAAGGATAATTGACTTAAAAAAAATGTCGGCAATAAAGCACTTGTCGATATTGATTAGTTATAATCTGTAGAAAACTTTCCTATATACAAGGGATTAGGTGACTTTTGGTTATGCAACCATTCAAATGGGCTACGCATATCTTGGGTCATACCTCCTAATCAAGATGTATACTTTCATTTGAATTACACCTCTCTATGAAGGATGGTGTTTTAACAAACCTAATATTGCTTTTGAACCTTAAGTATGTATAGATGGACCATGCATATGCATTAGAGTCCTATAGTTACCTGAAGGAATATTCGTTTGAGAATCTTGGATTATGTTTCGGAGAGTTGCCATACTAAGAGATTGATAGATAAGCTCATTAAGGCGGGTGTATTCAATTGAGATTTTAAGGGATTTTAATTCTTTTAATGAATCCAGGGGTATTTAATTAGGATTTTAAGTGATTATCTGAAATTCAATGTGTATTCAATCAGGATTTTAAGATAGTTTATTAAAATCTTAAGAAATCTGGGTGTATTCAATTAGAATTTTAATGAAGTTTATAATATTCCAGGTGTATTCAATTAGAATTTGAATTTAAAGAGATTGAAAAAGTTGAGGAATTAGAGAGAATTAAAAAGATTTTGTAGTGTATTTTAAGCATCCACAAATCTCACATCTCCCTATGACATTACATGAAATCTCTACAAATCAGTTAAACTCCATAAAAATCCGTGGATTTATAAATCCATTAAAATCTCTCAATTCCCAATTGAATGCACCCCCCTAAATATTAGGGTAATCTGCGCAGGTCGCATGACGTTTGACTTGGATCGTTTGCAATGAATTGGATGGGGGTCTATTGATTGTGGGCTTTTATGGCCTTCATAGAGAATGTGGCCTATTAGTCTGTTAGGGTTTGACTAATGGTATGCATATTCCATCAAGGACATAGTAGTCATATTTGATAAGTTTCATAAGTGGCGTGTTCTCATTAGTCGGGATATTTTATTTTCCCATAATAACATTTTGAGATACTTGCAGGCTGCTCCAAGGAAATGACTTATGTTCTCAAAACATGGCCAATTGGACGTTTCTGGGCATACAGATACAGATTGGGCAAGTTCTATCACTAACACACATTCAACTTCAGGCCATTTCACATTTGTTGAATGCAGCAATCTAGTTGCTTGGCGAAGCAACAAACAAAATGTTGTTGTCAAATTAGTCGTTGACGCAGAATTTCAAGGTATATCTCATCGCATTTGTGAATTGTTGTGATTACGAAGTTTACTTTCAAACTTAAGTTTTAGACCACAAAAAGTTGGATTGTGATAACAAGGATGAAATCGACATTGCTCACAGTCTAGTTCAACATGATTGAACTAAACATGTTGAAGTGGATCGACATTTTATCAAAGTGAAATTGGAAGTTGGACTGATTTATGTACCGTTTTTTAAGATTGGAGATCAACTGGCGGATATTCTTACAAAAGCCGTGTCTAGCAAAGTATATCATAGCTCACTCGAGTTGGTCATTGGTCACATCTATACACCAAATTTTTTTTTAGGAAAACTAATTAAAAGGACTTGAAAACTTTAAGTTTTAATCAAAATGACAAAAATGTATTGTAACTGAATAGTACCATGAGTAACTTTTTAAAGTAAAAATGTCCTTAACGTTAAAAGTGAATAGTACCATAAGTGTTTCACCAAGACTCTAGAGGGAGGGGGGATGAGCCCATCAGGTCAAGTGTGGGCTTCGTTGACTTTGTAATTATGGTTTTCGACAATCTTAAAGTTTAAAAGGTGGAATTATAACTGAGAAGATTATCATATAATGACACTAAATTTTTTTTTCCCCAAAAGATCGGATTTTATTAAAATTAAATTACGAATGATTACATTTGCATAATATTAAATAGAAATTCTGAACATAACTCATCTCAGCCAAATCTCTCGCAATACCCCACCCCACCCGCCTTTGTCTCCTTCCTCCAGGCCGCGTCGCAATTCAATTTCAACGCTAATTAAGTATGCTTTTCAATTTTGTGTTTACCTAGTTAAGGTAGCATATATGTATATATGAAAGGTTGATTCGTCGTGTTTCGGGTTTGGAAAATATAATTGTGAATCTTTGGGATGAAAATTAATGAGACTTTCTTTCTTAATTAATAGTTAATTGCTAAGAAGATTAATTTTTCAGGCCAAATATATTTTAGATTTATCTTTTTATTTTGACATGGGGATATTCTAAACTAGTTAAATCTATGTAGGGAAAAAATAATAGGTGGAATTTTAATTAGAGAAATAACTAAATACTCTGATTCTATTTAAGTGTAAGTCTTAATTTTGCATATACCCAATTAAGGAAGGAGGAGGATTCTCTACCCTCATAATCTATTTACCCTTCCATGCACTTCTATTTGAACGGTCACGGTTAAGCCACATCAACATCTTATATTGATTTTTTTTATAGAGATATTAAGACAAAAAACAATGCATGAGAGGAAGGTCTGAAAGAGGATGAGAATCAGATGGTAGAGAATCTTCGTCCGTTAAGGAAACATGTGTATATAAGAGGACCTATCTAGCGGTAACATGCATTGTAAACCTAGGTGAGGCTTCATTCTCCTTGAAACTAGAGTGAAGGCATAAAAGTTGTAGTCAATAAACATGGCGAGGCTCTCATGGTTTCCAATTGCTTTCTTTCTAGTCCTTGCCTTGAGCTGTGCCATTGATGTCATGGTAAGAACTCTCGGACACTCGTTGTTAAATTAAGCATCCCTTTTCCGCGTGTTTATCTTGTAAGTTGAATACATTTTCTTTGCGCAGGCTGGCGGCGAGGGATCACTTCGTCCTGAGCGTATGCATATTACTTGTCAAACTCTTGTTCTTAAAATGATTTTAGCTAATTTAATACATAATTGATACAAAATTCAAATTACTTGATATATTATTTGTTTGGTGTTTTAACCAGAATGTGGAGCGGCATGTGACTACCGATGTTCTGAAACTTCACATAGGAACCCATGCATAGAGTTCTGCAGCATGTGCTGCCAGAAATGTCTATGTGTTCCATCAGGCACATATGGACATAAGAAAGAATGTCCATGCTATGACAACTGGAAGACGAAAGAAGGAGGTCCCAAGTGCCCATAAAGCCAAACGAGTTTATTACACAACGTTTAAGAACTACATTAACCGGCTATTACGAATTGAAAATGCAGATTTGTTCTTGCAAATCCAATCCAGAGCCTACCTGGAATAATTGCTATTTACCATATTCATCAATAAGGAAATGAATTCTTTGTTAGATATGGTGTCAAAGTAATCTACACTTTTTTTTCCTTTTTTTGCGCATTCTCTCACTTCAACCAAACGATATGAAACTCAATCCAATCTAGACGACAGAAAATTCATTAAAACCACCTCTAAAAGAATCAGAAGCTTGAAAGCTACAAGGATGATGAACAAAAGCTACACCAGCAGATGGAGGAAGCCTGACAACATAAAGAGCAAACTGACGCAAAATGAGAATCCCTGATAAAGCGATAAATTATTAGTTTGAAGTTTTCCAGGACTAAAATGCCATATGATAATAGAGTAAATTCAATCTATACTAAGTTTGCTTCCTGTTCATCAGCATAGTGTGCTTCCTATTTTTGCATCACGGGCGTTACGCGCTCTAAAAATGTGTTGTTTTTTATATTCTTATATTTCTTAAGTAAATACAATCCCACTGTCAAAGGAGATGACCTTGTCCAACTATTTAGGCAAAAACTTAAAATGTAATTGAAATAGAGACTCTCTCAAAAGGGGATTAGATTATGCCTCCTAAATCACAAATGAAGTGCGAGCAGAGACTCTCATTGTTTCTGCCCCATACTCTATTGCTCCTTTTTTTTTTGTCAAATGATAGATTTTGTTAGATTAGATGTTAGATTAGCCACCGACAGAGTTTAAACTCCCATTGTTATTCAATAGCTCAACACTTTTCCACACTATGGTAAAGGGTCACTTGCAAGACTATATTGTTCATTGGCAAAAGATCAATTAAAATGTAACAGGGCGCTCCTGCACATGCGAGAGGTTTTATTATTATTATTATTATTATTATGGGTGCCACGAGCTCCCATATATTTTTTATTTATGTTAAAACCAGATCTTTGATTTGGTATTAAGTACTCTTTACTTTCAATTTTGAGTCTCCTTTTATTTCTTTTTGTTTCTTTACAAATATTTGTTTTATTTTGTGTGCGTTTGGTAAGTGATTGTCATTCACCATTTTAAATACGAAGAATAAAAGAAAATTCAAGGAAAAAGAAAATAATTAAAATTGAATAAACAATGTATATGCAAGTTGCATAGCCAAAAAACAGAACATTTAGGTATCAATGGAAAATAGCACTTCATGAACATTTTATTTTATTTTAGGCGCTACGCGCCCCAAAAATGTGTTACTTTTGATATTTTTATATTTCTCAAGTGATTACTAAATATAAATATGGTCCCATTGCCAAAGGAGATGGCCTTGTCAAACTATTTAGGCAAAAACTTAAAATGTAATTGAAATAGAGAGAGTAGAAACTCTCATTGTTTCTGCCCCAGACTGTACTGCTCTTTTTTATTTTTTTTTATTTTTTATTTTTGGTGTCAAATGATAAATTTTGTTAGATTAGATGTTTGATTAGCCACCGACAGAGTTTGAACTCACGTCGTCATGCAAGAGCTCAACACCTTTCCACACTATGGTAAAGGGTCACTTGCAGGATTGTATTGTTCATTGCCAAAAGATCAACTAAAATGTAATCGGGCGCTTCTGTGCATGCGATTTTTTTATTATTATTATTATTATTATGGGTGCCATGAGCTCCCAAATATTTTTTATTTATGTTAAAACCAGATCTTTGATTTGGTATTAAGTACTCTTTACTTTCGATTTTGATTCCCCTTTTATTTCTTTTTGTTTTTTTTTACAAATATTTGTTTTATTTTGTGTGCGTTTGGTAAGTGATTGTCATTCACCATTTTAAATACAAAGAATAAAAGAAAATTCAATGCAACTGATAGCCAAAAAACAGAACATTTGGGTATCAATGGAAAATAGCACTTCATGGACATTTTATTTTATTTTATGCTTTTCACATGCATTGAATGAAATCGACATGCAACTATGTAAGCTACATATTTGGGATAGGCAATACATAAACTCATCGAAGCAAAAACAAATAGAATTAGTATGAGGAGAAAGCAGACATGGATAAAGACAAACTAGTGAGTTTTACGTGAGCGATTTTATGTACATTTACACCGTTAGATTTAAATGCGTTTTAAACTTCATGTTTGGACCTATGATGTATCAAAGAAAACATATTTGTATAGCAAACCTGGCTAATTGTTATTGAACATATGGTGTAACAGAAAACAAAAGAAATCATTCTTTTGTTTTCTTCTCCCATCTTTCTTTTTCTCTCATTTTCTCCCTCACTCTTTCTCGAACTTTCTCTTTGTTCCCGAGCCCCACACACCACCATCATTTTCAAAATTTTCCTACAAAGTCAACAAATAATCACCACCATCATGCCTATCTTGTCCCTATGAACCCATTTGTGAGTTTTGTTTCGAGGAAACCAAACCAAATCATGGAAATAATGAGATCCAATAAGCCGAGTTCTCTCATCATGATTCAGACCATCTCCGACCAAATTTTGAACTAAAAACAGGTATAATCATGTTCAACTCTTATCTAGCTTCATTTTCATACAAATATCGTGAAATTTGGTTGAGAATCGAAGAAGATATGACGATTTGAAAATCACCCAGAAAGCCAGTAAGTTTCTACAGAATCCAGCAAGATTCACTACGATGGCGCCGACGATCGGAGGAAGGAAGGAGGAGACCGAATATTCCATTAATGGTTATATTCCTAATGACGTTAAGATATATACTGTTAGATTGTTAGTTTTAATGGAATATTCCATTCTGGCGATGAAATATTATAATCGATTCCCCACCGCACGAGCGATGACGCACAACAGCTCGTGACCGGTCGACGGCGGCTTAGGGCTAAAAATCCAATATGTTCACCTAGGCTAATTTTGATGCCATGGATCCATTTTTGGCATCCATTTAGTAAAATTTCATCGTGTCAACGTAGTTTCATGGTTGACCCCACTTAAACTTCGATTGACAAAGATTTGACCGTCGAATCGTCCCAAAATTTTAATATGTTGGTCTAGAAGGATAACAGAAATGGACCTTTAGAAAGTTACATATTGGAAATCCAATGTATGGATCTTTTGGATCGAGTTACGTAGGGTTGTAGACTCTACCATTGACTTTTAACCGATGGTTGAATTTTGATCAACGCATTCCGAATCCATCTAGATTGTCTTAGGGGACGTGTACAACCTAAAATAACGTGTTTTATTGATAGAATTCTTAGACAAGACTTGTGCTTTGTTCTAGGAAACAAACGTACATGGACGCCTAGTTATTTCTGCTAGGGAGTCATAGCACAGACTCCACATAAGTGACTTTAATATATGTGATATTGGTTATGAAGATCTCCATGCTAGTATACTTAGTGGATATAGCATGGTTTTATAAATGTTTTTTTATTTATTACATTGTTAATTTTAAATTATACCATCGATCTATTTGTGAAATGTGATTTGATACTTGTATTTGATATGTTTATGAAACGCAAAGGCTAGTAGATGACTATTAACCCATTGTTATGGGGAGTTGTTGCATTGAACTTGCGTCTTGCCTTGTTCATTGAGCCTCGCTAAATTGACTTGTGCCTTGCCTTGTTTGTTAAGCCTTGCTAAATTGAGTTCCTTGTATTCTGCTCGGTTCCGTTGAATGGTACATAACCGAGCTCTGTTGGGGTTCCAAGTAGTCTGGTTCCCTGCTTTGTATGAATTTCATTGAGTAGTCTGGAATCCATCCATTTGTCTTTATCTGGATTCCTTTGAATGGTCTGGGATCCTCATACTCTGCGATTCCGTTGAGTGGTATGAAATCCCTCTTTGCATTCGATTTCGTTGAATGGTCCGAAACCCGATCTTTTGATGGATTTCATTGAGTGCTCCGAATTCACATCCCTTGCCTTTGTTGGTTAATTGATTCCTTGGAATTGGTCTAGAACGTGGAAGCTTAGGAGTTGTAGGCTTCGGCCAAATTGAGTCGTTCTAGCCCTAATTTCAGTGCATATGAATGATATACTTGAGAACCTTTTTGGTTGATTTACAAAGGCCGATGGATGTCTATGTGACTCATTCAGGATTTTCAGCAAGTATGATTATGATTTTATAAAGTATGATATTGAACGATAGATTGTTTTTATGGTTATCAAATACGTTGCATTATTGTTACTCACACGAGTTTTGCTGTTTATCTGGGCGGTGCACCAAGGTGTAGGGCGTGATGCACATGTGACAGATCTGAGTAGATTACAAGGAGCCGGTGAGGTAGTAGTACAGAGATTAGAGAGTTGGAGCATCTAGGTTACATCTTTATCCTTTCTTGTATTATTTTTCTAGGACCTATATTTTGAGTGCCTATGGGCATGTCTTGGCTCTAGTGAGGGTTATGTATTTTTAGAGTATAGACTTGTCCACATTTTGTGGGAGGAGCCCAATATTATGATTATTTTGGGGTATTAGTTCCAATACTTTCATTTCCTATCTTGTTCGTATGCTACTACATCCGCTATGTCCCAGTGTCACGTCTCAATCCTGGATGTATGTCGGGATCAAGGCATGACATGGCATCAACATAATTTATTCTCATTTCAATAATTTAGTTCCAACATAAATCCAACTAGTAACGATGAGTCTTGTGCATCGAAACTAATTTATTTTCTGGGGCGATAAAAAAACAAAGTGTTTCCAATAAAGGAATTTTCAACAACTAGCAACATTCTTTTTCCTTCTAAAAAGAAGTTTTTCAACGATGTCTAGTATTTAACACTCCATAATAACAATTTGTGTTGTTGTGTCTTGGCATGTTATCATGGTATAGTTCAATACTAGATTGATCCTTGCGGTGCCCACGTTTTTTGTAGGTGCACGGATCAAAGTTTCTTGCGAGCACACAAGTCAGAAACTTGAGGATGATGGTGATAATAGGAGCATAAGATTATTCCACCATTGAAGTCGATTTAACGAGTGCTAAGATTAGTGGATCACTAAGGTTTGAGTGGTTCTAACATTGGATGCATGTCGATTTCACAATAAAAATTACATTCAACACTAATTCTAAGTCGCACACAATTGACGATATTGCGTGTGAAGTCTTCAATAACCATTAATTCCCTTATGAAACCACCATATCTATTTTTTAAAAGCAAGTCCACCCATGCCCAAATTACCATGGCCAACGGAAAGAGTTACCTCAAAATCCTAAAAACAAGCTTTATCGGTCCAATATTGCTAAGGCAATCATCAAGTCATACCAAGCCCGACTTGTAGCCCTATCAATTCCAGTCCGAGCTGGTCAATGGGTAAGGTTGACTTCAGCCACATTATACATTTTGCAGCAGGCACATAGGTTTCACGCGCATACAACATGATGAGACAATTTCAAATTATATATTTTACCCTATTCTTAGTATATTTTGGTGAGATTTTAATACTTTGTTTTATATTTTAAATGTTAGGACGTGTGACTTTACTCTGTGCAAAAAGCGATGAAAAGATGCAGTTTTGGAGGGTTTCCAATTGGAATAAGTTCACAAGTCTGTCAAGAAGATTAGGTCAAAATTTCATCATTTAATTCCAAGATGTTTGATCATGACGAGTGGATTTAAGGACAACGCGTGATGTGATAAATAATAGCACTCAAATTAAACCCTCTTTTTGACAATTGTAGTATAGATATAAGTAGGGATCGTTCTAGGCCGGAGATTAGGAGGGATTGCTAATCTAATGAAAACTGACTCAAAGATACAAAAATATGCTTAAAAACACTTAAACAAACTCAAAGACTCTCAACTAAACTTATATGACTCAAAACAAACTTAAAAGACTCAAAACAACACAAAACAAGCAAATAGACTCAAACTAGACTCTATGACTCAATTTGGACGAAAATAGAATTGGTTTTGACTCAAAATACTCAAAAACACACTTTAGGACAGATTTGAAACAAGTAAGTAAAGGGGATTGGGTTTTGGATGAATTTAAGAGAAAAACAAGTAACTAAAAGACTTAGAAGAGATTTGGACGAATTTGGGAAAACCAATGGATGATTAGATAGCTAAAGGATACTTTTCCACACATGATACATTCAAACACAAGTTGATTTCCAGTTGCTTTTTCGATAAACCATGAACCTTAACACCCCAGATTAACCGTGACATCACTAATTAACCCTCAGATTTTCCTTAAGTTATTGGATTGGATGACATCATACAACAACCCAAAGCATTCTTCAAAAGTTCCCTACATGACATCATAATAGAGATACAGTCAAAGATCATTACGTTCAATGAAAATCATAAGTATTGACAGAGCACTTGTAACTATGACATCATGATACTCATGCTAGGAATTTACTTAACATGATTGTGAAAACAACCTTAACTACTTGTGAATATAAGTTTGTGACGATTATGTGAAATTCCCTTATATTCTAGCACCAAATTCAAGCATGCAAATTAAGTAGGCCTCCCTAATCAACATACAAGAATAAGTTATCCATCAAATGGTTAAGTAAATTGCATTCACAATTTATGAAACCACAACTGGAATTAATCAACTCATATCATAAACGTAATCATGGTTTCAAAGCCTCCCCTAGCTAAAACGAGTTTAGCCTCTCATGTTTACAACAAAACAAAGGAAAATTGAATTAAACATTGAAAACAAAAGATAGATTACACCTAAAAATGCTTCAACACTCCAACTTGAATGCACAAACGTCCAAGGCTTCTTCTTCTTCTACTCTTCCTTGCAAGGTTGTGGCATAAGAGTTCTAGGGTGATTTTTGGATGGATTTTTGGGTTGTGAATGGATTTAAGTTGGTAGGGTGGTGTGGCAAAGGTTGGGGATGGTGTATGGATGTTTGGGTGAAGGTATGGAAGTAGGAGAGTGGTGGAAGAAAGGTTGAAGGCTGCGGCAAAGAGACTTGTTTCTGTGAATGATGGCAGATTGTGTGTGAGAGTGATTAAGGTTGAATAAGGGGTGCGGCTTTGGTATTTATTTGGGAGAAAGAATCCTAAGGTTTATTACATAAGTTAGGAAAGGATTGGACCCCCAAATCCCTAAGGAAAAGGAGATATGAAATCAGAAATCAAAGGGAAAAGGGAAGGTAACTTGCGGCATTGATTTGTAAGAAAGGGAATGTGTTTTAAGGCTGAAATTTAGCAATGATTTAGGATGGAAAAGGTCTGTAAGGTGTGGCTGAGATTGAGGTGAAAAGGAATGTAGTTTAATGACATAGAATAGGCAACAAGGACCTCCCTTGCACGGCAAGGAAGGGAAACACTTATGGAATGCACGGCAAGGGTAATTAGGTTGCAAGGAAGGCTTGATTTGTGTCCTAAAATGCATAGGAGTCTTCAATGTTGCTGAAACATGAGATCTTTTAGGATTAGGAAAGATTAAACCAAAATAGGAAACCTTGGCTTAACTTTCCTACTTCAAGTAGGAAACCTTCTTTGACTAGGATTCCTCTTTTGATTAGGAATCCTCTTGTGATTAGGAATCCTAACATCTTTAGGTCTTCAATTTCGTCCATTCCTTTTGCTCCGAGCATATGCTATCCATTCCAAGTCCAATTTTGCTCCAAAATGCTCCAAAATGCACCTTTTTGCTTCCTTAGTCGTATGAACCTATAAACACACGAAAATAGCTTAAACTACTAAAATAACTATGAACTAACAACATAAATGCACGAAAACAAGCTAACTAATTCGCCTAAATATGCTCCTATCAGTGCGCAGTGTTGCCAGATTGACGTTCTAAGGTTAATTCGGTACGAAAGCAGTGAAGATGACATTTTCTAGAGTTGGACCTTCCTACAAAGTTGTAGAGAACAGGTTAATCTTTTAAACAAGACCTTTTGGACTAGATTTGGTGTTGTAATGACCCAGCAACATGGAGAATATCTGACTTGGCGGATTACCTAATTAATATAGGATTGTGATTTTAAGTAATCCCCTTTGTTATTTTGTTTCCTTGTTTTCTAAAAGACCTTACTTAGGTAGGATTATGAATAAGGGGCTGTTAATGAGCAATCAGCTAGCCATTAGGGTTCTCTACGTGACATTGAGAGAGAACTCGACATAGGCTTAGTGAATTGTAGATTTCGATTACTAGGTGTTTTCTTTTAATAATATTTTATTTTTTAATTATGACCACGAACCCCTAGCATGAATATGTAATCTTTATCGAATTTCTTATGATGTTATGCATACATACTTTTAATTATTAATTACCGTGGTTAAACTACCTATATGTCTTATTGCTTAGTTACCATTAGAATATTTAGACAAGTAATTTGATGTAGTTTATGTTGGAACATCACCCTAAAATTGATGGGGCTTCTTGATAATTGTAATTTCACTTATGGATAACATCACACTGTTAAGGGTTGCATGGTTTTTCAAAATGTTTTCATAAAGCTTAATGAGTATTGCATGTTCATATTCAATCTAAACATCAGAGACAGATTGCATGTTATTATACGTTCTTGCTTGAACATCACGAGGAGAATATTGTGAAATCTAGACTTTTAGGTTTGGATTTCCTTGTCAACATTGTAATTGTACCACATGCTCAATCTAGCTTTTAAGCTTTTCTCTATTTATAAGCTTGTGTTTGCTAGGAAGAAATGTTCAAGGATGAGGCATATCTCACTTCAAAAGATTTGTTCATGCATGTGTATTTCACGTCTACATTCCTGTTACATTCTGACTAGCTTAGTTGTCTAGTTAGGCTTGAGCACAGATTTCCAGCAAGTTAGGCACGCAATTTAAGACTTATCCACATGGGCTAACTGACATCTTTTTTGCTGGTTACTAGCTTTTAGCCGTGTATCTGCCCAAATCGTTTTGCAGTGTGACACGTGTTCTTTGTCCTTGCTAGCTGAAAAGAAACATCCCATTTGCATATATGTTTAGCTAGGGTTTCATTTCTTTTTTGGGGGTTTTCAGATTATATTTCCTAGAGAGAGAAAGAGAGAACATAGCATTAAGGCTTTACTTTCCTCTTTGTTCTTCATTTATGAAACCCTAGTTGCAAAACCTTCTTTTATGCATTAAACACCGAATCATTAAAGAATAGGGTTGCATTATCTTTGTGGTTTTGCATTAAATTTGTGGTCAAGTGTTTCTAGTTTCAAATCTTTAAACTGACCCATTTTTGGATTCTCGTTAGTTTTTTTCCTTCAACTATTTGACTGGAGGAACTAACTGGACATTTGAATTCAGATCTGCATATCATTGTCATATCATTATATGCATAGTTTGTGTGTTGGTCTCGGTGCTGATGTGAAATATTCTAACACTCAAATTAAAACCCTATGATTGTAGTATGTGTAAGTAGGGATCGTTCTAGGCTAGGGATTAGAAGGGATGCTAATATACTCTCAACTGACTTAAAAACACAAAACTAAACTTAAAAACACTTAACTAGACTTATATGACTCAAAATAGCACAAAACAATCAAATAGACTCAAACTAGACTCTAAAGGGTGATTTGGACGAATTCTAACTTAACTTTGACTCACAACACTTAAAAACATAAATTTGGACATATTCTAACTAAAAGACACAACCAAGTAAAGGGGGATTGGATTTTGGACAAAATTAAGGTAAAAACAAGCAGATTGTAAACTTAAACTAAGTTGCACGAAATTGGGTGAAATATGGGTGAATGACTAGCTAGAGGGTTCATCTCCACACATGACACACACATATGCATGCAAATCGATTTTCAGTTATTATTCCTTTAAACCATGAATGACAATGCCCCAAGTTAATTGCATCGCACAACCAACCATCAAATTTTCCTTATTTCATTGAATTGAATGAATACGCATTACAACCAAATTATCTTTCTCAAGTTCCCTATATGAAACGCATGATAGAGATACATATCAAAAGTCATTAAGTTCTATGAAAATCATAAGCATTGACAAGACATTTATCACTATGAAACGCATGAGACTCCTGCCAAGGATTCACTTAACATAATCATAACTAGTGACTTCCACTACTTGTGAATATAAGTGAATAACTATTACGTGAAACTCCCTTATATTCTAACATCAAATTCATGCATGCAAACTAAGTAGGCCTCCTTAATCAACATACAAGAATAAGTTATCAATCAAGCAGTTAAGCAATTGCATTCACGATTTATGAAACAATAATTGGATGAAATCAATTCATATCACGTGAAAGACTGGCCTTGGGCCTTGGCCCTAGGCGAGCACTAACATCGGGTGCAGCAAACGATAAGCAAATAACATAAATATAGTCATGCCACCATTATTCGATAGTTCTAATCAACATACTAACATTCATAGCCATAGGTATAATTATGGCATCATAGATTATAAGCATACATGTGCATCCCGTAGGATATAACATATTTCATAAATTCCGTCATTTCGCTAATTCTTATAAACTTTAGTCTAATCCAGGCGTACGTAAGAAATTCTTTTTCAAATGCATAAATGGAAACTATCAATCATATATACACACTATAAAAAGAAAAAGACTCACTCACCTGAAGTTCGCGCTACGACTCTCTAGCATGAATATTGAGGCGTCACGAACGATCGTCGGCTAGAACAAATATCAAATCACATCTCAGAATTCTTATCGATAGAACACGTAACTCACATAAAACACATCCCCAAAGACATTCTAGAATGATTTGTAACCCATTGACCAAAAGTCAATTGTCGGTCAAAGGTCAACGGTAGGGTCCACAACCCTACGTAACTTGATCCAGAAGATGCACACTTAGGATTTTTGATCCATAACTTCCAAGATCCACATTATGCTTCTAAAACAGCATACTAAAATCTTACCACGATCCGACGGTCGGATCTCCGCCAATCACGATTCAAGTGATGGTCAATGTTTTATTTTACGAACTTACAAATACAAGTCAGGAAGATCCGTATGACAGATACCTGATCCGTCAGTTCCTATGGTCCTCAAATATTACGTACTATATTGTACTAAGATTTGGTGACGATCCAACGATCAGATCGTCAATTCATATAAGGATTAAGTGGCGGTCTCTATCAAAACTATGTTCAAACGATGAGATTTCATCAATCGGACTTCACCTAAGGAATTGGGGTATCAAATTTAGCCTAGGAAGGTCAGGGGGTGCCTTGGCCCACACACCGCCGCACACGGTGGTCGGCCTGCCTCGGTTCACCAGAAAATTCAACTATTTCCAAAATTTACCAAATTTTACAAGCATATAGAGCAAGTCAATGGGACCAATTTGTATACATGGGCTGAGATCCAATTCAGCCAAGAAACACCTGAATTTTGCCTCAATCCGCCGGAAACCCAAGAAATAGGTGTCCCTTGATTCATCCTCAATTCGAACCCTAACGCCCTCAATCTTGTTTGGGCCTTGTTCCTGAGGTTGAGAGAAGTTGAATGAGTGTGGTGGTTGTCGTCGGAGCTAGCAAGATTGACGAATTGCCGTCGGATGTCCATCATACCCACTGGTGCGATTCATCACAAAAATATGGTCAAACCCAGTCAGGTTTGGATGGGAATGTAAGAGAGGACATCGGTGAGCCTGGTGATGGTGTTGTATAGCTTCAACTTGCAGGAAATCCGATGGAAACGGTGACAGAAGGAAACCAGAAAACGGGTTGGAGTCAGGTGAGGTGTATGGGCCTGACGAGATCCGATTTTCCACACTTCTTTCCTTTCTCTCCTTTCTCTTGTTTCTGATTGGCTTCCTACCTGCCTCTTTCCTCCTTTAATTCGTCCCCCTGATTCATCTCTTCTTTCCTGCAACTCCTTCATTCATTCCCCTTATTTTCTGCGGCGAGGTGGTGGAGGTGTTCCTGGGGAGTGAAGGTAAGTGAGAGAGATGAATGAGGAGGGATGATGACAAAAATGAAATAAAGAGAGAAAGGAAGACAGTGAGAGGGAAAAAAGAGTATGACATGTGAGAGAGAATGGTTTTCAAAAAGCAATGATGGTGATGTGTGAGTGATAATAAGAATTGATAGTTGAGTGTGTAGGTTTAGATAGAGAGGGAGAAAGTGACGTGAAACACGGCAGAAAGAAGGTGGAGAGTTCGAGATGTATGAATCCTACGTTCAAAATTTTCATCATAACTCCAATTTCAATTCCGCTTGCATCCGCATGTTTGCAAAAAATGAGTACTATTCAAAAACAGTAAAATAAGACCAGAAAAGTGAAGGGAAAGTTGAGGTCGAAGTGGAAGGCCTACATGGCATCTTAGGGGTATTTTGATAATTTCACTACTATTGAGAATAAAATACGATAAATCCTAGGATAGGATGTCAAATTACTCATTTTAGACTAGATGTATTTCTATACAAGGATTATAAACGAGTTGTACAAAGATACATAAGATATAAGAAAACCTTTCTTCATTATGAAATTCTTTATGGTACAAGAGCGCCATCTTGGTGCCTGGTATTGCTTTCTTTTTCTTCCACCAATATCATTGACAACCATGTCTAAAACTCCATCATAGAAGAAGCCCACCACCATCATCTCGCCTATAGAGGTTATGGATTTCAACGATCCATATTATATTCACCACTTAGACCA
Source organism: Pyrus x bretschneideri (assembly GCF_019419815.1). Taxonomy (NCBI): domain Eukaryota; kingdom Viridiplantae; phylum Streptophyta; class Magnoliopsida; order Rosales; family Rosaceae; genus Pyrus; species Pyrus x bretschneideri. Next base: position 1,215,871 of record NW_025999806.1, on the reverse strand, counting down.
TATTGGGCATTCTCTTGTCACTTGACCCTTGGAGGGTGACAACTACGCAATGTAGAGTCGTGGCCTGATGATTTCTCTAGAGGTTAAGAACAAACTCAGGTTTGTCAGTGGCTTAATCAAAGTGTTGTTAGAGGAGTCTCTTGTGATAAAGCCCATTCTATGGTTTTTCAATTCGTAACTTGGAAGACTCCATATGTATTAAGCACGGTTATGTTAGGCGGACTACGAACATTGGTATATAGCCTCGTTGTCCGGAGTCTTCCAATGCACCATCCGACTTCCAAAAAGTTTATGCAACCTAAGGGTTGTGGGTCATACACTCAAACCTAGGCTCTGGCCATTTGGAAGAATAATCGAAAAGGGCGAACCAAAAACCAGCTGAGTGGTGGCTTTGAATTCCTATTACGAAGTACGATTACTTCTATCCATGACCAGTGTACTACGTCAAGTATGTTATGCCGCAATCCCGTGCCTAAAGCAAGTTTGAATGAGGCATCCAAACTAGGAAATCCTCTAGATGAATTTTATTCCAGTAGAACTCTGATTCGCAGAAGTCAACTAAGTGTAATTTGATCTGAAAAGCTCAGGTCCAAAGCACATAGGGTTTCCCAAAAGGATTCCAAAGGTGTTTTCGATCCAACATGCATACGATCAAGTCCCTAACAAACTTTTGTTTAAGGTTTACTAAGGACGAACGTGCAATTCGAACTAGGAAGGAAGCCCTTCCCGGTTACATGTTGCAATTATTAAAATCATCATACCTGAAATGAGGCATGGTGAATGAAGAAATGGAATTAAAGTCATGCTCAACTTTTTATACAGCACTCAACTTAATCTTCTACAAGTGTTAAACAATCATTATTACTTAACCAACAAGTCTATTGAAACATGTCGGACTGACATTAAGATCTGTAGGTCATTCCGGACAAGATTCGTCACTTTCTCATCCTTAATCTAATCAAAGCATCAAAGCAAGTTTCGGAGTAAGAGATTTTTCATGGGTCGTAGGCTTGGTGTCGGAGTAAGATGGTACTCCGATTATCGCAGTGGAAATCTTTATAAACACTAAGTTTAAGGATAATATTTTTTATGCAATGTTATTGAGGGGGTCGTTTGAAGCTCACCTAAGCCTACAACCTTATTCTTTTTTAACTCTGTTACTTAATACTCCAAGTTGGTTAACTCCATAAAGACTATTAGATTAAATGGTAATCTGTGAAAATGAAGTAAGGATGGAAAGTTCTAAATATTTTACTCTAACAAGATTAAAAACTTGAGGGAAATAAATTTAGCAAAATGTCTTCTAAGGCATCTAAGTCCTTCTGGGGATAATGCAAAATATGCACATTCCGCCTTGCATCCAGCTTTTTAGCTACGCATTCATAACTTCGACCAGGGATCTACAATATGGTTTGGAACTTCGAAATATCAGATGTTTGAAAGACAAGCAAGTAGGACTAGTTAGACTTGGCTAGCTCCAGATCAAAGAAGTTCGAAAGTCATTATGATTTGTATTTTGGAAAAAGGTCATTCTGGTATCTATCCATTCTCGAGCGGAATACACTCTTGGAAGCATAGTTAGGGGATTTAGTGGACTATGATTTTTTGGGCCCACACCTAAGCCAAGGCACCTTTGTCAATGATGTATTTCGATGTAACACATCATGTATACTCTTTTCTTAGAACTACAACAATGATTTGATTCTCCATCCCTCGAGATATGTCCGTATTCAATTACACTCACCCACTCCCAATCAACCCATTCTCCCCTCGCCGGAATTGATGAGAGTTTCGACTGAATTACGCCTCCAGTCGTCCTTTGCCAGAGTTTATGGGAATTCCAGCACCGACTAACAAAATTGAAACTGGATTGGATCATTTAAAGTTGAACTGAGCCAATTTTCATAAAAGGAATTTTTTTTTTTCAAATCGAACAGTACCAAAGCTTTTCCTTCGATTAGTCCTAGGTTCCAGGCCCATTTCAAATCGATCCCATTCTTACTTAGACCGTCAGATTGATTTTCAAGAGCCTTGGACCCAAAATTCCCAAAAAAATACCACTCTTTATCATTCTTTGCTAGATGAGTTGGTGTGGAAAACTCCAATTCTAGCTTCCTTTGCAATGAACTTATTAGAGGGCAAAGCCTGCTGACTTCACTTATTGTCTCCATAGAGATTTTTTTTCCATGCTTTTTAACACCTGAATCATGGTTCATTCTCATATTTCAAACAAAAGAAGAAAATTTAAAACAAAAAAGTTATCGAACAAGTCCCAAAACAACTATTAAATAGAAAATTTTTATGACACAAATACATGGTGGTTACAATGTTGGCCAACAAACATGCTATGCCACAATGGCCACGTGATTAACATGTGGTGTGATGCAGTTATAAGTGCGAGATGACGCGGCAGACCACCAGCAGCCAAGGCGAGAATCGTAATTGCGAAAATAACGCGAATATTCCGACTCTTCCTCCCATTCCATCAAGCTTCCTTTTTCCTATTCCATTCGAAGAAGAAGAAGACGACGACGACTAATTCAATTCAATTCAATTGATTCAGGTTCGGTGGGCGACCTTCTCACTTGTTCTTCGAGAACCCTATTCCCGCTACTATAAATCCCCCAAAATTCAATCCCCAAATTCCAACTTCTTTTCCCCACGCAGAGATTCTCCGATTCTCCTAAATAATTTTCGCATCGGATCAAAACTCTGATCGACTGAATTGATTGAATTGAGATGTTTAACGGAATGAATATGATGGATCCCGAGTTGATGAGGCTTGCTCAGGAGCAGATGAGTCGCATGTCTCCCGCCGAGTTCGCCAGGATCCAACAGCAGGTCCAATTTCAACTTCTTCTTCTTTCTCAATTTCCCAATTTTTAGGGATTCGATTCGATTTGGATTTTTGATAGATTTTGTTCAGTGTTCCTTTTTGTCTTTGTTTTTGTTTTTTTGTTTTGTATGTTTTTGCATAATCGGGTGATTTGATTAAGTACCAATATTGAATTTGGACTCAATGCTTTTATGCATTTTGTGATTATTGGGATTATTGGGTCTCTGAAACTTGAGCTATGGACAACATCTTTGTTACATTGGAGCCGTATGCAGTCAAGTGAAATCCAATCCACTAAACAATTTGATTTATGGACAGCTTTAATCCTTCGCATCACACGTATGTCATACATTTCATATGGTACAGTGATGCATTGCTGGTGGGGTTTTACAAATTGGTTGACTATGGAGTGTTTACGTTATATAGGAAATTTGGAGGTTTTTCTTTGTCATTAGTTTTGCTGGCACCGAGTTAGCCGATGTTTATTCCCCAGATACCGACATTGCTTCTTCTCTGGGAAAAGAAGTTCCCACAATTTTTTTTCCTTTTATTTCTAAATTTTAGTTGATTTTGGTTAAGTGGTGTAGTTGGTGATGGTGGTGGTGGTTGTTTGACTGGCATTGCAGATGATGGCTAATCCAGAATTGATGAAGATGGCCTCGGAGGGCATGAAGAACATGAGGCCTGAAGACTTGAAACAGGCTGCAGAGCAGTTGAAGCATACACGTCCGGAAGAGATGGCTGAAATTGGTGAGAAGATGGCTAGTGCCTCGCCTGAAGAGATAGCAGTTATGCGTACCCGTGTTGATGCCCAGATCTCTTATGAACTCAATGGAGCTCAGATGCTGAAGAATCAGGTTGGATGCTTAGATGTTATGTGGGACTATAATTCTTAGGATTAGAAGATTTTACACAATATATGTTGAAACCAATGTATTAAAAGCGTGAGGCGTGGTGAGGCGTCCGAGGGATAGCCCAGCCTAGGCGTGAGGCCTCACGGGACCTAAATTTTTATATATATACACTAAGCGTACACATATATTATATTAAAAGAAAAGAAGATTATTAATCAATAATCATCCTAAGCACACACATATATTATAAATACATATACACACACACATATATTATATTATATATATAAAATAGAGGATGAAAAGCACAATGAGCACACATATAACAATGCACGCAGACAGCACACACATCCATTATATAAAAAATTAAAATTAGAAAAAAGGGCAGAGAGACGATAGTGCAAGGAAGAGGTATAAGGCAGTTAAAAGTCTACCCAAAATTTGGGTTTGGGAGTTAAAAAAAAAAAAAAAAATCCCTGAGGCGCGCCTAGGTGGTTCTGGTGACGCCTTCCGCCCACTCCCTCAAAACAGAGGCGGCAACCCTCAAGCCTAGCCTCACAGGGCACCTAGGCGTGCCCTGAGGCGAGCCTTTTAAAACATTGGTTGAAACTTATTCCGTTTTTTCTATTGTTAATAACACAATCAAATGATTCATGGCTTTGTAGTGTAAGCTGATTCTCCCAGCCTTAATATTGGTTTTATTTTCTTTAGTTTAGATCTGTTATGTTGGACCCATTTTAGGAGAATCTTGATTTTGATGCCTAGTGTACATCCTTCTAGAGTCGTGAAAATCAATTTGTATGACATCAAGAAATTGTAATCATGCCAGTAGATTTTACTCCTGTGCAGTTGTATTATTTAAACTCAAGTTGTAGAGTTGTAATTTTAGCATGCGTAAACAGTATCCTGATTCTCTGATTGAAATCCATTTCTAGTGGAGATTTTAAGTCATTCCAAGCTTACTAGTGTGGTATGGGCTGGGTTAGGGTTGGGAAAGATAGGCTGATCATTAGGCTCTGGTAAGGTTATTTTTGGAAAGCTAAATATCTGGCTGTTTTCTGATTTGATACCCTATAGACTTGCTCTTTAATGCATAAGTAATCAGGATAAAGACAAATATTATCGTCTACTGACTCGGTCATTGTTTCTTCATACATTAAAGTATTGTTTTGGTGTCAAATTTCTTTTCTTATAATATATCACATTTGCAGGGAAATGCACTTCACAGCCAGGGCAAGTTCAATGAAGCTATGCAGAAATACTTGCTTGTAAGTGCAATTATAATACCTTTGGTTTCTTTTTTTCCCCCTTTACATTGCAGAGTCGGGCCTCCAACTGATCATAAATACTCCCGTGTCTAAAATTATAGGCAAAGAAGAACCTAAGTGGGATTCCATCTTCTAAAGGCAGGTCACTTCTGATGGCATGCTCACTCAACTTAATGTCTTGTTACTTGAAAACAAGGCAGTATGACGAGTGTATAAAAGAAGGTTCTGAGGTATATGAGGAAACATGCTCACAGATACATGTATCTTCATGTTTTTTTCTTGCAACCTACTGACTTTAATATATTTTAAATGATATATCTTATTTCAGGTTTTGGCATATGACGCAGACAATGTCAAGGCTCTTTACCGTAGAGGTCAAGCGTATAAAGAAATAGGTCAATTTGAAGTGAGTATGCTTATAAACATATGCATATGATTTGTTCGCAGATAATTCTGAAGCATCTTTTGAAGCATGTTTGGTTTACATAATTTTGACCTTTGTTTCCTATACCTGATGGTCATTGTTGCATCTCTTAGGGTGCTGTCTCTGATCTGAGCAAGGCACGTGAAGTTTCACCTCATGATGAAACTATTTCAGATGTTTTAAGGTGTGGCCCTTTCTTTTGTTCTTTGTGCATATCTGTCTCTGATCTGATCATCCTGTTCTTGTGGCTTCATTGAAATATGCCATATGCATGGCAGCTATATGGTCATAATAAACACATTTATAGGGGCATTTGAAGAGTGATGTATAGCCTTTTTCTTTTCCAATTTTTTCCCAGATGCTGGGATAGAAAATGGAGATTGTTTTGACATTGTAAATGATATTTATGGTTATTGCAGGGATGCCAAAGAAAATTTGCGTAAAGAGGGTGGTTCGTCTGGACCAAGAAGTATGCTTCTTATTTCCACCTTTAAAATTCTTGACCTAGATGCATGGACCCATACCTTTATAGGATATTGAATATTGATTGTTTGATAGGAGGATTAGTAATTGAAGAAATAACTGAAGAAGTTGAGACTGTGTCATCTGCCAACCATAAAAGGTCTTCTACAGAGTATTCTGCGGCACAGGAAACTAGCAATGCTTCTAGGACTCAAAGCGCATCAAACACTGAGTTTCTGTCAACCAATTCAGACCTTTTGCAGGCTTTTAAAAGTGACCCAGAAGCTATCAGGTATGTTTTGTTCATAAAAAACTGTCTTCTGATTTTTTGATGCTATTTTAAAATCTTTTTTGTGTTGAGAGCATTTGATATATAAAACTAATCTCATGTTGCTTTAATTCATCTTTTTGTCATTCCTTTTTTTGTTTCTTAATTGTAAAAATTTAATTCCAAACTTGAAAGGCCTGTTTGATAACATTTTAGTTTTTATTTTGGAGTTTCATTTTTTGTGCAAGAGGCAGAGGGAATGTATATGGGCGAAAGGAGAAATGGAGAAAGATGGGGGTAGGTAGTAGGAGAAAGGAAGGAGGAATATATTAAGGGCGACCCCAAGCCAACAAGGCTCTGCGCTTTGCGAGGGTCTAGGGAAACGTCTGTCAAACACAACCTTACCCTTGATTTGCAAAGAAGTTGTTTCCACGACTCAAACCCGTGACCTTTCAGTCACAAAGGATCAACTTTGAAAGTGAAGACAATTATTTGCAGTTCATTTTGTGCATCTTTCCATATACACTTCTTTCACATTCCTTCCAACATCCATTCTCCATGCTTCTTCATTTCTCCTCTCTCCCATACACTTTCCCTTTATCTATACCACAAAAAATGAAAAATAAAAACTATACACCAAATGGCTATCAAGCAGGCCGTAAGTTAGCCAATAAATAAATAAATCAACCATAAGAAGTCTTGTGAGTCACAGTGTGTGGTGTGCGCCTCTAGTGGAGGTCAAATGCGACACGTTTTCATTTGATTTGCATGCACCACAGATGTATGTTTGTATACATCCTAAATTTTGAATGTGGCCGTATGTGCTAATGCGCATGTAGGAGGGAGGAGGGTGCCGTGTGTTGCGAATATGGCGTTTAAGAATGTGAAAACAAAACAAATTCGGAAATCGGAAACAAATAACCAAGACAAATCACACCAAGAATTAACATGGTTCGGCTCTAATTCCTAATATACTTAGGACAACTCATCATAGGCTGGAAAAACCCAACAGGGTGAAGTTGGGATACATTTGGCTGAACATGGTATTTAAACATTTATTCAGAAGTATAAAAGCTAAGAAATCATATGGATGTTCTTTCACTTGGCATCTGATAAAAGTAGAATCAAACCTTTGTAGCCATATGAAGCCAGTTCGGTTTCAAAGAGAACTTGGTAAGGTACACATTTGGGACTCTGTGGCATTGTCTCTCCATAGTCCATACTGAAATAATATTCCAAATAGGATGTTCTATATCAGATATCATAATTGTCATAAGTTAAGGTATTTCTTTTTGAGTTTTTGAAATTTCCCACATTCTACTCATGAAGCTTCTTATTTGGTTTTATTTTATACATATTTGATGTTTCTATCTTTTCATTCTGTTGATTTTAATAATATGCATCCCTATGACATTATACTATTATACTTGTTTCTGTGCTTGGATTTCAGATCGTTCCAGAATTTCATTTCAAATGCTGATCCTAACAGTCTGGCTGCTTTGAATCCTGGAAACTCCGAAGAGGTTCCTGCTGACATGGTTAAGACTGCCTCAAACATGATCAGCAAAATGTCACCTGAAGAACTTCAAAAAATGCTTGAATTGGCTTCCAGTTCCAGTTTCAACAATTTTAAGCCTGGATCAGTTCCTCCAAATGTCTCACCGGATATGCTTAAAACTGCATCTGATATGATGAGTAAAATGCCACCAGAGGAGCTACAGAAAATGTTTGGAGTAGCATCTTCTTTGAATGGGAGAGGTTCATCTTCAACACAAGGACCAGTCACTGGTAACAGAAGAAGTTCATCAGATTATTCAGAAAGCAGTGAGAATTCTGCAGTAAATGCACCTCAGGATGTGGGTGAAACAAGCTCTCAAGGAATATTTCCTAATTTGAGTTCTCCTCAGTCGAGCTTCCCTGCCTCTGCTGGTGATTTGCAAGAACAAATGAGGACCCAAATGAAAGATCCTGCAATGCAGCAGGTTCGTTCAATTTCTACATTAAAATACTATTCTTTGCATGTCTATTTCATTGGTTCTCAAAGTGCAAGGTCTGCATGTTCTGTCTAATTATTTTTGTTATTTTCATTATTAAGATGTTAGAAGCGGGAGCATAAGTAGTACTCGGATGTGTGCAAAAGTTGCGCTTAGACAATAAGTTGGTCATTCATGAGAAAAATATCTGATAAGATACACTCAAATCATGTCATTGGAGCTCGAAACCATCATAAATTTGGCTATTCATTGTACAAGAAAATTTCTGATTGGACTGCTATTGTTCTAACACCTTCCATTCACGCAGCAAACCCCTAACTGTCATAGGAATTTACTGGACCTTAAAAGTGAAAAGTAAAGGTTTTTAAGCCCTGAAACATGAGCAGTGTAGTAATCGATGATCAACCGTCTCTCGACTAATTTTACACATCGCACCTGTTCTACATGTGATGTTTTGAAAGAAGGATTTCTACCTCAAACTTTTTTGAACTGACTGATATATTATTAGATTCCTAACTGTGCCCATAATGTTGCTAGCATAATGACTTGAACCTCAAGCTTTTGATTGATGACGGTTTGTTATGTTTTTTGGTAGAGCAATTTTTATCCTGCATGATCATGCGTTCAACTTTTTTATTTTGGTCGTTTTTCTGGCAGATGTTCTCATCAATGATTAAAAATATGAGCCCCGACATGATGGCAAACATGGGCGAGCAGTTTGGTTTCAAGCTTTCTCGTGAAGAAGCTGCAAAAGCTCAGCAAGCAATGTCGTCTTTGTCACCGCAGGACCTGGACAGAATGGTAACTTCCTACTCGATTTAATGACTTTGATTTTCAATGCATTTGCTTCAATTTTTGTTAGTACTTGTCATACAAGTGTAAATATCCACCATATCTTAAAACAAACCATAGTTTCAGTCGTGAATCGGTGTGTTGATGAGTGATTTGATATTGAAACATACGATTCCATATCTTTTACCCATTATTCTCCTGCATCCAAGTGGAGCTGTGATTTAGTGCATTCAGTATGGATTTTGTTTATTGATTATTTTCTTTTGTAACTTCTCGTTGCAGATGAAATGGGCAGATAGGATTCAAAGAGGAGTGGAAGGTGCAAAGAAGACGAAAAATTGGCTACTAGGCAGATCCGGTCTGATTTTGGCAATATGCATGCTAGTTATAGCAGTAGTGCTTCATCGTTTGGGCTACATCGGTGCTTAGAGTGTGTAATTATGCTTGTAAATTACGAAAGATTAATTCGAAGTCTAACGTCGAGCTAAGTTACGGTAGCAACAGGCGAAAGCCGATATCTCTGTGGAACGCATCAAAAGAGGTGCTGTGAAAGGAAGAAAAGGAAAATGTTGGAGAGGGACGGGGTCGTGGTTCTATTTTGGTTAAAATGATTACCGGGTGCTCTCTCTTTGTAATGAAATCGCGAGTCGTAGCATTGTTTGGTTGTGTTTGTCAGAATTAACAGTTGGAGAGAAGCGTGCAGCCTATGAAATATTTGGATTCCATCTCTTAACATATTTGATTGTCCTTGTCATATAATCTGTCATTTATGAAGATTTTTTAAGCTTCACAATGGGCTAGCAATAATATGGTTTAAATTTGTCTTTGGCGAGAGTTGAATTTAAGATCTTTCACTTACAAGTGAAGAAAAATACTACCAAGTCGTAGTATTAAGTGGTAATTTTTTGCCACAGTTGAACACTAAATATTTGTTCATGGTTAAAACGTACCCATATTAAAATGGATACAAACCCTGCTCACAAAACCGAACCGTACCCATATTTAAAAGGGTAAATTATACAAAATTATCTCAATTATAGGTCGAGTCATAATCTCATAGTTCATATTTTAAACATTACAATGTTATACCTCGTCTTACGAATTCATTGCAATGCTAGATCTGTTAAATTTTTGGTAAGTTTGTTCTTAAATGATGAAATGGCAAGTGCAAGACCCACATCCTCACTTAGCTAAATTTAAAAATTAATTAAATATTAATAAAAATAAGATAAAATCATTTTTTTTAATTTAATAAAAAAAATGTGGGACCCAGCCATAACCACCCATCACCTCACTAAGACCTGACAATTTTTTACACAATCCGTAACATGACACGAAAATAATGGGTTTCGGGTTAATACGATGTCTAATTGGGTTGTTATCAAGTCATACGATAAGAACCTTTTAATAACGGGTCATTAACAGATTTACACGAGAATGACGCATAGGTAACTCATTTCGATACATTAAGAAAAAAAATTATTTTGATGATTTTAATTTTTTTAAACTACTAAAAAGGAAAGAGATCCTCTCCGGATCTTTCCCTCTAAAGCCTAGGGATCAAGTGATCCAAACCTTTAAAATTTGATCTAACGGTTACAAACAGAGAAGTTAGTAAAAAGTTTTAAAAGCTATAATAATTTTTGACTGTTGGATCATATTTTAAAGGCCCGAATCACTTAATCCCTGGGCTTTTGAGGGAAAGATCCGGAGAGGATCTCTTTCCCTAAAAAAACTTACTATGAAATACACTAGCCATAGTTTATATGTATATGTATAAGTTGTATGGAAATTATTATTAGCACTTCAAAAATCTCATTCTACACTCCTTATAAGTGTATTTTTCTTTCTAATTATAAAAAGTTTGGAGTGCCAAATTAGATTTTTGGAGTGCTAATAACAATTCCTTGTTGTATATTAAATAGGTATTATTGTATTCTTATTTTATACAAATTTAAAATTTTAAAATTTTAAAATTTTATTTATTTATTTATTTTTATGGTATACTATAGGCAAAGAGTGAGATTAAAAAATTATAAAATACATTAAAAATTAAAAAAAAAATCAGTAATTTAAAAATATCAAACACATTAAAAAAATTATAACAATTATTTTCCAAGTGCCAAAAATGTGAAAAAATATGCAAACGCAGGTGATCACATCCTCTATGCTTTGAGGATGGGTACGTCGTCATTTGAATTTTTTTAAAGCCACACAAACCTTCCAGAATAGTATTTTTAAGGGAGTTCAAAATAAATAGAATTCATAATCATTAATGGTTACATGGTCGTGATTGCATCCTCAAGATGATGGGTACATGGTCGTTTAGATTTTAAGACCCTCCAAATCTCATTAGTGTTTTTTTTATTGAGTGCAAAACTAATAAACTTAATAATAATTATTGTATGAGTGAAAGATGTAAAAAAATATATACAAATCACTCGTAGTGACAAGCTTTACAACTTTCGTGAGGATGTCAACTCCGAAATCCAACACCATAATCCATACACTTTAGATGTAAATTTAACCGTCGATTGTCGTTTACGCTTTATCTACGCACTGAATTTCATTTTTTAGATTTTTTTTTTTTAAAGTGATCTTTTACCTGATAAAAAAATGAAAGGTTCGAATCGTTGATATCACATTCCGATATTTATGGTGAACTGAAATATGAGTTGATGTTATCTAGTTTATAGATACTTTATAAACTTTGAGCAATATTTTCACTAATGGTGAAACTTTGAACCTAATATCAACGATCTGAACCGTTCATCTTCCTGCATCCTTTAAGAGATCATGTTTTTAAAAAACAAAATTTGGTGAGAAGAATGGAGCATAAATGTAAAATACAATCAATGGTTAAATTTAGATATATAATTTATGTTATTATAGTGGCAAATTTCGGAGCTGAGACTTTCACGAAAGTTGTAAAGCTTGTCATTAGAAGTGTTTATATATATATATATATATATATATTCACACTTCTACACTGATTAAAAAAACTATTTAAAACCTTGCTTAAACAATAGCCATAGGTGTAACAACCCGTCCCCAAAAAATTTACAATCTTTATAATTTTTAAATGTGAATTTACGAAAATGCCCTGTGAGGCAAAGACGTTGACTTTTGTTGACCATCTTGTCATGTCATGTAAGGTTCGTTTTCTTGGCGTATTCTCGTAGTACTTGTCGCTACGAACGCGTAGGCGCAAATGGAACATAATTTGGAGTTATAACGAATGACTTATTAATAAATGAAGTTGAGGGAAAATTCATTTTCTTCCATAATACCATCAAACTTGGAAAACACTAGGTTATCAGCATCACTCTCATATTCACTCTCTTCAAACTCACTACCATCTTCTTCAGCAGCTTCTTCATTCTCTTCTTCAACATTCCCCTCAAAACTAATAAGTACATCAAAGAAGACTTCAGTATCCCCTTCTCCTACCTCAGCCATAGATTTCCCCTTGTTCTTCTCTGGCTTTTCACCATTTTTCTCTTTTTGACCATTCCCAGAATCAACATTTCTCTCTCCTACCTCAATCACACATGGTTGCACTAGTTGAGATGTGCAACAATCATCCACTTCTTGGCCCAACATCCCCCTCTGAACTATTACCTCCTCAATTACCAATTTACTTGGACCACTTACTTCCATAGACTTCAAAAACTGTTGCTCTTGGGTTCTGACTTTTTATGTTGTCAATTCTTAGATGTACATCTCAATCACTCTATCTTTTGGAACAAAATTGCACATTGCTGAACATCAGAATCACTTTGAATCAGCTTCAAACCATTGCAAAGGTCCATGTTTGGAATCTTGTAATAGTAGTTCATGAACCGCTCACTGTATCCAACTGCCTTCACCATATCATCTATCATTTGCAGTGACATGAGGTCTTTATCATAGTTATCTATATATGTCATTTTTCCCTTAGCGTAAAGGTCATAACTTATCTCCCCACCATGATGCAATTCAATAGAGAATTGTTCTAGATATACTGAAATTCATGATGTGGTAGAAACTAACACACAAATTAAACCCTATAAATTATGCAATCGTAGTATAAATAAGTAGGGATCGTTCTATCCTGAGGATTAGAAGGGATGCTAATCAACACAAACTAAACTTATAAACTGAAAACTAAGTTAAACTAACAACAAAACCATGACTGAGGGGGATTTTTGGAAAAATTTTAATAGAAATAAAGTAAATTGTGTACGAGATATAGGTGAAAGGCTAGCTAGATGATTTTTCTCCACACATGAAACATACGCATACAAATCGATTTCCAATTATTCTTCCTATAAATCATGAATGACAATACCCCAAATTAATTATGAACAGCACTAATTAACTCTCAGATTTTCCTAAGTTCATTGAATTGGACTTAGCGACGCAACCAAATTATTCTTCTTAAGTTCCCTAACTATGAAAAACATGAGAGATATATCTCAAAGATCATTAGGTTCTGTGAAAATCATAAGCATTGACGAAGCATTCGTAACTATGAAAAGTATGATACTCCTGCCAAGAATTTACTTAACTCAATCATGACTAGTGACTTTTACTACTTGCAAATTATGTTCATAACAATTAGGTGAAATTCCTTATATTCTAGTATCAAATCCCTGCATGCAAACTAAGTATGCATCCTTAACAAACATACAAGAATAAGTTTTCTACAAAACAGATAAGTAAATTGCATTCATGTTTTATGAAACAATAATTGGATGTAATCAATTTATATAAAACATATGATCATGGCTTCGAATTCACCTCTAACTAAAAAGAAACTTAGTTACGCATGTTCAACATAACTGAAAAACAATCTAAAATAACATTAAAACTAAACAAGGATAGAAAGAACTTTGAAAACTCTAATGGTTGAATGGCAGGTTACGGCACAATCTCCCCCCCTTTGGCTCTTGCAAGTTACGGCACCAATTTGGAATAGAACATGTGGCACCAAGTTTTCTCCCCCCCCCCCTCTAATATTTGCGGCACAACTTGTTTATATAGGGCAAAGAGCATAGCTAAATCCAAGGAGAAAAAGGATTAGGGTGTTTAAATTATCTTAGGACTCCTAGAATCAGATGGGAATTATTTAGAATGTGATAAGGATTCTTTTTGCAGCTAGAAATAAGATGAGATAATGTGGGATTAAAATGGGATAATGTTGGATAAGGTTATATAAGATAAGATAAGACTGGATAAGATGAGATAAGTTTGGATAAGAAAGAGTTCCTCTCCAACTAGGATTCCCCTTTCTTGTGTAATTCCTTGTCTTCCAAGTCTCAACTTTAATATCTCCAGATTTTAGCACATGTCTAGCACCATTTAAACACCAAAAATGTCCAGCTCTTATGCTCTCCACGCATGCTATCCAATCCAAGTCCAAAACTGCTCCAAATTGCTCCATTTTGCCATTTATTGTCATCTTTACCAATTGGACCTACAATAATACAAAATAACACAAATTACCAAAATAAATGGAAATAACGAAGTAAATGCAACGAAATAAGATAACAAAGTTGCATAAATATGCTTCTATCAATTCACAAAAACAAACCCTAATTAAAAGCCAACAACAAACAAAAGCAATAGCATTTTAACCTAATCAGAAGCCAACAAAAACCAAAGCACATGACTAAGAAAAACCCAAGCCGACACACTATATGCAAATAGCCAAAGCACAGTAACCATTTCTTGACAAGAATAAACAAAACAATAAAGCAATACACCACCTTATCTTGACAAGAATAAACAAAGCAACAAAGCAACAAACCACCTTATATCGACAAGAATAAACAAGCAACAAACCCATTATCCAACAACTCAGTAGCCATTTCGAATTAAGAAAAGCATAAAACCACATTTTCAAACAAGAATAAACAAAGCTACAAACTCATTATCCAACACCTCAGGAACCATTTCGAATTAACAAAGAATAAATCCACCTTTTCAAACAAGAATAAACAAAGCTACAAACCCTTTATCCAACACCTCAGGTACCATTTCGTATTCACAAAGCATAAATCCACCTTTTCAAACAAGAATAAACAAATCCCACATTCAACCCATTCCAATAAATAAGTTCATTATGCATTTGGAATCATCAAAAGCACAAAAAAAAAACTTACAATAGGTAGGCATCGTTTTGTCGAGATCCTTGTGCACGTACCACCCTATGTTGAATCCTTCAATTTTTCTTCGAAGCCAATGGAATCCAAATGAAAGCCCCTTCCAATACCAACGAAGTGAGGGAAGTGAGCCACAAGATGATTTGGGGTTTTCGCTGAATTTCTAATCTGATTGTTCAAGATTTGGAACCGCGTATATAACTGGGGTTAGGGTTCTTCTTTTTCTAGAATTTTGAATTGAATTAGATCAATAAGGTTTAGGTGTACCAAGGGGAAAATGAATTCAAATGGCACACTTTACAACATACTTTTACTTTTTAAATTTTTTAAATTTTAATTGAAATATATTTTTTAAATTTTAATGGAATATCCACGTGCCATCCAGTGAGAAAGCCACGTGTATTGGAAATCTCAGCTGGATGCCGTTTGGTGGGAAAACTTAGGGTGTGGTGCCACGTGGAATCCATCTGGGTGAGGAACTGGGCCCCGCATCAAGCCATGTCAGCATTTAACTGAGAAATTCATGGTCAAACTAATAGAGGTATTACATTGCAACAAATTCTAAAGATGAGGTATGACATTGTCCTTTTTACAAGATGAGGTATGACAGTGTGGTTCGACCCATAGTTAAAGTAATTTTGTGTAATTTACCCAATAAAAATCTATAATTGTATATATATATATATATATTTTTAGTACAATGATATATTTCACACGAAGAGGGGGTCATAGAATGGGCAGCCTAATTTGATATCGAATTCACCATCTAAGAGATTCGAGCCTAAGACCTCTTACTTACAAGTGAAGAGGAATACCACTAGATTGTA